>NC_062558.1:59620064-59928991 GCF_016906955.1 Phacochoerus africanus | reverse complement strand
GAGGTTCTCGTGGCACCTCTTCCCAGTCAATACCCACACCCCGCAAAGTACTGCTGTTTTCACCTGTCACCACAGGTTGGTTTAGCTTGTTTTGGAACCTCATAAAGTGCTATCTTTGTTGCTGTGTGTAGCAAGTTTTTCATTGCCCTGTAGGACTTGTATGAATATGCCAGAGTTTATTCACTGGAATTATCTCCTGTTTGGGGCGTGGGCTATTATGAATAATGCTGCTAAGACCATTCTTACTCGTTTCTGTTGAGCATATGCCTGGGACTGGAAGGCAGGTTTTACCAGGTGCCTTTTTGTTCAGCTTTAGTAACTGCTGCCGCTGTGTGCTCCTGCCGGCAGCGTAGGAGACCGAGCTCCAGCTGTTCCAGTCTTCCCGCCACTATCCATGCTTTTCACTTCAGCCTCTCTGGTCGAGTGTGTACAGGTTTTAATAGTTCTTAAGCACAGAGTTCAACAATAGTACTTAATAAACATTTATAGATGAATGACTTAAAATGTATATTATGTTGAATAGAGGATCGTTTTCTCTAATTCATTTTAACAAATCATGTGCAGGTAAACTTTGTTTGTGTGCAAAAGCCGTACAAGGTTCTGGAGCTATGAAGTAAGGAAGACAGCCCATGTCCTCAAGGAGCTTTACCGCCTAGTTGAGGAGGGAGACCAAAGTGGATTACTTTCAGGAGTAAGTGCTATGAGGGGAGAGGGTTCATGCCATGTGCTCTGGGGACTAAAAGGACAGTCAGGGCTTCAGAGGATGGAAGAGCTAAACCCTACAGATGAGTCTTCAAGGGCAAGTTAAGTCAGCCTGGGGAGAGGGTAGAAAGGGCCTTGCAAAGAGGAGCACAGCAACGGCATAGAAGTAGACCAGCAGGTCTACTGGGAGAACCAAGCTCTTCGCAATGGACAGAGCATAGACACTGTGAGGGTAAGATGGCAGAAGGAGCAAGACAGCAGACAGGGCAGGCTGAGGTAGAGCTTTGAGCACACCCCCCTCATGTCCATTGTGTGGTCTCTGTTAATACACACCTCTTGAGGCTGGTGGGAGCGGTGCACTAGGGACTGGGAAGGTCTGTGAGCCAGTCGAGACCATCCGAGAGTGTTTTGATAGAGTCTCTGGGGTAACTAAACGGGAAGGAGGGTAGTGGCAGGAATGGAGAGAGAAGATGGCTGGGTTTGAGAAATATTTAGGTGGTAAAATCAAGAGTTGGTCAGCTTTTAAACAGTATCTAGCAAAACAAAGACAAAAAAATAATAAAAAGCAGTTCCTGTCGTGGCGCAGCAGTTAACGAACCTGACTGGCATCCATGAGGTTGCAGGTTTGATCCCTGGCCTCGCTCAGTGGGTTAAGGATCCAGTGTGGCTGTGAGCTGTGGTGTAGGTTGCAGACACAGCTCGGATCCCGAGTTGCTGTGGCTGTAGTGTAGGCTGGTGGCTACAGCTCCCATTGGACCCCTAAGTCTGGGAACCTCCATATGCTGAGGATGCAGCCCTATAAAGAAAGGCAAAAATAAATAAGTAATACATAGCAAAACAACTTTGGATTGAGAAAGTACAGTAGAATTGTATAGTAGACTGTAAATGCATAGCCTAACTGGAAATCCCAAGGTAGGTGTGGGAAAATGGGACAAAATCTCAGAGTGTCCCACTATCCTCAAGCGCTGAGATAGTATTTTTTCCCAGAACCGATAGGCGTTTTATGTACATCAGCACGTCAGAGTGAAACAGCTGCTGTGTCTTGCTGCAGACTTAGTACCCAGCTGGGATCCTGTGCCACATGCAGTATCTCCTCTCTGCAGGCTGCTTGGAGAAAAAGCTGAGTTCCCATTGCAGTCCATTCATCCTTACTGAGGGGCCATGGTTTCCCATTGTTGCCTTGATTTTTCATCCTTGAACAAATCTGTCACCTTTTTAGCAATTTGTTGTATTTGTGATTGAGTAGTAGCGTATCCAGCAAATGAAGTGAAACTTTATCAGACAATGATTATCACAGATTAAATTGCTTAGGGAGTTAAAATTAACAGAAAAGGAAGCCATGTGGAGACTGGCTTTATTTTTTATAGAATTCCACTAGAATGTTAGAAGTTCCATGATTACATATGTCATCATCACACATCTTTTGATATGAAAAATGAAAGACCTGAATTTCTTAAGTGACTCAGGAACCAACCATTATTAAAGTTTACAATGTTGTATAATACAGAAACAAGGTGCCAGTTTGCTTTCTTCAGTTCTGATGCTGAACCTACCCAAAGATTTACCCTCATGCTTACTGAACACCAGATGGCGCTCTTTGTAAATTCCTCTGAAAAAAACCCAAGGCAAAACCAAGCCTAAGGATCAGGAAGAAACTTGCCAACAACAGGAACAATAATTGCTAGTTCTCATTCACAGAAAGGAAAATACAGGTTATGATCTCAAGTCCAAGAGTATGTGCTTGTTCAAACAAACAAGAACTGATCTGCAGGACACCTCAGTCTCCCTAAACTTTTTATTTCACCTTTCACTCTGAACACTTAACTTCTGCAAGAAACCAGTACCTACATATAATAAAACATGGCCATCTTCCACAGGAGGCCTTCCAGACTTGGTGGGACCTATGCATTCTACTGTTTTCAACACACTACTCTTCCTTTGAATGTGTGTAGCACTCATTTAGCTCTATATCATATAGATTAGTCTGAAAGCTTCCTAGGACATACAGTGTCCTTTGCCCCTGTATCAGAGATCCAGTAGAACAAAGAGGAGTCTGTTTGGGTTTTTTTTTTTTTTTCCTTTTCTTTCATTTATTTATTTTTTTTGTTGTTGTTTTTTGTCTTTTTGCTATTTCTTTGGGCCGCTTCCGCGGCATATGAAGGTTCCCAGGCTAGGGGTCGAATCGGAGCTGTAGCCGCTGGCCTACGCCAGAGCCACAGCAACACAGGATCCGAGCCTCGTCTGCAACCTACACCACAGCTCACGGCAACACCGGATCGTTAACCCACTGAGCAAGGGCAGGGACCGAACCCGCAACCTCATGGTTCCTAGTCGGATTCGTTAACCACTGCGCCACAACGGGAACTCCTCATTTATTTTTTTATTGAGAGCCTGTTAAGTTCTTGGTGCCAGGCGATTGAAATAGCTAGGCATTCCCCAACTGCTATTGTTACCTGCTTTTGCAAACACATGTAACACTGATCCTTCTCCATACTCTTCTGGAGAATCAAAGCTAGTGTAGTCTCAATATAGGACATTCTTAAGACCCAAATCATTCCAGGTTATAAGCATTCCTTGCAAGCTGAATATATGAAAATCTGCATGTACACACAGAAAACTGGGAGGATTTTTTTTTTTTTAAAACAAAGGATTCCCCACAGGATTCCTTTATGTATCTGTATATAATTAAAACAATTCAATAGATAAGATGCACCCAGACACTCTGTTCAGTTGCATTCTGAACATCAGATATTCAAATAACCCCTCCAGGGAACCCCCCACCCCCACCCAGGGGGAGGGTGGAGTCTGAGCCACCCAGGCTGTTACTTGTTCCTTCTCCTTGTGTGAAAGCATATTGCAACACCTTCCATGCCTGTATCCATTCTGCTTTCTAACTCTTCGTGTCTATTTTATTTGGCTGCTTTCCTTTTTAGTTTCAATGAACTTTATCATATATTCCGTTGACTATCTTCTTCCTGGGGCACTTGATAATTTCATCTTAATTCAAGATAATTTCATCACTTTCAATTTCTTTGCTGAGTTACCTCACCTGTTTTCAGCTTCTTGAGGAATTCTTCCTTCTGCTCCATTTTTGTTCTGAGATTCTGCATTTTGGATTTCACATGTTAATTTTTATTCCTGCCAGGTCCTGTTTAAGGATATTTAACTCACAGCGGATATTCTTGCAGTTTTCTTCTGTCTTATGGTTGCAGAGAATTTTCATCCACTGTTAATTCTCATTTTTCCTTCTTGTAGACAGAAGTATTTGTAGATGTCTTTTCTGCTCATTTTGAAAAGTATTATTTTCCTTGACTTGCAAAAGGTTGGTTCTGTGTAGGCAAGAATGAGCAGTTTCAAATGTGTTTTCTGCTGGCAGGGATGACACTTTTCTTTGTGAGGTGGGAGGGGTCTGGGGTCATCTCTGGTTCTATAATTCTGTTTTTCTAAGACCATTGCTTCCTTTTTTCATCTCACCATCAAGCCTCCAGGCGACAACTCCCCCGCTCCCAGACAAGATCCTTTCCCCAAACAGCTTCCTTCAATCTCATGAACTTTCAAACTTCCCCTGGATGCTCCAGTGCCCAATGCTGTGATGCCCTGGTATCAAGATTCACCACTATCTCCATCACTGGTGGTGGTGCCCTGTTTTGTCCTATGTAATGCCCCCAGTACCCTCGTCCCTTTACCATGGAGTTTCCAGCTGACTCTGTCTTCATAGGAAGGCAGAGATGCTGGCTCTAGTTTCAGGTGCTTATTCTCTGTTTCCAGATAAGCTGAACTTTTTTCTGTTATCTCACAGTTAAGCTGCAGGTACAGGTTATAGGTGATTTTGTTGGGATGATAATGAAAGAGATTCAGATTCAGGCAGCAACCACTATTTTTCGGAAAACCAGAAGCTCAAGTACTCCCCCTTAACTTAAATGTGAACACACAAGCAAGAATTATCAGACCTGGGAGGAGAAACTTCAACATGACAGACAAAAATTAAAACAAATAAAAAAAAAAAAGTCAAATACTGTGTCCAGTAAACACAACAGGTACCTATTTTAAAAATTTAGAGAACAAAATACAGCTCTTGAAAATTAAAAACCTGACAGCAGTCATGAAACCCTTGCTTGGCAGAACCAGAAAAGATGTTTCCAGAGAAAAGGACAAAGACATAGAATAAGCAGAAGACAGCATCAGGCTCAAACTGGAGACGCACGGCGTGAACAACAGAAGTCCAAGAAGAACAGAAGATGGAGGGGAGAAGCAGTAATTTAAGACAATGCCCCCCAATGGAGGGCATGAATTTACAGTCTGCATGCCTACCATACTGGCTGAGAATAGGCACACTATAAAACTACAAAGCCCTGGGGACAGAGAATTATTCTGTGAGCTTCCGCAAAGGAAAAGCAGAATGCATGTCAAGAATCAGAAAGGGGGGAGTTCCCGTTATGGCGCAGTGGAAATCAATCTAACTAGTATCCATAAGGATACAGGCTTGATCCCTGGCCTCACTCAAAGGGTTAAGGATCTGGCGTTGCCCTGAGCTGTGGTAGAGGTCACAGACGTGGCTTGGATCCTGAGTTGCTGTGGTGTAGGCCAGCGGCTGTAGCTGTTTCAACCCCTCGCCTGGGAATTTCATATGTGGATGTGGCCCTAAAAAGCAAAAAAAAAAAAGAGAAATAGGAATGGCTTCTGATTTCTCAGCAGCCATACTGGATCCCAGAACCTAGACAATGCTTTCTAAATGATGAAGGGTAATACCTCCCAAACTAGATTTCTAAACTTGGGCAAATCACCAATTCAATGTGAGGGTTAAAAAAAATAGATACTGGTCTCAGAAAACTTACCTCCCACAGACTCTTCACAGAAAGTACTGAAGGATACACCCCACCAGACTGAGGAAGTAAATCAAGACAGGGGACCCAGGAAATGGAAGAGCAAGAGAGGGAAGAAGAGGTCTGGAGACCAGCGGTGGGAGGAGATCTAAGACAGCCGGGCACCGGGCAGAAAGGACAGCCAGTCCAGACGACTGCGCGTTAGAAGCCACAGGGGAAAACCGAGGCATTAAGGAAAGAAATCAACTGTGGAAAAGTCATCTCTGGCTTTTCTATGTCTCACCTTTGACTGGCACAGAGTCTAACTATCAGCCTCATCTAAGTTACCGAGTAATGACAGTAGGAGACCAGGGGACGGGGAAGTAGGCTTGTACACGGATGGCCCAGACAGAAGGGGAGGGCTGAAGAGGCTGTGTTCTTACCTTCCGAGTGGGTAAGTTAAGAGAGAAGGCCAACACGGAAGAATCAAGATGTAGCGATGTAATTTACACTATTTAGAAGGGATCGTGGAGTTCCCAGGTGGCTCAGCAGGTTAAGGGTCCGGTGTCATCACTATGGCAGCATGGGCCATCACTGTACTGGGGTTTGATCCCTGGCCTAGGAACTTCCACCAAAAAAAAAAAAAAAAAGAGAGAGAAAAGAATTGGCCACATACCCAAAGAAGTTCTTAAGAGTTAAAATCTTTTCTCAGGGAAAGAGCAGGCGGGGGCTCTTTCCTGAACAATCCTTACCAGTTGATTTTGCTACATGGGCCTTTGTAACTTTCACTTGAAAAAAATGTAAAGGTATTTTACAGGAGACCATAGAAATACAACAATTTCAGCAGAACAAGGCCTTATTATGTCAATGAAAGGAGGACCTCATCCAGTCACTCCTTAGCCAGTAACCTCTGTGACACCTTGTGCAGAGTGAAATAATTGCCCACTTGATAAGAGCCTTAGCTGCCTGCAGCCGGTTAAGCTCCCCTGTCCTATGAACAGGTTTATATCTAAGGGTTCTCCACTTGTAAAACTCGTCCCATGCCCTTTATACATATCGCTGGTCCTTGAGCAGTGCCGTGGCTCAGTTACGTGCTGGTGGTCATGAAAAGACGGCATTAAAACCAACAGCAGAATCTGAGGAATGTAATCCTGATGTTCAGATGTCTACACACCTATTCTTGAAGCAGTGGAGCCTGGGTATCTACTTTCAAAAACCCATGTCCCATTTATATGACTAAGCATTTGGCATAAAATACATGTATCACTGCTGTCCACAGCCAGGATTTGTTCTCATGCTTGGACCCCATGCACCTTGGGCGTCATCTGTGTTTCACTTAGGTCACACGCAGCTCTGTAAGAGTTTTGTCCTCATTCTCAGATGAAAGAGGCTCTAAAGAGGACCCGATTAAGTGGTTGAACCAGAACTCAACAGGTTTGTCAATCCTATCTATGCTTTCTAGTTTACCACCAAATTTAATTCATCTTCATCCCTAACTCAACTGCCCTCTCCTTTAATCCACCCAGCTATATATATAGTTCAGTACAATTTTCCAAATGCCCTGAGATAGGCTGGAACATGCCAAAAATACCATACTAAAAAATGTTAAATAAGAGATAAATGACCATGTATACTGACCTCACACTGTAAGAACGCTTTAGTCTGTGACCATACAAATTAAACTTCCTTGCAAACACACACAGGACACCTGTGACAATCAGAAGTAAAGCTGCAAAAGTCCTTCCTTTTTGCAGCAGAGGGGTGAGTGACACAGACACACTCAAGAGTCTGAAGAGTGATTTCTAAAATCCTATGAAAAGGCCAAGAATTCAAACACTGAGAATACAAACACAACCTGTGGATCCCACGGACAGCCCCATCACTCCCGGGACGTTTCCAGAACTGTCGGACTCCCATGTTTACTGGTCTCTCTCCTTCCCCTTTAGCATTTATAACAAGTAATACCAAATGCTCTGGACTAAGCCATAAATGTGTGATAGAAAAGCACATGACAGAAGAGCCCACTCAGATAGTCAGTGTATGATAAAGGAGTAAAAAACAACAACAAAAAAGACAGCTGGAAATAAGCATAATTTTTTCAAGAACATTTATACATCTTTTTAATTAGATCAGCTTTACAAGCATCTTGAGAGCTCTTTCATAATGAAACACCGCTTTTCAAATTACATGACTTTATAGTCTATTTGTATATAAATCTTGAAATTCTTTGCCTGCTGTCGATAAAGGTCTGTGTTTTATAGCTGGTTAATAGGTTGAAGAAAAACAGCATTAGAAGCTTTATCTTTAACCAGGATTAAACACATATAGGCCACAAAGAGTTTAAAATTTTGTTTTATATAGAGTTCTGCTTGGTGACAAGTTCACGGTCCCACTAACATGAAATGAACAGATTTTAAACGGATATTAAAGAAATGGCTATCCTGATTGCTTGATCCTTTCATAACAATTGCCAAGAAACTATATCAACTTTTCCAAAAAATACAAAATTGAAGACCTGTCTGGCAAGCATGACCCACAGATGGTAGAATCTGCCATTTTGCACAACTGTGGAGATAGACACGTGAATGACACAGAGGCTCCCGGATCACACGGCGGCTGCTGGACACCTTGACAGACCAGCCTCCCATCAGCATCGGAGGTCTTCTCTTAGACCTAAAGATAACAGCGCTCTTGAGTCACGGCTGGAAGGCAGCGCCTAAACCAGGCGGCGGAGACCACTAGCGCTCCTGGGGGGCTGGGGGGTGGGGGGTGGGGGGTGCCGCTGGCAGGGGCACTTTCTGTCGGGATGTTACCTCGTGTTACCTGGAGGAGCAGAGGAAGCGGAACAAAACTGCACGAGGGCAGAAGGAAAACATCAACTGTAATGCTCTCCTGCAAGTTCTGCTGAGTGAGACCACAGTCCTGGACCTTTCATCCCGCCCGGAGTCCACACTGTCGGTTCACTGAACAACTGGTTTTCATGTTTTACATGAACAATAGCAATCTTTTAATAAAAATTACTGAGCTTTCCACAGAAAAGGTCTCTAATTGAATACAAACTGTCATAAGCTGAAATATACAGAAGTACTTCTGTACACTCACATTATTTTGGCAGAGAAGATCAAGGACAAAGACAGAGAACTGAAGTGGGCAAGGGCTTACAGTCGTAATTCATGCAAACTATGGATACCGCCCTTTGGGCTTTGCTAAAGAGCCTAGGAAATTCAAATTGAAGACACCCATCCTAATTCCGATGGCAAAGAACCGTCTGGGAGGCCTTGTGTGATTCTGTAGTTTTCCCGCCTTTTTTTGTTGTTGTTTTTGGTTTTTTGTTTTTCGGAAAAGTAAAAAAGAAAACTCACAAAACATGAAAGTATGTTTTTTTGCTTCGTTTTGCTCTTTTTTTTTTTCTGCTAAACCTACACTTTCAGTCCTGATAGAGAGGCCGGGTCGCGCGTGGGGAATGGTCAGCCGCGGTCTGAGGGGTCGCTAACGTTACGTCTGTGGTAACACAGGTCCGTCTGGATGTGCGCAGGCTCCCCTGGGTGCCGCCCGACAGAAACAAGGTTCTGATCTGCGGATCAGACAGGCACGGGAGTAGGAAGAACACATAACAGCAAAATTAAACGGACAATCAACTTGACGGGAAGCAAAAGGAAAAGTCTTAGGAATGGGGACAGTAACTTCTACGTCTATAGGCTTTACCTGAAAGCATAAGAAAGCCCTTTACCTTGGGAACTTGATGCAGAGGATAACCTCAGGTTCATCGAGTGCCAGCCACTTTTGTTTTTTGTTTGTTTTTTTAAATGTAACTTAAAAGATAAAACCTTCTTACTGTGTATTTTTTCTTATACAACATAAACTAAAAGTAATTGGTAGTAAATGGTGACGGTTTTACTGTTGTGTTACTATTAACAATGTCAAAACAACAAGAGCAGCAATCGTTAAAAGAGTTCAAATTAGTGTAAGACAAGACAAGGAAACAATCTGACTTTTCGGTTGGTGATTAAAGTGCTCCTTTTCTTATTTTAAGTAAAAAGAAAATCAAAGTAATCATCAGTCACTGGCAACAATCATTAGAAGAGGTCTTTTAGGGCAAAATTTAATAGTACGAAGAGGTTTACAAAAATAGATTGATGCTATTTTGGGGAATAATACTGTAATTTTTTTTTCTCAATTCAGTTTTGATAAATTGTACCTGATCATACAAAAATTACTTCAAATTCAAACTTGACTATATAAAAAAGGGAGAGATGAAATGAACTCAGCTAGATGACAGATCTGGCAAAATATAAGAATGAAACACTTCTACCTAGGGCACTTATTTCACGTCCAGATGTAAATATCACTTTCAGCTGACAGCTTATATCCTTCCCATAAGCAACCGCAGGTTTGGAGTCAGTCATGCAGTACAAAGCCACAGAGTCAAAATCTTCCTTTTGATGCAACACAAAAAGTTGTTTCTGTTTCCTTAAATTGCCAACCGGCTGTCTACTTTTCTTTATCCCATTTATTTGCATTCACGAGTTAACTGAGAGCGTCATAATTACTGAAGGTGAAGTGGGGTATTGCTGGATCAAAGGCTCTATAAGACGTCTTTACTGACTGAATCGGAAGGTTTATTGAGTTCAACCCTCACACCTTTTTCACCTGCAAGGTAAAAATAAATAAATAAATAAATAAGGTTCATTTCATTCATGACGAACCAGACAGCTCCTATTCCCGCTCCCCACTGAGTTTCTAACGGTAGGCACAGGGTTTCAACTATGCAAACACACATCACCTGAAAAACGATCATACCTCACGTTTCCAAAAGCTACCTCCGCACTGTGTTATGATGAATGCAGACTCTCAACTAGTAAGTAAATCTTCAAAGGGGAGAACCATTCTCTACACAGATAATGACTTTTGTCTCCTTTTTATCTGAAAAGCAATTTGAATTGCTAGATAACAGCACCACTGAAAGCACATTACTAGGCTCTGCCACCAATAATGACTTTAAAATACATAGAAAATACATGAAGCTCCAATTTTCATAGTTTTATGAAAGGGTGATGTGGGTTTACCAATGGCTCAGGAAAATAGAGCAAGTTAAATCGGTAACATGAACTTAAGCAGACTCTGGAGATACAGGGGAGGGTTAAGGAAAAGACAGGCAAGGGGTCGTCCCATCGAAAGCTCAGACCCACAGCTGTAGGGGTGGTCCACCAGTGGGGGTGACCTCTGGGAGATATGCACACATGCCTGTCTGATTACTGATTTTTTTTCTTTTCTTTTTTTTTGTCTTTCTGCTATTTCTTGGGCCACTCCCGTGGCATATGGAGGTTCCCAGGCTAGGGGTCTAATCGGAACTACAGCTGCCAGCCTACGCCAGAGCCACAGCAACGCAGGATCCGAGCCGCGTCTGCAACCTACACCACAGCTCATGGCAACGCCGGATCATTAACCCACTGAGCAAGGGCGGGGACCGAACCCGCAACCTCATGGTTCCTAGTCGGATTCGTTAACCACTGCGCCACGACGGGAACTCCCTGATTACTGATTTTAGCTTTGTTGTTGTTTGCTTTTTAGGGCCACATAGGCATTTTCTAGCCGTATATAAGGTCTCCGGGCCAGGGGTGGAATCAGAGCTTCAACTGTGTGCTTACACCACAGCCACAGCAATTCAGGATCCAAGATGTGTCTGTGACCTACACCACAGCTCATGGCAATACTGGATTCCTAACCCACTGAGCGAGGCCAGGGGTCGAACCTGCGTCCTCATGGATACTAGCTGGGTTCATTACGGCTGAGCCATGAAAGAAACTCCTGATTTTATTAGCATTTCAATTCACCCCTTTTGAATTAATTTTCTTCACGTCCACATTCAACACAGAAGACCTGGAGGATTCTTTACAGCATGGATGTTTAACTAGGGAAAGGCTATTTATTACCTGTCCTCTAAGGGTAGAATAAAGGAAGCCAGATGGCAGTGCCTAAGCGTTCAGCAGCCTGAGACCGAAAAGGATAACCACAGAAAAACTCGCCTTGTACTCAAATGATTTTCCAAGACTTCTCTGCCTCAAACTTTCCTAATCTTTGGACAATTTTGACGGTGACAGATAACAATGAAGATGACTTAAGAGAGGTCCTCTTTTAAATGAAGGATTTAAGAATCAGACAAAAACAAGGAGCAAGTCTCTGGCTCACAGAGAGGACCGTGTGGCTGGGCGGCCTCCTCCATCCAGAGTACCCTGGCCCCAAATGATTACCTGTTAGATATTTTACTTTAGCTCGTGCTCTCTCATCTGCATCAAAATACCAAACAGTTATTGCGTACCTAAAAGAAAATTTAGAATAGGGTAAGAATGATCACACTGGGGGGGAAAGGGGTATGCAAAGATCTACTAAAACTCGTAATGCCAAAGTTACGCCTAAGAATCAGAGCTGCACCCGCTGACCTAAGCCACAGCCACAGCAACACCAGATCCCAGCTGTGTCTGCAACCTACACTGCATCTCGAGGCAATGCCAGATCCTTAGCCCACTGAGCGAGGCCAGGGATCGAAGCAGCAGCCTCATGGATACTAGGCCGGTTCTTAACCTGCTGAGCCACAGGGGGAATGTTTACAATTTTATAACCTCGAATCATCAAGAAAGTTAAACATGTCAACTATGTCATGTTCTGCTTCATTTTTCTGAAAATTTCATTCATTTGGAATATCTCATTCCACAAATAAACAAGAATCTCCTGTTTATTAAACACCAAAGGGCACTCAGTTACACATTCTAGTACCAATAACGCAGAATGTGTACACACTCTAGGAAGTAAAAAGCATGTTACAAATGACAGCTCCTCAGCAGAACGGAGCAATTAGTATCCTGCAGATTCTGGCCAGTGTTCCCGGGGGATCTCACTAATCAGATGAAGAGCCAGCAAACAGGACAGAACTAAATCCTGTGACATATTTGAAGTAAAGAGTCAAGGGCGGAGTAGAGCCAGAGTCAGGGAGTTTGACACCCGGGGGAGCCGAGCCCCCAGACCACGCAGCTGCGGAGGGGCAGAGCTGAGGTCAAGGTCTGGCCTCCTGACAGCAGAGCGCCTGTGGCGCTTACAAACACAGCCTCTTCTATTTCTTCAGGGGGCCCCGGCGATGGGGAAGGTGCAGAAACAAATACTTTCATATCTCTTCTGCACTTGTGCCAGTCTTTTAGTTACTTAGTAATCAGATTTCTAATATTTGGATCAAGTCCCTCCCAGAAAATAGCTGTAACCTGCCACGTGTCACTGTTTTCCTGCTGCACCCCCCCAATCCATGTACTCAAGAGAGCCCTCCTCCCCACCCACCTCTGCGCCAGACATGCACGGCCCCACCCCCACCCCCCTTTGCCAGCACTGCTGTGCTCCTGGCTCTCTTCGGTCCCAGCTGCCACTCTGGACCCATCAATTCCAATTTTATGCCACTTTCTCCCTCCTCCAAACCCCTGGAGCACTCCAGAATCATTTGGCATTTATTTACTACCTAAAATGCTTGTTCTCTCTTCATCTAGAAACCAGACCATATTCAAGAATCCATAAAAAGGAAGGTCCCTGAAAGTCAGAAAAAGCTGTGAGGAAGAAGAAGGGACAGAGACGGGTCCTGGGGTGCCAAGAGGAGGGTGAGGATGCAGGACTGCATGCCTGTGACTGGACGGGAGCCCCGGAGTTCCATCCATGGCTTCTTAGACTCTAGCCACACGACGCACAGCCTGCTGTGTACATATGAATTAGGGCTGAAGGCAAAGTGACGCAGAAAGAGGAAGGAGAGACGACACTCTTCAGATTGCTGGCCCGGCTCTAAGGTCATTATCAAAGCCAGCATCTCTCCCGGCACAGCTAAGGGTATCTCACCAGGTCTAAGCACTGCATGCCCGTAATTCACTATCATAATACTCAAAGTCCCTGCTAGAGTTAAAAACGGGTATTTAAAAAGGAGCACTTTTCTTAAAAACAACTATTTATTTTGATAACATCTAACATTTTAATTGTCAACATATGAATTTGGTCATAGTACATGGTAAAAGAAAAAAAATTTAAGAACACATTAAACCTAATAGGTTTAGAAAATGAACTCTGCAGAAAAAGTGTAACGTGGAAAACACGTATTGTAAGCCTAACACATGCTTACTATTAAAGCTGAAGGGTTATTTTTCTAACATTAACTCCCACACATGGCAACCTCTTCTCTACTTTCCTTTCCCCACCCTCAGCTTTTTTTCTCTCCACTTCCATTCTGGTTACTTATCCAGCACCATTCTTCTACATCATCTCTCTGCCTCCCACTCCCTCCTGAACAGCTCCTTCCCTTCTCCATCTCATCTTTATCCCCAAGTGAATGGCAGTAGGTAAGAGATGCACAATACAAGGAGATGGGGCTGGAAAGGTGAGAGGGCCTGTGCTTCCTGCCTTTCCCCAGACCAGGAGAGGCGATGCAAAGAAACTCACATTTAGTACTATGAATCAATCTTATAAAGTTATTCAAATTAAAACAGGTTCTGAACAGGAAGATACTCATTAGAAAATGCTCAGCTTTATTCTAGGTATCCCCTCCTATCCTGCCATGCTCTTTACCCAGTTTTTCTTAAAAGGAACACTACCTTGTAGCATATGCTGGTTGTACTTCATGAGGGTTGCGACGGTCAGACCAGAAAAACAGCAGTCTATCAAATTTGGGTTCAATGTCAGCAAACTGGGCTTTGCCTTCTGGAAAAATTCGAAGTATACCTCCACTTACCTAGGAAAAGAACCAAATATGTAAGTGTGGGTAACCAAGAATGCCGCAAAATTAAATTTAGGGGGGGAAAAGACCATTTCACTAAATCCAAGGTCCTCACTGGATTATTCACAAATAGATCTCAATTAACGTCTGAAGGTGAGCTGGGATTTCAAGTACATGCAATGATGTAAGGAAAAATCATCCTGTGCTTCAGGGATTTTTATAAATACTTGATCAAAAAGATGAATATTAGCGGAATCCAAAAGTCTTAAAACGACACTTGAAAGCCTGACAAACTAGGAAGCGTGTCTTTTTTATGTGTGCTGATGATGTGTTAACCTACTCTTAAAAATGTATCCATTTAAAAAATTTTTAACTTTATTTTTTTTTGGCCAACTGAGGCACACGGAGTTCCCGGGCCAGGGATCAGATCTGAGCCACAGGTGCAACCTACACTGAAGCTCCAGCATCACCAATCACCAGATCCTTAACCCACTGTGCTAGGCTGGGTATCGAACCTGTGTCCTAGTGCTGCAGAGATGCCACCAATTCCACTGCACCACTGAGGGAACTCCAAAATGTATCCATTTTGAATCATCTTGACTATATTACTACAAAAGCTTAAGTACTCAAAGAAATGGCTTGTTACCTTTTTAAGTCAACAGACAATACCAACAGGGCAGTCACAGATCTGAACACCGCTTGTTTAAGGAAGTAAATGTATCAGTAGCAAGTGTCATCATTTATCACCTGTCACTATGGTTGTTACTAGACCCTGTAGGTCTCCCAACCCGGACTGGGCCTGACACACAGATGACTACCTGCTACACAACAGGACTGCATTCAGAAAGGATCGTCACTGTTTACGTTGTGGATCCCCTTTCTCTGCGGGATTAGACACACTCACCCATTCAAAGTGTGTACTGTTCTGGGACCTGCCATGGGCCCTGCATGCAGAGTAGGGAATAATTCAGACAGCTGCTGTCCTGGTGGCAATTATACTCTGGGGTACAGGAGTGTAAAGTGAGGCAAACCCCACCCGACCCTTTGCCCTTGGAAAACTCAACTCCTAACAGGCAGACTCTCAAACGGACAGGAACGGTGATACCTGATCAAGACACCATGGAAATTGACAGAACACTGTAAACCAGCTATAAGGGAAAAAATAAAAATCATTTAAAAAAATAAAGAATGAAAAATAAACCTTGACCCCCCCCCCTCCCGCCCCCCACCAAAAAAAGACACCATGGAGGCTGAGCCTATTCCTCAGCTCTACTACAGTCAGAGATGCTGTTTACCAGGCTCAGCCTCCGGTGGGTGCATTCAAGCTACGAGGTACCCTTGGTGCCTTCCTCAGGCTCCAGTGATCTCCAGAGTGACTCCCCCCGGCACTCATGTGAACACCTACACGACCTCTGCCCTGTGGGAGAGCACGCCTTCTTCCCTGCGCCCACCCTCTTCCCTTTCCCTGCAGTCACGGGAAAAGTACAAGTCAGCTGCTGAAAGTGTTGAAAAAGAGGGTAGCTGATGCTTCCGATCTTCACCTGGGACACTTCCCTGACCTGTGCCTTGGGTGGCCCTCCTCCGTGTTCCCACAGCAGCCTGTCCCAAACTGGGCATAATCAACCGGCAGTGTACCAACCAGTGCCCTCCACCACAGCCCAAAGGCCACAAGGCACACTGCCACTTCTGTTTTGTCTTCAGCAGCCAGGAAACATCTGGCACATGGCACAGCAGTGCAATCCTGCAGTGAGAGTTTTCACTCCTACATATAAAAACACTGAGGAGATTTTCCTAATTTTAGAACTATATATTAATGACAATGGCTAGGTCATATAAAAAGATGAAAGTTTTCTTGTGGCTCAGCAGGTTAAGGATCCTGCAGTATCACTGCTGTGGCTTGGGTCGCTACTGTGGCGTAGGTTCCATCCCTGGCCTGGGAACCTCCACAACTCACAGGTAAAGCCAAAAAAAAAAAGAAAATGAAATGAAATAAGATCAGCCTAGAAAGAATCTAACAAAATGTGTAAGAGTTGATCAAACATACTTCTAGCCTTCTAGATATTCACAAAATCTGGAAAAAAAATTTTTTTAACCAAATTTATACCAATCTGTTTTCTGAGGTGGGCTAGAGGTGAATTACCAAATTGGTTTCTTTATTTCAAACTTTGAAAGCTGTAACAGAAAACCATGCTTGTTGACATAAGGCCTCAAAATCTACTTAGCAGTAAAACTTACCTTCATTTAGAACTTGGAGTAGGACAGAGGAAATTCTTTTTTTTTTCCAGAAAACGTTACATATTTTACTTTTAACTAACTGTTTGTCACACTTTTATAATACTTTTTATTCCTATATTTGTTTTGTTACTTGCTCCTTTTTAAATTATAAACTTTATTTTATTGAAGTACAGTTGATGTACAATGTTGTGTTAGTTACAGTACACAACAAAGTGATTCAGATATATACAGATATGTACATACTTTTTAAAAAATTCTTTTCCACTCTTGTTTATTACAAGATACTGGATCCAGTTCCCTGTACTACCCAGTAAAGGCTTGTTTATCTATTTTATATATGGTAGCATGCATCTGTTAATTCCATAATCCCAATTTATTCCTCCCCTACTTCCCCTATGGTAACCACAAATTTGTTTTCTTTTTCTTTTTTTTTTTTTTTTTGTCTTTTTAGGGCCGCACCTGCTGCTTATGAAGGTTTCCAGGCTAGGAGTCTAATCAGGGCTGCAGTGCCAGCCACAGCCACAGCCACAGCAACACCAGATCCGAGCTACATCAATACCAGATCTGAGCCACATCTGCAATCTGCACCACAGCTCACGGCAACACCAGATCCTTAACCCACTGAGTGAGGCCAGGGATTGAACCCTCAATTTCATGGTTCCTAGTCAGATTCGTTCCCGCTGTGCCACAACAGGAACTTCCATAAATTTGCTTTCTATGAGTCTGTTTCTGTTTCATAAATAAGTTTAATTGGACTACGTTTTAGCTTCCATGTGAAAGTGATGACTTTCTCTGACTTACCTCACTTAGTATGAGAGTCTCTAGGTATACCCATGTTGCTGCAAATGGCATTATTTCATTCTTTTTTGACTGATACTCCAGTGTGCACGCATGTGTGCATGTATAAGACAAAACACACATATATACCACATCCTCTTTATCTATTCATCTGTTGATGAACACTTAGGTTGCTTCCATGTCTTGGCTATTGTAAATAACGCTACAGTGAACCCTGGAGTGCATCTATCTTTTCGAGTAAAGCGCTTTCATCTTTTCCAGATATTTGCCCAGGAGTGAGATTGCTGGATCATATGGCAACTCTATTTTTAACTTTTTGAGGAGGCTCCATACTGTTTTCCATAATGGCTGCACTAGTTTACATTCCCACCAACACTGTACGAGGGTTCCCTTGACTCCACATCCTCTCCAGCATTTGGTATTAGTAGCTTTTTTGACAGTGGCTATTCTGACCCATGTGAGGTGGTACCTCATTATAGTTTCTTTTCTTTTTTTTTTGTCTTTTGTCTTTTTGTTGTTGTTGTTGTTGCTATTTCTTGGGCCGCTCCCGAGACATATGGAGGTTCCCAGGCTAGGGGTCGAATCGGAGCTGGAGCCACCGGCCTAGCCAGAGCCACAGCAACGCGGGATCCGAGCCGCGTCTGCAACCTACACCACAGCTCACGGCAACGCTGGATCGTTAACCCACTGAGCAAAGGCAGGGACCGAACCCGCAACCTCATGGTTCCTAGTCGGATTCGTTAACCACTGCGCCACGACGGGAACTCCTCATTATAATTTCAATTTGCATTTCTCTAATAATTAGCCGTGTTGAGCATCTTTTCATGTGACTATTAACCATCTGCAGAAATGTCTTCTTTGGAGAAATGTCTATTTAGGTCTTCTGCTCATTTTTTGATTGGGCTATTTGTTTTTTGTTGTTGTTGTTATTGAGTTGTATGAGTTGTTTAACTGCCGAGCCATGAAGGGAACTCCTAGTCTGAAATTTTGGGAGGGCTGGGCCTCCAGTTTTACTCTTTTTCCTTAGGATTACTTTGACAACTCTACATCTGTGTGGGTAGTTACATATAAATTTTAGGATTATTTATTCTAGTGCTGTGAAAAATGTCATGGGTAATTTGCTAGCAGTTGCATTAAATCTGTAGGTTGCTTTGGGCAGTATGACTGTTTTAACGGTATTAATTCTTTCAATCCAGAAGCATGGGATAGCTTTCCATTTCCTTGGATCATCTTCAGTTTCTTTTATCAGTGTTTTATAGTTCTCAGCATATAAAAGTCTTTTACCTCTTTGGTTAGGTTAAGTCCTAATTTTTTTAAATGTGATTTTATTTATTTCATAATTTTAGGTAAGCGCGTTTATTGCTGGGAACTTGAGCTTTCTTTTTTTATGATTTTTATTTTTTCCATTATAGTTAATATTTATTTTTTAACGGCCACATCCACACCATATGGAAGTTCCCAGGCCAGGGATTGAATCTGAGCCTCAGCTGCAACCTATGCTGTAGCCACAGCAATACCACATCCTTTGAACCCACTGTCGAATCCACACCTCTGAAGCAACCTGCACTGCGGTTGGATTCTTAATCCACTCTGCCACAGCAGAAACTCCTCTGATACAATTCTAAACAAGACTTTTTTTATTTTGCCTTTCTGACATTTCATTGTTAGTGTAAAGAAATGAAAGAGATTTCCATATGTTAATCTTGTATCCTGCTACCTTGCTAAATCTGTCTATGAGTTCTAACAGTTTTTGTGTGGAGTCTGTAGAGTTTTCTATATAGAGTATAAAGGACAATGGACTAAGTTTTTGTACCTTTAAGACCTGGTGGGAGTTCCCGTCGTGGCGCAGGGAGTTCCCGTCGTGGTGCAGTGGTTAACGAATCCTAACGAATCCGACTAGGAACCATGAGGTTGAGGGTTCGATCCCTGGCCTTGCTCAGTGTGTTAAGGATCCGACGTTGCCGTGAGCTGTGGTGTGGGTCGCAGACGCGGCTCGGATCCTGCGTTGCTGTGGCTCTGGCATAGGCTAGCAGCTACAGCTCAGATTCAACCCCTAGCCTGGGAACCTCCCATATGCCACGGGAGCAGCCCAAGAAATGGCAAAAAGACAAAAAGGAAAAAAAAAAAACAAACTTGGTGATTCCCATTTGTGTGGATATGTGTGTATTAAAGGGAAGGTGTTTCAAAGGTTATTTGGTTTTTAAAAATTAGCTTGGCTACACAAGTATGTTCACTCTGTGAAAATCCACTGGGCCATACATTAGGTGCATTTTTCTATTTTTTAATATTCTGCTTTAATACAAGTAAATTTAAAAGATTTTTTGGGGGTTCCCGTGGTGGCGCAGTGGTTAACGAATCCGACTAGGAACCATGAGGTTGCGGGTTCGATCCCTGCCCTTGCTCAGTGGGTTAAAGATCCAGCGTTGCCGTGAGCTGTGGTGTAGGTCGCAGACGCGGCTCGGATCCCGCGTTGCTGTGGCTCTGGCATAGGCTGGTGGCTACGGCTCCGATTCGACCCCTAGCCTGGGAACCTCAATATGCCGCGGGAGCGGCCCAAGAAATGGCAAAAAGACAATAAATAAATAAAATAAATTAAAAAACCTTAAAAAAAAAGATTTTTTGAAAAAAATCAACCAAAAATTAGGTTATACAACTTCCGATGCAATGATATACGACACACTTCTAAAGTTTAAATCATTTAAACTTAAGTGAAACTCAGGTTGACATTAAAGGAATATACATTTAAAAGAAGAGAGAGTAAATGCACTGTACATTCTAATTGGTTTTATAGGATTTGTCAACATTGATAAACTTCTAACTTTTTCATAATCAGGGAAAGAAGGGATTCTATCTCCAATATTCCAACAACTCAATGCCAGACAACATCTCTGCAACAATACAAAGAATAAAATGTAGGAGTAAGTAGCAGATAATTCTTAATCATCATTTATACATTCATCATCCTCAAAAGTCATGATAAAACAAACATTCTCAGAAGTGTTTTATAAAAACTATTAAAAGGGATCTATTTTAATAAAAGATACTATTGCAAAAGTTAAATTTTGGATGAATCCTTCAATATCTGAACATTAGGGAACATGCTTTTAAGATATATTAGAATCTGTTTCACTTTAACAAGTATCCACTCCTAATGCCTGAGAGGGAAACACATCTAAGGAGAAATGTTTAACTGTTCCACATTTTAAAGACAGTCTCACCTATGGGGTATGGATCTTAATACTACTTATGAGAAAAAAAAAATACCTGTAAGGAAAAAAAAAAAAACTCAATTAAGTTGCCTACCTTGGCATCCCAGTCTTTATTAAGATAATATATACAAGTCACACATCTTCCATCTCCATTTGGATTATCAACGTGACGTACGTAACCTGTTCCGTTGCCTGGATAACAAGCGACCATGGCCTGTAATAATAATAATAATAAGTTTAAAAGTCCATGTATGAATAAAAAAGAAAGAGCTCTGTTTTGGCTACTCCAACTTACGCTTAAACACTTGCTCTAAGAAAACATGTTTTGTAGATAAGAGGTGAAGATGTATGTTGCTGCCTACTAAGGACACCAGGGTAGGACTGGTGAATAATGCGAGACCTGATGAATGCTGCCTCACGGGGGTGGGAAGAGCTGAGCTGGAAGGATCAGGACTGCAGGACCCTCTTTCCTGATCTTTATTCATGTCGATGATCAAGATGAGGAGGGCTCTGTCCTGCTCCGCAGGCGATGGCCTCCCTCCCTGAGCTAGAGGAACGCCAGCACTGCTGACAGCCACCCACCCTCTCTGACACCGTCTCTGAGTGGTACCAGTTTGGATGGGCACAATTTAGATCAACTCCAAACATTAACTCGTTTAATGTCAGTGATTTTTTTTTAAAAGGCTAAATGACAAATTAGTATGTAAAGAACCCCTCCTCAAATTAGAAAGAAATTCATTTTTTCACTCAGATCGTAACAAGAGATCACTCAGAAGACTGCTGGGTGTTAAGCGTGAAGGTGTAAGAGAGGCCCGAAATAAAAACACCAACACCTAACATGTCCTAGAAATGTCATACATAATCTACTGAAATTAGTAAGGGTAATTTTTGTTTTTTTTTACATCTCAGGAATTATGAAGGAAAAAAATGCAAAGATGCTCAAGGTTACCAATTATTCTTGAGGTCCTTTATTTCTCTCATTTCTCCATGTGCGAAAGTTAATGGATCAGTATTAATGTTAATTAATTAGTATAAGGTTATCAAATGGTTAATTACATCACTAAGATAAATGGAAATGCTGATTTTTAAAATTCATATTCAAGTGATCATGAATAAGTCATTCTGTTCTATCTTTGAGAGACTAGAAAGCATCTTAAACCTGAACGCTTTAAAAAAAAAAATCACATTTTCATAGATATCCTGGACCTACTGCTCTTTAGTAGAAACAGAATCGCTGGTGAGGATTACATACGTCCGTATTTTTCCTGATTCCAGACAAACTTTAAATTCCTACTCTTGGGACCTGAGGTTAGTAATAACAGGGAGAATGATACGAATTTAGCGGGTTTAATAATATTCAATACAAGATAAACCCAGGAGTTCCCTGGTGGCCTAGTGGTTAAGGATTCAGTGTTGTCACTGCTACGGCTTGGGTTTGATCCCAGGCTCAGGAATTTCTGCATGCTGCGGGTGTGGCCAAATAAACAAATAAATAAATAAACCTGAACAATTCCTTGTCATTAGCTGCTAAGAAAGCATATGTAGCAGACCTTGAATGGTAACTATAAGAAGGTACTAATTTAACAATGCGATTAACCCATATATGATTAATTAGGACAATTACAGTGAATTACCTGATATATTCTCATAAACAAAAAAGAAGGATAAAAAGAAAATAAAAAATCAAACTGGACAAAATCATAATTTGAAAAGATGTGAGAGTTCCCATTGTGGCTCAGTGGGTAAGGACCCAACATAGTGTCTGTGAGGATGTGGGTTCAACCCCTGCCTTCACTCAGTGGGTTAAGAATCTGGCAATGCCGCAAGCTGCGGTGTAGGCTGCAGATGAGGCTCAGATCCAGTGTTTCTGTGGCTGTGGTATAGGCCGGCAGCTGAAGCTCCAATTTGACCCCTAGCCTGGAAACTTCCATATGCTACAGGTGCAGCCATGAAAAAAAAAAAAAAAAAAAAAAGATACATGCACCCCTATGTTCACTGCAGCACTATTCACAATAGCCAAGACATGGAAACAACCTAAATGTCCATCGACAGAGGAATGGATAAAGAGGATGTTGTACATAAATACAAAGGAATACTACTCAGCCATAAAAAGGAATGAAATAATGCCATCCGCAGCAACATGGATGAAACTTTAGAGACTATCATACTAAGTGAAGTAAGCCAGAGAAAGACAAATACCACATGATATCACTTACATGTGGAATCTAAAATATGGCACAAATGAACCTACCTACAAAACAGAAACAGACTCACAGACATAGAGAATAGACCTGTGGTTGCCGGCAGGGGGTTTTGGGGGTAGGATGGACCAGGAGTTTGGGATTAGTAGATGCAAACCATTACATTTAGATGGATAAGGGATGAGGACCTACTGCATAGCAAAGGGAACTATATTCAAGTTCCTGGGATAGACCATGATGGAAAATTTTTTTTAAAGTAAAAAAAATCAAAAGTTAAAAAAAAAAAAAAAACCTGAATTTGTCCCTAAGTAGTTCTTATCTTGAAAAGCTCATTCAGGCCTCCCTCCAAATATCTGACAAGCTCAGCATTTCCAGGGGAAAATCTTTGTTCATCTATGCCACCCCATCCCACCCCTTCCCTCCATGTAAGCAACACCTCCTGAGCACCGGCTATGCATGTAAAAGGCCCTGGGGCTAAAACAATGAACAAAGGAAACAAGGTCTCCGGCTTTCCTGTATTATGGAACCTAGCACATGGGGGGGGGGGGGGTTAAATAGCCAGTAAGCAATTAGATATAATCTGATGTTAGGTAGCAATCATTTTTTTCATATCTTATGCAAAGAGAACTTAAGCTGAAGGATACAGAAAGTGACAGGACGAAGCCGGAATGGTGGCCAGGGAGGACCCCACTGAGAGCTGACACTGAGCAGAGATGAAGTGAAGGGACTGATGAGTCATGTGCATGTGTGCGGGGTAAGCACGGCTGGTGAAGGGACCTCGAAACAGAGGCAGAAGTGGCAGGGCAGGCAGAGGAGAGCATCAGGCCAGCGGGAGGACAAGGATGGGGGGCTGAGGACAACGAGGGAGGGCTCAGCAGCCGTGGTAAGGACTCTGGATACTGCTCTAAAAGTGACAGGGGGCTGATGGAGAACACACCTGATTCATGCCTGAAGATCAGTTTCGATTCTGTATGAATAAAAATAACACTTGGAATAACCTCAATATCACCTACTACCTAACATTCAGGGAATGTTTACAATCTTCCAAGCACCAATCTAGGTAATTTAGGCGTAATAACTTACCTGACACTAGCAAATGTGGTAAATGGTATCATCATCCTCATCTTCATTTAACTATTACAGAAACTGGGGTCCAGAAAGGTTAATTCCTGTTCTCAATGTCCCATGACAGAAGAACCAGGTATGAACATAGGCAATCCGGTTTTGGAACCCAAGTAACTAACCAATGTACTAGGCGGTGGTGGTGAGCGGGTGGGGGTGAAAAAGAAGACTGCTAGTTGGCTACTGTAGTTTCTGGGAGAAAAAGAAAAAAAAGAGGCTGACTTTGGAGGCAAGGTGAGAATGATTTTTGTCTTTTTGTCCTTTCTAGGGCTGCACCTGAGGCACATCAAGGTTCCCAGGCTAGGGATCGAATCGGAGCTGTAGCCACAGGCCTGTGCCAGAGCGACCGCAACGCAGGATCCGAGCTGCGTCTGCGACCCACACCACAGCTCACGGCAATGCCGGATCGTTAACCCACTGAGCAAGGCCAGGGATTGAACCCGAAACCTCATGGTTCCTAGTCGGATTCGTTAACCACTGAGCCACGACGGGAACTCTGAGAATGAATTTTGAAGGCAGAAAACCAACATGATTTGCTCACATGCTGGCCATGGAGAGCGGGAGTATCAAGGATGAAGCTGCGAAACTGAACAAACGGAGTTAACTGTTTACAAAAATGGTAAGGGAGTTCCCGTCGTGGTGCAGTGGTTAACAAATCCAACTAGGAACCATGAGGTTGCGGGTTCAATCTCTGCCCCTGCTCAGTGGGTTAAGGACCCGGCATTGCCGTGAGCTGTGGTGTAGGTCACAGATGCAGCTTGGATCCTGCATTGCGGTGGTTCTGGCATAGGCCTGTGGCTACAGCTCCGATTCGATCCCTAGCCTGGGAACCTTGATGCGCCACGGGTGCAGCCCTAGAAAAGGCAAAAAGACAAAAAAAAAAAAGGGAATACTAGGTGAAAGAGCGGTTTCGATAACAGACATGGGGTAGGGTAGGAAAGGAATTTCTCAGCAATGGTCACAATGAGCCAGACATCCCAGAGTAGAACAAAACTGAAGGTCACACCAGGATTATGCTGCCAAACGGGCTCTGTCTGTGCCAGTCACTTCCTCATGCTTTTCTGAGGGTTGCGTGGAGGTGCCTGGGGAGGGGCAGGCAATTGGTGGAGGATGCAGTGAAATGAGAAGAGGCCAAACAAACAGGTCTTGCCCCAATGTTCAACCAGGAGCAGCATTTACTGGTTTCCTTTATTTGAACTCCAAGTGAGACTTTTGAAAAATTAAAAGGCATGAAGAAAGTTTTAAACACTTGTATTAATTAAATTTTACAATCCCTGATACTTAAGTAATGTTATCTTTAGCTATGGTTTGGACTGTCAAAGTTTAAAGTTCCTTAGGAGTTTCCTGGTGGCTCAGTGGGTTAAGGATCTGGTGTTATCACTGCAGTGGCTCAGGTCTCTGCTGTGGTGTGCATCTGATCCCTGGCCTGGGAACTTTTGCATGCTGAGAGTGCGAAAGAAAAAAAAACAAACTTAAATGTAACATAGCGCTTCCGGATTTGAAATAATATTTGTTTTATGTCTTAACTGTTCATTTTGTCTTTCTGGTATATTTTTGTACGGATTTATGTAAAAAAGACTCTTGATATTGCTGTTCTCATTTTGTTTGTTTTTTAATATGCCAAAGATTCTTATTCACAACAGTTTTGTTTTTTTTTTTTCTTTCCCGTTTTCATCCACACTTGTGGCATATGGAAGTTCCTGGACCAGGGATCAAATCCAAGCCACCTCTGTGGCAATATCAGATCCTTAAGCCACTGTGCTGGGTGAAGGATCAAAGTGGCATCACCACAGAAACAAGCCAGATCATTAGCCCACTGTGCCACAGGAGGAACTCTCATAATACTTTTAATAAATTCTATTTACTTCCTCTTAATCTCTTGGTAAAGCAACTAATAACAACTCCCTCTAAACCTAATTTTACCTGCTTAAGCACATTATTAGTCTAGAAGACATCATTAGCAGTATTAACAAATATTTATGGAGTAACTACCATACCACACACAAAAAGGGTCAGTATGATATCTGTCTGAAAGGACTTAGCTGGAAAGAAAGAAAAAACCAGGCACTCAGAAATCAACTGATAAACTGAGCTGTGCAAATAATAAACAGAAAAAGAATTCTGAGAAAAGGAATTATTCATGTGGGATAAAATAATGGGACAAGGCTCTGAGCTACACATGATCTCAGCTCATCTATAAAGGACAGATACAATTTGGAAAGGTTAAAGGGATTTAAAAAGCACAGTATGAGCATGACAAATGTAGGAAACACTTCAGTGACAATGGGGGTACTTTTGCAATGGCCTGCTTTATCACTTCATTACTTAAGTAGGTAACGTTAATCCCTAGAAATAGGATGAAATCTTGAAAAGTCAGCAGAGGAAGGACATGGAAGGGAAGCAAAGGGTGAGCCACTGTGGTCCTTGGGTAGGGATGGCCAGCGGAAGCTTCTAAGAAGGCAGCTTCCCATTCTAGGGTTTATATGAACATTTACTGTAAGATAAGCACACTACATGGCCTGAATGTCTGTGTCCCTCCTGAATTTATATGCTGAAATTCTAACCCCCAAAGATAATGGTATTAGGACAAGGGGTCTTTGCAAGGTGCTGAGGTCAATGGAAAGCCCTCACGAATGGATTAGTGCGCTTATGATGGGACTCTGAGGGACCTCTGCCCCTTCTATGGGATGAGGACACAGCCAGAAGTGGCTGGCCCTGAACCAGGAAAGGGCTCTCACAAGTGACCAGCGTGGTCACCTTGATCTTGGCCTTTCCAGCCTGTAGGACTGTGAGAAATACACACCTGTTGTTGTAAGACACCCAGTCCATGGTGTTTTGTTACAGCACCCCAATGGACTAAGACACGCCTGTAAAGGATAAAAATGTGGAGTTCCCATGGTGGCTCAGTGGGTTAAGAACCTGACACAGTGTCTGTGAGGATGCGGATCTGACCCCTGGCCTCACTCAGTGGGTTAAGGATTCGCACTGCTGCAAGCTGTGGCGCAGGTCACTGATACAGCTCGGATCTGGTATGGCCGCGGCTATGGCGTAGGCCTGCAGCTGCAGCTTCTATCTGACCCCTAGCCCAGGAACTTCCATATTGCTCTAAGAGACTTACACTATAGGTACTTGGTCCTAAGGATGGGGAAAGGTGTGAAGTCTATCTCTAGAGATGTGTTAGGGTCTAAAGTAATACTCTCTGGTTGTCCTTCTGTCCTTCCTCAGGAGTAGGAGACACGACTACACGTTCCTATAAGGGGTGGAGGACAGTGGGGGAGTCTGAAAAAGAAACAATGCAATTGCCTACTGTACTGCTCTGAGGTATGTTCCTAATCTGCCATCTCTTTGACATAGCAACTTTAAATATTTCAGTTTCCCACTGGGAAAAGCCTATTTAAACATAAGCAAAACAATTAAATACTATTTTTTCCTTTTTGATATGAAAATATACATGATTGAGGACGTTCTTAAGATAAGAAACACCATAAATTTGCTTTTTACTCTAAGAATAAAAGGAAGGAAGAGGTTTGCGATACCTCTTTGGAATCTGAAGACATTTATTTCTGGAGTTGGAAAGCTTGTATTCAAGATGAAGCTGAACCAGGAAACTCCCCCCCCCCCTTTTGGAACTGATTTTTTTTTTTTTTTTTTTTTTTTGCTTTTTAGGGCCGCACCCACAGCATATGGAAGTTCCCAGGCTAGGGGCTGAATCGGAGCTACAACTGCTGCCCTACACCACAGCCACAGCAACGCCAGATACAAGCCGAGTCTGTAACCCACACCACAACTCATAGCAACACTGGATTCTTAACCCACTAAGTGAGGCCAGGAATCAAACCCGCAACCTCATGGATCCTAGTCGGGTTCATTAACCACTGAGCCACGAAGGGAACTCCTGAATTATTTTAAAACATTGATTCAAAGTGAAGAAAATGGAAATTTTATGGGCTATCAAAGTACTATTTTTACCCTGAATGAGGGGAAAGGCTTTACTATCTGAAAATGTACTCTATTAAAACACACTGCCCCAGGGCACACGGCACCCTTTGTAGATACTGCTGGTTAACATTAGTAAGCACTTAACCACAAGCCAGGCAAGGATTATCTCAGTCTTCACAACACATTTATGAGGTAAGTACTATTAATCTCTCCTTTTTTTTAGAGATTAGAAAACTGAACTCTAATGAGAATAAAAACCTGCCAAAGGTCACAGACTCTAAGCAGCCTGGATGGGAAAGTCAGCTCCTGTGTTCCTCCTCAGCTTCTGGCTCCAGTAGCTTGTGTTTAGTCTGACTCAGGAGTTCAGATACAATGGGTAACCAGCCCCTAAGTGACATCCCACCTGCTACAGCGATACACACACACACACACACATGCACACGCACAACGCTCACTTGCCCCATGGCCGGAGGTACTGCACAAGGTTTTCCCCACTCCACAGTCACACGTTTTAGGTCTCTTCCTCATCCATCCTCAAAGCACACCCACCAACCACTATCACTGCCTCTGGGGCTGATGTCGATCTAGCTCAAAAATGGGGAAAAACAGGTCATCAAAAGAACCAGACTAAGAACAAGGTGGTATTTAGGGTAAGAATAACCTAATTTTTAAAATTGCAGATTTCAATTACACCTGCTTAGGTTATCTCATGTCCTAAAAGATACAATTAAAAACTTCAGAAAGTTATGAATTTTGTTCATTGCACTAATTAGCATATTACACAGGGGTAATGACAAAGGGCAATCTACACACATTTAAATTTCTCTCCCTCTCTCTTTTTTTTTTTTTTTTTGGCTTTGAGGGCCACACACACAGCATATGGAGATTCCCAGGCTAGGGGTCTAATTGGAGCTACAGCTGCCAGCCTACATACACCATAGCCATAGCCACAACAGATCCGAGCCACGTCTGAGAGCTACACCACAGCTCACGGCAACGCCGGATCCTTAACCCGTTGAGCAAGGCCAGGGATCCAACCCACAACCTCACGGTTCCTAGTCGGATTCATTTCCACTGCGCCACAACGGGGAACTCCTAAAATTTTTTATCTCTTGACTTATTTGCTAAACTTTAGTGTTATAAATAACATACGTCACCAAAAATAAACTCAGACTATAGGTCTGGAGAGGTAAATTTTTCAAATCTATATCATGGAAAAAATGAAACTAGCACAGAAAAAAAGGATTAAGAGCAATAAAAGCAAAGGTAGTTTCTCTTGGTATAAGCCTCTAGTCCACACAGGGCAATAAAGACCATTCAGAAGATCAGTAATGGATAAATCTTACTCAACTAATTCCAGATAAAAGGAAACGAAACATAAAAGGTGGGGACTTCCCGTCATGGCGCAGTGGAAACGAACCCGACTAGGAACCATGAGGTTGAAAGTTTGATCCCTGGCCTCGCTCAGAGGGTTAAGGATCCAGCGTTGCTATGAGCTGTGGTGTAGATCACAGACATGGCTAGGATCCTGGTGTGGCTGTGGCTGTGGTGTAGGCTGGCAGCTATAGCTCTAATTCGACCCCTAGCCTGGGACCCTCCTAAAAAGCCAAAAAAAGGTATGTAAGAGGCGATACCGGGACAGCCTTATGATAGATCAAGACAGAGTTTATGGAAGAAGAGGGCATTCAAGCACAGTGAATTATCTAAGGGAAGTTTTAAACAGTGAGAAAACGGAGAACATATTTGGTGACAAGGATTATGCAGATTTGCTAAAGCAGAGAGTTCATGAGGAGGGGAGAAAACTGCAAAGGTAAGAAGCCAGACTGTGGACAAACTCGAATACCTTCTTAAGGAACTTTGGGTAGGTAGAGGGAAGCCATCAGTTTAGGTCGGGGAGTGACATGATCAGAACTGTGCTTCAGAAACATGACAAGTAGAACAGAGGACAGGTGTGCGGAAGGGAGCAGGAAGAACAATGACACCAAGACCAGTCAGATCGCAACTGTGATGACAGTCTGATATAGAAAAGGGGCTCTGTGAAGGGAGAGAGAGAGGGTGGGGCGGAGTAACGAATACGGGAAAAGCCGAAGGACCTGGTGAGTGCTTTCACAGAAGAGCAGGGACAGGCGGTTTACGAGGGTGTACATCTGGGTGAGATGAACAGACCGTTAACGGAAGTGGGGAACAGGGGTCGGGGAGAGATGAGTTCCTTCTCTTGGATGTACTCAATTTGCGGTGCTGGCACTGTGCCAGGCCAAGCGGAGATGCTCAAAAGGTGGCTGTGAATCTGAGTCTGAAACTCCACAAAGAGGTCATGGCTGGAGATGGAGTAGAGGAGCCATGTTCACAGGGGGGCAGCTGAAGCGGTGTGGCTGCCACAGAAGGGAGAGAGCAGGGGGGAAAGAAGAGCATCTTACTCCACAGATGCTTGTGCAATAAACTCATTTAGAAGAAGGACTCATTAAGCTTTGGAGCTTTCCTGGTCAAAGGTTGACCAATTGTACATGACTTCCAATTAATTTTGTCACTAATTCTTTTTGGACTAATTGTGAATAATAAACACATATTATAAAATAGGACCTGTAAAGGCATTCAGGTTGTTTCCTTAAAATGCTTTCAAAAAATTCTTGCTATCATAAACAATACTGTGATCAAGAACAATTTTGGGACGCTTCTGTTGTGGCTAAGTGGCTAACGAACCCAATAGTAACCATGAGGTTGCGGGTTCAATCCCTGGCCTTGCTCAGTGGGTTAAGGATCTGGCATTGCCTGAGTTGTGGTGTAGGCCAGCAGCTGAAGCTCCAATTCAACCCCTAGCCTGGGAACCTCTATATGCCACAAGTGAGACCCCAAAAAGTAAAAAAAAAAAAAAAAAAAATTCAAGCTTCTTCTTCAAAAAAAAGAATTTTGGAGTTGTAATCATTTGTAAACATCCTCACTACCTCCCTAAAATAAAACTCCTAGAAGTGAAATTATAAGGCTTTAAAACTTTTTTTATTGCCAAGATGTCCTCTAGAATCCTATACTTTGCGTTAAGTACACATAACTTCCTGCCCATTTGCCAACCCTGGCTATTAAATTTTACTATTTAAAATAGGTAAAAAAATCTATATTATTAATGTTTTAATCACATCTCAATTTACAAGAGTAAACACTTTTTATATTTTTACTAGCTATTTAATTCTTTTGTTGAGTGCTTCATTCACTTTCCTACTGGGTTATTCATCCTTTCTCTGATTTTTAAGAGCTCTTTAGCTATTAATCTTCTATCCTATGATATAACAACTTGAACATCTTTACTTTGCTCCTAGAGAATATCCTAATACAAGCTATTTGTAATTTGTGGAGGAAGGCAGAGTACAGCCATGTTAATTATTAATACTAACTGAAGTTTTAAAAAGTCCAAGAGACTCTTCTAACCATACTCACAGGAATGTGAAAAATGCAGGGGGTGGGGGGGAAGGAAAGATAACAAATAGGATTGCTCCAAATGACTCCTCAAATGTCCCGAGAATGAAGGACTGTTTAATCCAACACCAGACACACTACTTGCCTTACTGGGCCCTAATTCTAGCCCAAGAGAAAAAAACTTCAGAGACACTTAGAAATCAACTTGCTTTAGGGCAATGTCCCAGCAGGCAGTAAAGTCTAGAGATATAGAATGGTGCCTTACTGCTGCACTCCATTTCCCTTTCGGCATCGAATTAATAAGGTTCTGTTTGACCAATTAGGAGTCAGTCTGGTAAAGCTGTTTACATTTGAGCTGCCTCACTCTGCTGTCAGAGCAGACCTATGATGTGTTAGCCTCCGATGCATTCGTACCAGTTCCACAAAGCTCTTACTAAGCTGGGCTCCGTACATTCACGCATAGTCACGCCAAACCACAACCCTGCAGAGGATAAGACAACCACTCTCCAAAAGGAGGGGGGGATCCCAGGTGGGCCTCAGCTGGATCTCCACCCAGGGGGCACACCACTTATTCCAGCCCAGGCAGGGAGATTCACTGGTGAGACAGCCCCTATGGCAAACTTGTTTTATTGTTAATAGAACTTCCTAGCAGAGTCTGCAATTTAGCCTTGGAAGAACAGAGAAACAAAATCCCAAACAGAACAAACAGACAACAACCCCCTGCCCCCAGATGCTTAACATCCCAAGCCCCCAGAACAGGCCCTGCACTAGGCCTGGGGATAGAGAGGTGCAAGTTCAACACCTGTTTCCTGAAATCCCGCCGTCAAGAAGAGAGGTGTGATTTAAACTTATTTTTTTATTTTTTTTTAATTTTTAGGGCCACACCCGCAGCATGTGGAGATTCCCAGGCTAGGGGTCCAATGGGAGCTACAGCTGCCGGCCTATACCACAGCCACAGCAATGCAGGATCCAAGCCACATCTGTGACCTACACCATAGCTCATGGCAACTCGGGATCCTTCACTGAGCGAGGCCAGGGATCAAACCCAAAACCTCATAGTTCCTAGTCTGATTTGTTCCCATTGCACCACAATGGGAACTCCTGATTTAAACTATTTAAATTCTTTCAGCATAGAGAGTGTTTTAACGGATTGGAGGGCTGGGATTAGAGGTTCCTGATATTCAGCCTGGATCATTAGTTAACATTTGCATAACCACAACTGGCTATAGTCAGTCACTGGTTAATGCTGCATGAGTCCAGTCCAGTGAGATGAATCCAGGACCCTTACCTCTTCAAATCAGTTGGGTAATTAGCAGAATAGAGATTAGAAATGACTACAGTACTAGAAAAGAGTGGCACGCAAGCTGTGTGGTTTGGCTGGAAATCACACAGGGCCCACTGCTCTTACATGAGCACACACACAGGAGTCCAGTGAACCCAGCCGTCTATACTCTCTGGGATACCCAGGCCTTAAGATACCTGCTGGTTCTGTGATTGGTCCCCTATACGGGGATTCTGTTGTCTGATGGCATCCAGTTTAAAATGACTACTGAAACCAGATTACCATTTCTGCCTGGTGAATAAACCTTTCATAAAAGATACTTGTCAGGTTTTTCCACTGTGGCTCAGCGGTAATGAACCTGACTAGTACCCATGAAGATGCCGGTTTGATCAGTGGGTTAGGGATCTGGTGATGCCGTGAGCTGTGATGTAGGTCACAGACACTGCTCAGATCTGGCATTGCTGTGCCTGTGGTGTAGGCTGGCAGCTGCAGCTCCAATTCAGCCCCTAGCCTGGGAACTTCCAAATGCCACACATGAAGCCCTAAAAAGAAAAAAAAAAAGGAAAAAAAGTGGGGGAGGGGGCCTTGTCAGAGCTTCTAAACGGATGGGGAGTAGGGAGCTGATGCAGTTCAGTAAAGTCTCTAACACTATTTTCGTGTGTGTGGCAGAGCTTTCACAGTAACATGCCATCTGGAAGCTGTTTGGGGTGAACAGGTTTACAGCATTTACCTATCTATAGCTGTGAATGTGAGCAGTATTGCTCACAAAACCTAGTACCTAAACAACCAAACTGGCTCAGCGGAGTCATAACAGAGAGATATCTGTGTAATAAACACAATAGTCTTACACATGGTACTGAGACAGCAAAGATGATTAATGCTCTCATAGGAATGGGGATCAGAAAAGACTTTATGGAGAAAGTGACAAGCAAGCAGAATTCTGAAGGGTGAAAAAGAAGTTTTCCAGAGTAGGGGGAGTAACACGTTGGTTGTACAGTGGTGAGCATAGTGCCTTCCAGAGTAGGGGGAGATTCCTAGTAGAGGAAACAGAACATTTGGAAAAAGCAAGAACAAACAGGACACCCTGAGATAAGCACACACAGGTAAGCACTGTTGAAAGACCAAGTGCAGGGAGTGGGGTGGGGCGAGGAGAGCAGGACTGGGCCGCGGTCAGAAAGGTTCTCGCTGGTTTGTTTTACAAGCCAGTGACAGCCAGTGTTCAGGAAGAACCATCTGGTCTACTTCCCAAGCCCTCCCTCTGAAATCAAGACTAAGGAGGTATGGGGTGAGGCATGGGATCTCAGAGTTTTGAGCAAGCACTCCATAAGACTGATTAGCAAAGGGCCAAATTTCAAATAACAGTGGCGAAATAATCATATTCAACTTTCCAAACATCAATCAGGCTATTCCTGGGGATGGATAGGATGATATGGGACCCAAGGTTATTGACACACTGATGATATGAGGGCCTGGATGAACAGGGATGGGACTGGGGAGGACAGGGTAACTAAAGCAAGCTCAAGAACGTGAAACACAGGAAACAAATCCGACTAGGAACTATGAGGTTTCAGGTTTGATCCCTGGCCTCCCTCAGTGAGTTGCTGTGAGCTGTGGTACAGGTCACAGACATGGCTCAGATCTGGCGTTGCTGTGGTTGTGGCATAGGCCAGAAGCCGTAGCTGCTTCAACTGGACCCTAGGGGAACCTCCATATGCTGTGGGCATGGCCCTAAAATCCAAAAAAAAGAAGAATGTGAAATACATAGGACTTGGTTCAGGTGACAGAAAAAAGAGAGCATTAAAAAAGATGAGCCTTAGAAATATCCACTATCTGTTGATTTGTTCAACAAATATTTCCTGTGCACGCACTTTATGTCAGGCACTGTTCTAGATCTCAAGGGTACAATATATGGACAGATAAAAAAGTGACTGCCTTCAGGGAACATGTTCTGAAGGAGCAGAAAGGACAAACAAGGAGTTTCCGCTGTGGCGCAGCAGAAAAAAAACCCGACTATTATCCATGAGGAAGGGGGTTCGACCCCTGGCCTTGCTCAATGGGTTAAGGATCAGTGTTGCCATGAGCCATAAGCTGTGGTGTAGGTCGCAGATTCGGCTCAGATCTGGCGTTGCTGTGGCTGTGGTGTAGGCCAGTAGCTGCAGCTCTGATTCGTTCCCTGGCCTGGAAACTTCCATATGCCACAGGTGCAGCCCTAAAAAGAAAGAAGGGAGGGAGGGAGGAAGGAAAGAAGGACAAACAAAATAATGAAGACAACATAGAGAATAGAAAACACTATGTGATAAGATAAACATTTGGAAGAAACAAAAAAACAGGAATGAGGACTACAACTATGGGGTGTAACTATGGGGGGGGGGGGTTGGAGGTTGGGGCAGACCTCTCTAAGCTGATACCTGAGCAAATCTGAGAGCTGAGGGAGTGAGCAGTCCAGGCAGAATGTGCTCAGCCTGCTGCACCAGAGGGCCAGTGTGCCTGGAGAGAAAGCAGAGCAGAAACAGTGGGAGAAGAGGCCAGAGGGTAAAGGGTGGGGGCTTTAGCACCCCTGGAAGGACCAAGTGAGAGAGAGGTCACTGTGGGGCTGTGAGCAGTCTGGCTGCCGTGCAGAGCAATGGCTGGGAAACTACAGCCCGCCGCCCATTTCTGCGAGTCAAGTTTTACTGGAACACTCATTTGTTTATTATTATCTAAAACAGAATTGAGCAGCTATGACAGAGACTGTTTGGTCCATAAAGCCTGAAAGTTTTACCATCTGGCCCTTTGCAGAAAGTCTGCCAACCCCTGATGTGGAAAACAGACTGGAGGCTGGCAAGAGTGCCAGATAGGAGATTAGTCAGAAAGCTACTGCAATAAATTGGGAGCAGGAGAAGGGCACTGGGATGGAGCACGGTGATAAGCAGCGGATGGACACTCAATTCTGTTCTGAAGGCAGTATAAGCAGGATTTCCATAAGCACTGGTATGGGGTTAGAGAGAGTGTGACTCTAAGGTTTGGGCTTGAGAAACTGAAAAAATGTAATCACCCTAAACAGATGAGGCTAACGGGTGGCACAGCCTGAGTTCGGGACGTGGGAGAAGAGGAGTCCAGGTGTGAGTGTTTTCAGTTAGAGTGTCTCTGCTCCTGAAGAACTTGATTTCCAGTGGAGCAGAAAGGAAAACTAATCATTTCTACACATCCAACAGTTAAAAAGACCGGACTAGGCACTGAGTATTATTATTCCACTGGGGGCAAGTTGGGGGTTAGGGAAAGCTTTTCTTTTCTTTTCTTTTCTTTTTTTTGTCTTTTTGCCATTTCTTGGGCCGCTCCCGAGACATATGGAGGTTCCCAGGCTAGGGGTCAAATCAGAGCTGTAGCCACCGGCCTTTGCCACAGCAACTTGGGATCTGAGCCAAGTCTGCGACCTACACCACAGCTCACAGCAACGCTGGATCCTTAACCCACTGAACAAGGCCAAGGATCGAACCCACAACTTCGTGGTTCCTAGTTGGATTCATTAACCACTGCGCCACGATGGGAACTCCCAGGGAGAGCTTTTTTGATAAATGGATTGTGAAAAACCACAAATTAGCAGGCAAAGGAGAAGAGAGAGAATGTTCCAGGCAAAGAAAAAGTCACAAATGAAGACAAGGAACAGCATGGGGTGTCCACAGGCGTGTGCTAATGTAAGTGTCAGGCAGGGGGAGCCCACGAGGGTGTGATCAACGAGGCTGGATACATCCAAGACCCCTTCCTGAAGGTTCACATTCCTTGATAATTAACTTGATTTTATCTTGTGGGTAATAGGGAGCCAGTGAAGAGTTTTGAATGAGGAAACGACACAATCAGCTCTGTGAGTTTTCTCTCACTAGTAACGAACCTGCTTTTCTTCCTGGAGCTGGTAAACACCTAGCTGTTTCCTCTTCTGGGTTACTCTATAAAGGAATAACTGTTTTTTTATTTTGAATTTAATTTTCTTGATGTAGAACCACTGCAACAATAACAACAAAAGTCTGATTTTTTAAAAAACATTCTCCAAATGAATGGGCTCAAATGCAGTACTTTAACTAGTTGTTTTGTTGTGTGTGTGTGTTTTAGGGCCACACGTGCAGCATATGGAAGTTTTCAGGCTAGGGATTGCATCAGAGCTACAGCTGCCGGCCTACTTCATAGCCACAGCCACTCCAGACCTGAGCCTTGCCGGTGACCTACACCACTGCTCACAGCCAACGCCAGATCCTTAACCCCACTGAGTGAGGCCAGGGATCAAACTGGCATCCTCATGGATACTAGTCAGGTTTGTTACCACTGAGCCACAATGGGACCTCCAGCACTTTAACAGTTTAAACTTAGCCCTAGCCTTAATGTTTGGAGAGAGAGTCATTGGTTATTAAAATGTTTTTTTTATTTTAAGAATTAATAGAGTCAGCACGCTAAGTTCATAAGATTGGTCATAAAAACATATAACTCAAGACCCTTAGGAAATCAGTAAGGAGCCTTTTTTTTTTTTTTTTCATTAATAACAGCACAACTCCCTGTAGGCAGAGAAGCAAACTTCTGAAAAGCTTCTGTGGTGTGACTGACAGAGAGCCAAGCTCCAGCCTTTGTAGGGGTGCGAGCCTGTGGGTCAAGAACCCCAGTTTATACGACTTGCATGTAGTGCATCTCATGTCAGTCCTATGACAACTCCATGAGTCATGCAGCAAAGTGGAGATCTCCATTTTATAAACAAACCTAAGCTGGGTCTCGTTTTAAGTGCTGAAGGGTTTAATCTGCTTCTATATACCACCACATGGGATTGTGATCAAGGCAAGAGACAGATCTGGTCTTAGAACACAATTATGGCCTGGTTCAAATAACATCAGCCTCTATTCTACTTTTATCACTTGAGTGAGTTTAACGTTCTTTGCTTTTCACATCTCTCTCTTCTCCTCCTTTTTTTTTTTTTTTTTGCTTTTTTAGGGCCAAATCTGCTACGGGTCAAATTGGAGCTGCAGCCCTATGCTACATACCGCAACACAGGATCTGACCGCATCTTCAACCTCCACGAGATCCTTAACCCACTGAGCAAGGCCAGGGATCGAACCTGCATCCTCATGAATACTAGTCAGGTTTGTGACCCACTGAGCCACGACAGGAACTCCCTTCACATCACTCTTGAGAGAGGCACTTAATTATTTATAAATCACCATGCCTAGATATCCTGGTAATACTTTCTGGGTTTCCCCAATCAGATTTTGGACTCCTACAGGGCATGAATCAAGTCTTACTAATCCATACCAAACACAACTTCTCAGTTATCTGTTGAATAAATCAATTAATGACTAAGGGGGAAGGGGAGAATAATGTAACCAACTTTCACACAATCTAAAATAGAAGATAAGTTTTCCCATCTATGCTAAAAGTCAACTAAGTGTTGTTAGTTATAAGAAATAAATTTGAAGTTCAACGACTTTCCATTTGCAAGGGATGACAAAAATAATACACACACACTTTCTATAGAGGCAGGGTTACTAAACTACACCTCGTGGACTACATCATCTAGGCCAGCTTTCTCTGGGAGTTTCCATTGTGGCTCAGCAGGTGAAGGACCCAACACTGTTTCCATGAGGATGTGGATTCAATCCCTGGCCTCCCTCAGTGGGTTAAGGATCTTTTTAATTTTTTTTTTTTTTTTTTGCATTTTAGAGCGGCACCCGAGGCATATAGAAGTTCCTAGGCCAGGGGACTAATCAGAGCTGCAGCTGTGACCTACAAAGCAGCCACAGCAACAATGGATCCTTAAGCCAATAAATAAGTTGACTGTTATTGGAATTTTTTTCCCAATGGTTTTGATCTTCAGTAGTCAAATCCTTGGATATGAAACCCACAGATAAGAAAGGCTGACTGTATTACCTTAATGACCAACTTCGAAGATTAAAAACAGAATGTATACACAGGGATAGCAACGCACCTGGTACCAGTAAGCATCCAACAAACGTCACCCCAGATCATGGTTCCTAGAACACTCCTCAGTCACAGGGGGTCTCATCGCTACCCAAGTGTAGACCTCTGCTTCGGTTTGCCCAGCATCCATCCCTCACCCCCACCCACAACCTGTTCTCGTCTGAGCAGCTCCATCCTTTGGCAGGGCTGATCTATCATCCTCAGTCCCCATGTCTGAGTGAAGCTCACTCCCTACCTCCAGGCTGGTCACATGGCTCAGGTCTGGCCAGAGACAGGTTCAGAAAAGAGCACCTGGCCCAAGCCAATCAGAGCCAATGAGACTCAACTCCAGGATTTTTCTGTCAGAACCCTTGGTAAACAGAAGTTCTGAGTTCCCTGGTGGCTTAGAGGTTAAAGGACCTGGAGTTGTCACTGCTGTGGCTCAGGTCACTACTTCAGGGTGGGTTTGATCCCTGGCCTGGGAACTTCTGCATACCTCAGGCATAGTCAAAAAGTTTTAAAAAGCTCTCTTTCTATGGACAGCTGACCCCTGAACAACACAGGAGTTAGGGACAAAGACCCTCTGTACAGCTGAAAACCTGACTGTTAAGTTACAGACTGTCCTCTGCATACATGGTTCCTCTACATTACAGGTCAGCATCTGGGATTCAACCAAGTAGATTATGCTGTGTTTATTTTGAAACACACCCTCCTTTAAGTGGACCCCTGTTGTTCAAGGGTCAACTGTCTAACTCCAAGATATAAGGCTGAAACTACTGGAGAGAGAAGAGAATGAAGAAAGCTTACAAGGAATAAAGAACTAACATAGACAAGAAAGGCTGAGAGTTCAGGTACTGATGATATTGTTTGAGCCCTTCGTTCCAGCTGTGCCAGAAGGTCCCACAGACCTATAGTTATGGGAACCAATAAACTTACAGCTCAGTAGTGGAGGGCATGGATTTAGAATCAAGGAGATCTGGTTCCTGACCCTGCTTCTACCACTTACTAGCTGTGTGACCATGGGCAATTTGTGTAAGCCTACTTCCTCATTTGTAAGGGTTGAAGAGAAGATAAATGTGATAATGCATATAAACTGCTCAGTCTTCTGCCTAACAATGGGTAAACACTCAATTAGTAGAAGCCGTTATGATACCACTGACTGACAAATCAATCTTCATGCCAGACTTCTCTTGAGTTCTGTGTCTACATTTCCAGTGGGCTAGCCATCTCCACCCAGAGAGTCCCCCATCCAACCTCAAACTTGACATTTCCGAATCTCATCCCATCCTGCCTCCACACACCCCCATTATAACCCTCTGTCCCTCCAAAAAAGAAAACCCCAAAACAAACAAAAAACTCTCACTGGAGATCAATTCCTCATTGATTAATAAAAGTTAATTCCAAGCCGTCTCTAAAACCAGAATCTTAGCAGTCATTCTAGACTAAGGCTTCTTCCCTGTTAGCCAATCAGTCACTAAGTCCTGGTAAATCTCTGCAGCCTGACAGAAAAGAATTTTTCTTTTCCTGGTAGATAAGAACAAGGGCAGGACTCCTCCAAATCCAAGATGTGTGACCTCTTCACTGGCTTTCAAGAAGCTCTCTAATTCTTCTACCTCTCCTCAAACTTACGGCTTCATTTCCTTCTATATCCAGAAGAGAGATTTGTTTGTTTCATTTTTGGCCACCCCATGGCATACAGAGTTCCCAGGCCAGGGATGAGATTCAGGCTGCAGTAGCAACCTAAGCTATAAATGCAGTTGTTATGCAGTGCTCAACAGCTGCTAAAGTATTAGTTGGTCCATACTACTTAACAAAGTGATATGTCGGGCCAGCGATGGAACCTGCATCCCAGAGCTCCCAAGATGCTGCCTATCCCTCTGCATCACAGCAGGAACTCCCAGCACAGAGATTTTCTTAGCTCTTCTCTTTTCTCAACCTCATCCCACAAACTAACACATTCACTCCATCGGCACCACTGGAAAAAGTTATAACCATGCAGACTAATACCTGGAAAACTAAAAGCTGCCTCAGACCTCAGCTGGACCTTCAGTATGCTTGGAAATTTCTATATTCCTAGTCAGTTTGTTTGCATGCCTCAAAATGGTTATTCCAACCTCCATTGTTCACCTCCTTCAGTTAGTATTTCAGCTCCAACTTTTTAATTCAACAGGTAGAGATATTTTCTGCTTTTCTTGAGGTGATGTAGGCCATCAGGCAGCAACTTCTTCAGCTTCCTAATGTGTCTAAACCTCTAAGCCCCATCACCTGGTTCCCCTCAGTCAGAGTGGCCGGCGTGTACAAGATGTGCAATACGTGATGGAATAAATAGGGCATTCTCTCTCCTATGGAGGGAATACCCTGCCTCCTCAAATGCTTCTAAACCTTTAAGATACACTGAATACCTGGGAACCTCACTGAAAATCCACATTCTGATTCAGCAGGAATGGAATGGGACGTGAGATTCTGCACTTCTTCCAACAAACCAAGGCTTGGAGCAATGTCTGGAAAAGCAAGGTCTAGATTCCATCCTGTCTCATCTCCTCAGAGACCTTCTATTCTAGGTCACCGCCTTTATCTCCAAATCTTCACATCTGCTATCTCTCAGCCACTCCCTCCTGCAGCATGGAACAAACCTGTCTTTTCTACTTGAAAATAAGCCCTCCTTTGTTCTTCCCTCAGCTACCATCCAATCTTCTCAGCTCCGCTGGAAGTTTCCATGAAGAAGAGTTATGTCAATGGTTTCCAAACTTTCTTGGTTCAGAGAGTAATTAGTGTCGCAATAATTTTTTCACGGCACTCCTAGGCCAAAAGAAATAGCTAATCATTCGCTTTATTAATACTTTAGCAGCTGTCGGGCACTACATAACTTTCTAACCTTGGAATATGCCTCATTTGCTGTTTCACACTGAGTTTTAGGCAGTACATTTTTATCAGAGCAGGCAGGGAAAACCCAGCTTCACAAAGGTATGACATTACCAAAATACAGTGACCTAATGCTGGGCTGTCCAAGAGATGCTACTGTATTTTCCTCGAAATTTAAGAATATTCTACGGTACCCCTGTGAGTTTGTTCCAGTGCCCTGGGGTGCCTCGATGCACAATTTGAGAGCTGTGGGTCTAAGCAGTTCTCACAGCAGCAGCATTCCCATTGCTTGGGAGGTTGCTGGAAATGCATAATCTTGAGTTTCACCCAGACTGGTTCAGAATCTCTGCTTTAATTAAGATCTTCAAGTGACTCACAGACAACAATAAAGTTTGAGAAGGCTGCTCTAGAATCCTTGCCTCCATCTTCCCACCATGCAACTCACAGGCAAAAGTCCCAAACTCTGCCTTCCCACCTTCTAATAAAAGCATCACCCGACTCTCATCCTAGCTAATGCTCTCTGCTGTTTGATGCTGTTGCTCTTCTTGCACCTCTTCTTCCTTGGTTTCTAAAACACCAGTCTTCTGGTGTCCTTGCTTTTCTTCCAATATGCTTTCCTCCCATTCCCTTTCTCCACCAAAGAAGAGTTTTATTTCCCCCAGGGCTTCTGTAATTAGCATTACTGTTGCTATGCAGAATTCTTTCTCCAGGGGATGCATGCAATCCTGTGGCTTTGGCTACTATCTTATATGCTGAGCAACACAGTCCAGATGGCTCTCTGCAGCCTTAGACCTATAAAGTCAATTTCCACTTGTATGTACACGGGCATATTAAACTCAACAATTCCAAGACAATTTATCTGACTGTCTTCCCTGGTCTTCAAAGTGCTATTCTTTACATATTCTCTCCCTTACCAAGTGGCATCCTTGTTCAACCAATTTCCCTAGAGAAGCTTAGTAAAATCAAAATCTGATGTCACCATCTTCCTCTAATCCTTCAATGTGTAATAGTGCTTTTCAACTTTTCCACAAATGGCTGGAGAGTTTGCAGGTACAGATCTAAGAAGCTTACTATAAACAAAGACATTTCTTGCCAGGCTCAGTTGTATCTTCAACAGTCATTTAAATTTTACATTCTATTCCATGGGTAGCCACTTACGGCAGAGTCAAGAAGCTGCAACAGAAACCACGTAGCCCGCAAAGCCTAAAATAATTACTATCTCGCCCTTTGGGGAAAAGTCTGCTAACCCACGCATTGCACCATGAGTACTGTGGAAAAACAGGACTGCATTTTCCTTGTCTTTAAGTCCCCAGAGCATGTCTAGAGAAAGCACTAAAAATGTTACCTTAAGGAATCAGAATGTTGCTAGGAAGAGCTTCAAGGGCTCATAAGAGAGGCGTGTGCAAAGCTGACAGAGAATGCCTCCCAGTCCTAAGGAAGATACAGGGTCAAAGAGAAATGTCCCTGAGTGACTGAAAGGCTGAGATAAGATAGGAGAAACAGAATAGAATACATATAGAATAGTATACAATATACAGAAACAGAATACAGAGATCAAAAGAGGTTCTGAGGAAACTGCCACTAAAACTCAGCACCTAAAGCTGCTTTCCCAAAGAATTTCAGAATAGGAGTTCCCGTCCTGGCTCAGTGGTTACGAACCCAACTAGGAACGATGAGGTTGCAGGTTCAATCCCTGGCCTCGCTCAATGGGTTAAGGATCCAGCGTTGCCATGACCTGTGGTGTAGGGTCTCAGATGCAGCCTGGACCTGGCATTTCTGTGGCTCTGGCGTAGGCCGGCAGCTACAGCTCCACTTAGACCCCCAGCCTGGAAACTTCCATATGCTGCCAGTGCAGCCCTAGAAAAGAAAAGCAAACAAATAAAATACAAAAAAAAAGGAGTTCCTGTCATGGCTTAGTGGTTAATGAATCTGACTAGGGACCATGAGGTTACGGATTCGATCCCTGGCCTCACTCAGTGGGTTAAGGATCCGGTATTGCCATGAGCTGTGGTATAGGTCCCAGACGCGGCTTAGATCCTGCATTGCTGCGGCTGTGGTGAAGGCCGGCGGCTACAGCTCCAATTAGACCCCTAGCCTGGGAACCTCCATATGCCTCGGGTGAAGCCCCAGAAAAGACAAAACGACCAAACAAAAAAACAAAAAAAAAGAATTTCTGAATAACACGATATTACTTACACAAGCATCTAGAACACCTAAAAACAAGTTAGGTACTACCTCGCAATTAAGAGCACTTGCTATGAGAATTAATATTTCTGGAACCTCTGTAATTGCATATTTTATTTAAGAAATAAATTATTTAAAAGCAATTTTTTTTTCTTTCTCTTTTTTTAGGGCTGTGCTTGCAGCATATGGAAGTTCACAGGATAGGCGTTTAATCAGAGCTACAGCTGCCAGCCTACACCACGGCCACAGCAACATGGGATCTGAGCCTACACCACAGCTCACAGCAATGCCAGATCCTTATCCCACTGAGTGAGGCTAGGGATCAAACCTGCGTCCTCATGGTACTAGTCAAGTTTATTACTGCTGAGCCACAAAGGGAACTCCAAAACCAAAATGTTTTAGATAAGAGTGGGAAAGTGGGGCACCAGGAAGACTGTTCTACCTTGCAGTCGATATTTTTAAAAAATTTTTATTATAGTTGATTTACAGTGTTCTGTCAATTTCCACTATAGTAGTCGATATTTTTAAAAGACAATTATTTCAAGAAATACTATATTCCCGGGAGTTCCCATCGTGGCTCAGAGGTAATGAATGAACCCTACTAGTATCCTTGAGGATGAAGGTTTGATCCCTGGCCTCGCTCAGTAGGTCAGGGATCCCAAGTTGCTGTAAGCTGTGGTATAGGTCGAAGATTTGGCTCGGATCTGGCATTGCTGTAGGCTGGCAGCTCCAGCTCCAATTTGACTCCTAGCCTGGGAACTTCCATACGCCTCGGGTTCAGACCTAAAAAGAAAAAAAAGAAATACTGTATGACATCGTAATTTGAAAGGAAAAGAGGGAGGGAGGGAAGAAAGAAAATTAAAAAAAATACAGAGTGCTTACTCTAAGACCTTAACCAACAGAAGAACCATGAGATACCCTAATAAAACATGGCATGAGCTAAGAACAGGAGGTAGTTCCATTTGCTAAAATATATAATATATGATAAGGAGCTGAAGGAAATAAAGCTAACTCAAGGCCACATAATAACAGGTCTTAGGTACTATGCTAGGAAATTCAGATTCATTTTCATGCTACAGAATGCCTAAAGTCCTGAAAGCCAGCACTGATAACAATCTGAGCTGTCATTTGGGAGTCAGCAAACTCTGACCTGTGAGCCAAAGCTAGCTTACCTCCTATTTTTATAAAGTTTTATTGGAACACAGCCATGCTCACTCATTTATATACTGTCTACGGCTGCTTTCCAAACAGCAGAGCTGAGGAGTTGTAACAAAGACTATTCAGCCCACACTAAAACATTTACTATTTATTTAGCCCTCTGGGAAAAGTCTGTTGACCCCTTTAGGAAGATGAAGGTAAAGATGTATGTGTGAAACAGATTAGCGAGATGTCAGCAGGGAGATGATGTTCATGTGGCTGTTGGGGAAAAGCACACACAAAAAAGAATGAGGGTCTAAGCTACAGCAGTAAGAAGTGAACACCCAAGCCGGTTGTTTGAGCCTCAGTGCAGGTGAAAACAGAACCCACACAGAGAGAGGAAGCAGAGAGAGGCTAAAAGAAAGCATGAATCAATCCAATGCTAAGGTGCTGTGACTGGGAGGATGTCAAAAACAAGTAAAAAAGGAACACACAATAAGGAGCAAGTTTCAGAGGGAAGATGATAGAGGATTAATGCAATATCATATATGAAAACTCTAAAATACCAGTAAGATATAAAGTACACCTTTATGGTGGGAGAAAATCCAACTAGAGAAACAGAATTAAGAATCAACAGTTGAGTGGAGTTCCCATCGTGGGGCAGTGGAAATGAATCCGACTAGGAACTATGAGGTTTCAGGTTCAATCCTTGACCTTGCTCAGTGGGTTAAGGATCCCGTGTTGCCATCAGCTGTGGTGTGGGTCAAAGATGCGGCTTCCATCCGGCATTGCTGTGGCGTAGGCCTGCAGCTGTATAGCTCTGATTGGACCCTAGCCTGGGAACCTCCATGTCATGGGTGTGAATCAAGAGGACAAGTTGGCAATGAGAGCAGGAGCAGAGGGTCCCCTCTCCTCAGCAACAAGCGTATCAGACCCTATACTGGGCAGTGATGTTATCTCTAACCCCTAATAACAGGAAAAGGGACTCGCCCCTCTTGGACACATCTGAAACCTGAGCCTGCAAAGGATTTAGGTTAAAATCTGAGGTCATACGGCTCACACGCAGCAGGGGTAGATTTGAGACCCTGGTCTACCTGCTAACAAAGCCAGAGGCCCATCTCCACTGTGGATGTGAAGAGAAGAATGCTGACACCCAACAGGAAAACCTTTATTTATGACAAGCAAGGAAGAGGGAAGGGTGGATAACTCTCGTGGGGGGCGGGGGGGGGGGGTTCTGACAGCTGACTACATGCCAGCTACAATGTTTTTCACACCTCAGCTCACTTAGCTCTCTCCACAACTGTAAGTACTAGTGCTATGCCACAAAACAATGTGAAAACAAGGCAGGCAACTTGCTGGCGTCACACAGCTAGCCTTAGGATCCAGATTTTGAAATCCACACTCTCAGCCAGTACAACATACTATACCTCTGGTCAAGTGCTATGGAGTGGATAATGGGGAAAAAAAAACAGAGAGAGAAAAGGGCAGGTCCGCTTAGAACAGGCGAATAATAACTTTCAAGGGATTAGTTTCAGGAGTTCCCATTGTGGTGCAGAGGAAAAGAACCCACCTAGGAACCACGAGGTTGCGAGTTTGATCCCTGGCTCTGCTCAGTGGGTTAAGGATCCAGCGTTGCCATGACCTGTGGCGTAAGTTGCAGACACCGCTCAGATCTGGCATTGCTGTGGCTGTGGTGTAGGCCAGAGGCTATAGCTCCAATTGGACCCCTAGCCTAGGAACCTCTATATGCCGCAGGTGTGGCTCTAAAAAGACAAAAAGACAAAAAAAAAAAAAAAAGATTAGTTTCAGAGCAGCATTTGCAAGTACATGTCACATTATAAGCAGGTTAAGAAATAAACAAGTAATGACCAAGTGAAAGCAGATGGTATCACTTACTTGTAGAAGCCTTGGGGAAAGAAGATGAGAGGACATTAACTTATGAGATTAATATAATCAAGAAAACGTAAACTAGCTGTTTTAGTTAACAAAAGGATTTTTCTTTGCCAACTTACTGGTTGTTAAAAGGTATTTAGAATAGTTAATAAACGTCCTTTGGATATCAGATACCAGATGTCACATTTTTTTGGCTGTGCCTGCAGCATGCAGAAATTCCTAGGCCAGAGCTTGAAGCCAAGCCTCAGCAGTGACCTGAGCCACAGAAGTGACAACACCGGATCCTTAACCCGCTGAGCCACCAGGTAACTCCAATGTCACATTTTTTTTTTATATCCCTTATGGATTAGGAATACACCCTATACCAGTTTTCTCAAACTCATATTAGTTTTAAGAATTTGTCTGGCCTGCATCCTAGATTCAAAACCTCTGATTCAGAAGCTCTATAGTGGGCCCCCAACAATAGCATGATTCTGATGTGAAGCTTACACACTTAAAGGAAACCAAAAAACCCTCTGCACATACTGCCTATTAGAAAATGCTATTTTAACAAGTGTTTAAAGGTTAATATGAGCTTTACTACTTGACCAATGCCTTCTATGATCTATGCGAAAAAACTAACCTGCTCAAAGAATTGTATGTTATATTTGTGTACCATCAAGTGTTGGTTCTTTTAAGCAAACAGTTGGTAATTTTCTTTGTATGACTGTCTATGTTGAAATTAAACATTCCAATAGTGCATTTCTGAAATTATTTCAGTAAGGAAAGAGAGTCATTTGATAAATACTTGGTTGATCCCCAATGTTTTAAAATTAAGAGATTACTGTAATGCACAGAGTAAGATCAAGTAGGAGAACTAAAAACAAATATAATACTCCCCCAAAATGAGCACAGACAGGAACAAACTTCACCTGTCTTACCTACGAGGTCAAGGTCTGGAATCAGCCTGTCCTGGTTTGTGCCCTGGCTCTCTAAGTTCCCAGCTGTGTGAGTTAGAACACTTTTTTTTCTTTAATCTTTTTATAGTCGGAGTTCCTGTTGTGGCGCAGAGGAAATGAATCCAGCTAGTATCCACAAGGATGCAGGTTCGACCCCTGGCCTCGCTCAGTGGGTCAGGGATCTGGCAATGCCGTGAGCTGTGATGTAGGCTGAAGATGTGACTCGGATCTGGTGTGGCTGTGGTTGTGGCTGTGGCCAGCAGCTGTAAATTGGATAGGAGCCCTAGCCTGGGAATGTCCATATGCCATAGGTGTGGCACTAAAAAGCAAAAAACAAAACAAAACAAAAAAGAACAAAACTATCCTGTACTGAATTACCTTAGTGTCTTTTAAAACAAACACACCAAAAAAAAAAAAAATTGATGTTTTGAGTGTGGGTCTATTTCTGGATTTTTATTCCTGTCCATTGATCTCTACAGCCTTTGATTTATACAATACTTAGGAATGTGTTTTTCGATTTCCACATACATTGGATTTGCAAGATTTCTTCCGATTATTTATTTCTAATTTAATTGCACTATAGTCTTAGAACAGCCTCTAAATGATTTCAGTGTTTTCAAGTCCATTGGGACCTGTTTCATAGCTCAGAATAGGGTCTGTCCTGGTGAATGCCCAAAGTATGCTTGCGAATAGTGTATTTTATTCTGTTATTTCAAGGAATGTTCAACGGATCAATTTGACTGACAGTGTTCAAATCTTCTTTACACCCTTGTTGATTTTCTGTCTCTGGTTCTAACAATTACTGGAATGAAGTACTGAAATCTCCTATAATTTTTAATTTGTCTATTGCCTCTATTCTGTCTGTTTTGGCTTCATGTATTTTGAAGCACTGTATTGTTTTTATTACCAGTATTTATTACCATATATTTATATAACGTCACAAAGCAGCAATCTCTCTTCCATATGTAAGACCTCTACAGTTAAGATATACATGGAATTCCCAAAGTGGAAAGACAGCAAGCACTAAAACTACCAAGTATTTAAGCCATATTAAGTTCATTAACATATTACATAATTCAAAGCAATTACTCTTTTGTAATACTAGACAACATATATCTCTTTAAGAAAAATACAGATATGGACATAAGTAGTTTAACTTCACTATCCTCCTAATTCTTTATTTTCAAATAAGCTTTATTTTTTATTATTATTTTTTTTTGTCTTTTGTCTTTTTAGAGCCACACCCGTGGCATATGGAGGTTCCTAGGCTAGGGGTCTAATTGGAGCTGTAGCAGCAGGCCTACGCCACAGCAACAGCAACACCAGATCCAAGCTTTGTCTGCAACCTACACCACAGGTCACAGCAATGCCAGATCCTTAACCCACTGAGCAAGGCCAGGGATCGAACCCACAACCTCATGGGTCCTGGTTGGATTCGTTTCCGCTACCCCATGATGGGAGCTCCAGCTTTATTTTCTTTGTAAACTACCAAAATAATTCTGTCCAGTGTCAACATAAAAAAGCTACTTGCTATAATATATAAGTAAAGTAGTTCATTATCTTACTGGTTTCATGTTTCAACTGTTAAAAATGATCAATTTTAAGAAAAAAGGTGGAACTTACAAGTAATTTCTTAAATCAATGACAACATGAGCTTCTTAAAAGGCGTTTTTCACTAGGAGCACAATTACTATTATGAGTCAAGTTCAACAGTGCAGACACCAAAGTAATTCTACAAAACAATAATAGCAACAAGATGATATTAAGGGTAAAACAGACATAAAGCATGACTGAAAAATAGCTAACTCCACACACCCACTATTTTAGGAAAGGAAGAATTAACTTCTCTTGAGATTTTGTTTTAAGTCTATGACCTTGCAAACTATATGGTGTATAAGTACTATCAACAAATTGAAAATCAATCTAATCTATGCTCACATCAATAAAAAATTATAAGCATAAACTCATCTGTGTGAATTACTTTATAGTACTACCTCATTTGTATGCATGACTAGTTCTTTAAATTATCACCTAAGGGGGTTCCCATGTGGCTCTGTGGTTAACAAATCCGACTAGGAACCATGAGGTTGTGGGTTTGATCCCTGGCCTTGCTCAGTGGGTTAGGGATCCAGCTTTGCTGTGAGCTATGGTGTAGGTCACAGATACGGCTCGGATCCCACGTTGCTGTGGCTCTGGTGTAGGCCGGTGGCTACAGCTCCAATTCGACCCCTAGCCTGGGAACCTCCATATGCCAAGGGAGTGGCCCAAGAAATGTCAAAAAGACAAATAAATAAATAAATAAATTATCACCTAAGGATTTCAATTTTTAAAATGCACCTTAAATAATTAAATCAATGATTATAAATTAAATATTTATTGCCATTTGACATCACTGTGCTGAGGGGGAAAGCAGGAGAGAGAGATCCTTGGTCAAGGTGTCCCCCAGAGTGAGTAATTTCATTACCCATGATGTAACACAACTTCTGAAATTCAGTTCAAGGTGCCCTAATCAACTGACAGGTTCCTTTTTTCACAGTGCCAAGGCTATATGCCAACTGCCTAAGCAACAACAGACTCCTTTTAATTAAAAATAAGGTTCTCGTATCCCATTAAAAGCAAGTGAAGAATTCTCCATCTAAAACTGAACTATAATGTATGATGCTAAGGTTAACCACACAATGAATGGGAGCAAAGGTTCAGAGTTAAGGACAGCCAAGGCCAAGCTCTAGCAATCTGAAAAGGCACCCTGGAGAGCTAAAAATACAATCACATTTTAAAAAGCCTTCTTACAATAACTGATTTTCAACATTCCTTGTTGATTAGGTCAACATCATTCCCATTTCAGAGATGGAGAGGCAGGAGGTGCTAAGTGACTTGCTCAGGGCCGAGAGAGGCAGAAGACAAGGTTCCTGCACTGTGAGCTGATCCTATTCCTGGCACGTGTCAATCACCCCTTACCCTACTGCTTTCCCTTTCCCTAGCCCATTCTAAGAATGCCTGCAAGAATCTTAAGTACACATTAGAGAAGAACCTTATAGTTATTATGCAACATCAAAGAACATTTCCTGAAAACAAGCAATTTGAACAAATTATTCTTGCAGTTTAAAGATATTTTCTGCCAAAATTATCGAGAGAGCCTTGGAAAGTAACAATTATACGAACTATTTTTAATAAAGACAAGACCAACCAATATGAATTCTAGTTTCATCTTTATTACAAGGGTACTCCTTTCCTGCCTCCCCACCCCCAGTCCTGGTGGCCTATAATTACCAAGGTTTTTAGCTTTATTTTTGTATTTTTTTTAGGGCCGCACCCACAGCATATGGAGGTTCCCAGGCTAGGGGTCAAATTGGAGCCTTAGCCGCTGGCCTACGTCACAGCCACAGCGATGCCAGATCTGGGCCACATCCACAGCTCACGGCAACACCAGATCCTTAACCCACTGAGTGAGGCCAGGGATCGAACCTGTGTCCTCACGGATACTAGTCTGATTCGTTTCTGCTGAGCCTTGGGAACCCCCAAGGTTATTATTATTTTTTTAAATTCAGATTACTTTTACTGAAATGCCAGTTACGAGTTTAAAAGAAAAAAAAGCAAAATACACATGAAGCTATGCAGTGGGAGCAGGAAACAAGACAGTATAAAGGGGAGGACGGAAAGAAAGAATCCCAACCCAGAGTTAATCATTAGGCTGATAAGGCTCCCAGTTTTTCACAGCAAAACTGCATATCAAGAATTCTAAGCGAGTTCCCATTGTGGCTCAGTGCTAATGAACTCAACCAGCATCCATGAGGATGCTAGTTTGATCCCTGGCCTTGCTCAGTGGGTTAAAGGATCCAGCGTTGCCCTGAGCTGTGTGTAGTTCACAGATTCAGCTGGCATCTGGCGCTGCTTGTGGCTGTGGCTGTGGCGTAGGCTGGTGACTACAGCTCCAATTCTACCCCTGGCCTGAGAATTTCCATATGCTGTGGGTGCAGCCCTAAAAAGACCAAAAAAAAGAGAGAGAGAGAGAATTCTAAAGCCTCGATAATCGATAATCGAGCAGACATGCCTGGAGAAGTACACCCTCTGGGAGATGGTCTCCCTAAGGTCAAGGTTTCCACCCTGGTACAGACCAGTTCACTTTGTTTCGCTTCATTGTACAAGCCAGACTGTACATACCATATACATATATACCATATATATACACATATATATATAATACATATACACCACTAGTGTATATGTGTTATATATATACCACTAGTGTACATATATACCACTAGATTTAAATTATAATGTATATCCTTTACCTAGGCCTCCATGACTTAAACTGACTTTTATCATGTGGGGAAAACTCAAAGCATAGTTCTGTGGACATGGGGCAAGAATAGCAACTGAGTGAACACAGAAGCCTCACTCTACCATAACAGGCATGAAATGCTGAAGAATTGTCCTTTGTTTTGTTGTGTCTTTCAGAACTCTTCTTATAATAGGGTTTCTTACTGTAAGGTCTACGGATGGGCTTTAGTATAAGCAAAACTTTGCACGTATGTCATTTTCAGGGTGAGAAGATGCATGGCTACCATTAGACTCCTAGTTGGAACCACGAGCTTATACAATTACCTTGAAAAAACTTGTAAACTATTGCTATTTTATTACCATACATTATTTTTAGCCAAAATTTTCTCTATTCGAGTTTTTTTTTTTTTTGGCTATCACATGGAGGTTCCCAGGCTAGGGGTCCAATCGGAGCTGTAGCTGATGGCCTATGCCACAGCCACAGCAACACAGGATTCCAGCTGAGTCTTTGACCTACCCCACAGCTCACAGCAATGCTGATTCCTTAACCCACTGAGTGAGGCCAGGGGTCGAACCCGCAACCTCATCGTTCCCAGTCAGACTCGATTCCGCTGCACCACAACCGGAACTCCTCTATTCAAGAAATTGATTCCTTGGAGTTCCCGTCATGGCTCAGTGGGTTAAGGATCTGGCGCTGCCGTGAGCTGTGGTGTAGGCTGGCGGCTACAGCTCCGATTAGATGCCTAGCCTAGGAACCTCCATATGCCACGGGTGCAGCCCTGGAAAAGAAAAAAAAAAAGAAATTGATTCCAAAATACTCTGGGTTGTAACCACCCAAAACCACAAGCATTCTTTGCACTTATCTGTGGTAGATATTAAATCTCAGGCTACTTTCCTCCAACTAAAAAACTGCACTCAGAATGAAAACGCATAATACCAAAATTAAGCAGAATTATCAAGTAAAATTCTTTTTAAGTATAAAATGTTTGAATGTATTTCAAGACCAAATTCAAATGACCTTTACACTGTACTGTTCCTATCACCCCCACTACCTCTTTTACCACAATTACATCGCCTGTCTTCCCAAAGTTGATTAAATACCTGAATGTGGTTAAAGCCAGAGGTTTCCCGATCATAAAGGTATTTCTCATCTTGTTTAACTCATGCTCTCTTTTGTTAAATATAACTCGTAAACCTGTAATGTTCTCTGAAATTCTGAATAAATTACCAAATACTATAACCAAATTAAGAACTATGATAATTTTGCTCTAGAAAATTTTTGCTTTGCATATCAATGTCAGCTTGCTAGATACAAACTTCTGTCTTCTAGGTCGTGGAGAGGAGTATGTAAGAGATCACTTTCAACATCAGGCATATCATGCAGCTGCATTTTATTTATTTATTTTTAGGGCCAAACCCGAGGCACATGAAAGTTCCCAGGCTAGGGATCAAGTTGGAGCTACAGCTGCTGGCCTCCACCACAGCTCATGGCAACACTGGATCCTTAACCCACTCTATTCAACCCGCGTCCTCGTGGATACTGGTTAGATTCATTTCCACTGAGCCATGATGGGAACTCCGTATCACGTGGCTGTGTTTCGAAGGGATACATGTTCCCTGGGGATTCCCACCAGTGGGTGAGGAGGCTAAGACATGCAAGGCCCTCTCCCCCTGAGATCCACTGATATGCAGGGTTCTACCTCCATCTGTAACCTATCAACTGACTGCAGGCCACTGATGATGGCTAAAACTTCATTTCACTTTCAGACCTTTCTCCCAGTACTCGGAGTTAAAAATAGCTTAGGCCATGTTGGCCTGGGTTATTTTTATCTGGAAAATAGGGACTAGAAATAGCATAGTAAGCACAGAAAGGAGAGTTGACCACAATAGGATGAAAACACTCACAAACTTCCAGCAAGCTTACTGCAGTTTTAGAAAATGGACACAAAGAGGGGCAGCTGGGGTGCAGTACAGGCAAGATGGTTGAGGGCCATTCACTGAGTGTTAACATATGAATAATAAATAACAAGAACAAGAGTTCCCACAGTTTTTAACTGTGGGTTAAGAATCAGACTGCAGGGGCTCAGATCACTGCTGAGGCGAAGGTTCAATCCCCGGCCCTGCACAGTGGGTTAAAGCATCTGGCGCTGCCGTTAAAGCTTCAGTGTAGGTTGCAGCTTCGACTCAGATTCAATCCCTGGCCCAGAACTTCCATATGCCATGGGTGCAGCCATAAAATAAATAAATGAATAAATAACAAGAACAGCAAAAGTTGCTCTGTGTAAGACAGAAGAGTATAAAACAGCTGCCCTGCCCTTATAACTTTCTGGAGAAGACACTTCAGGAATAAAAGACAAAGTTTTTGATCAGTGGAGGTTCAGAGTTCAGGGAGAAACTGGGGTATTGGACATACAAGACTTGAACTGGGGAGTTCCCATCATGGCTCAGCAGAAACGTATCTAACTAGCATCCAGGAGGACTCAGGTTCAATCCCTGGCTTTGCTCAGTGGGTTAGGATCTGGAGTTGTCATGAGCTGTGGTGTAGATCACAGACAGGGCTCGGATCTGGCATTGCTGTTGCTGTAGTGTAGGCTGGTGGCTACAGCTCCGATTTGACCCGTAGCCTGAGAACCTCCATATGCCCTTTTTAGGGTGAGACCCTAAAAAGACAAAAAAAAAAAAAAAGACTTCATCTGTGGGTCATAAACTAGTCAAAGGATTCACAGATGTGTTGGAGGAGTGAGCAGGGAAGCAATAAGGCAGAAAACATCAAGGCTGAAATAGTGGCTGTATTTCAAAGAGAAGCAGCAAATAAGAGTAGAAAGATGGTGTGCACCTAAGTAGCTGTTGAACACTAAACACTTAAGAATCAAAGAAGCAAACTGTATGTACCCTCTATTTTTAGTGTTTTGGGGGGGTTTTTTTGGCCGTGCCCACCATATGCAGAAGTTCCAGGGCCAGGGACTGAACCTGCACCATAGTAGTGAGCCGAGCCACAGCAGTAACATGAAGAGCTGAAGAGCACACATTGTGCAAAGAAGCCACGAGGCCTTTGGAGAAGAAAGGATGGGGCCGTTAAGGTCAACAGCAGGAGCAGCAAGCAGGGCCAATCGGAAGGAATGTGGAAAAGTAGAGCACAGCAGTTTTTTCTTCTGGCTTTGGCTGCGAAGTAAGTGTCAACAATCCGCTAAAAATGGAAACTCAGAAAAAGTGGGGCAAGAGGAGAAAAGCAGAAAAGTGAGATCAAGATAAAATAATTATTATTTCCTCCCAATTACAAGAGCCAAAAACCTGGAGGCATTCTTGACTCCTTCCTTTCTCTTGTACCTCTGGTCTAATCCATCAGCAAATCTCACCAATCGGATTCTCAAAACGTATCCAGGAACCAACCACTCGCTACAGGTCTGCAGCTACTACTCTCTTGTGAGCCATGTTTCAAGAACTTCCTAACTGGCATTCCTGCTTCCATTCTTGCTCCCTCCTGTCTACACACACAAGCAGCCACAGAGATCTTCTAGAACAAACTCTTAATGGCCTCCCACGTCACCCAGGGTAAAGCCCAGAGTTCCTGCCATGGCTTACAGGCCAAACCCTACATGAACTGACCTTATTTCTCACAGGCTCCCTCCCTCACTCCACTACTACGGTAATGACCTCCTGGCTGTTTCCTGAGCACACCGAGCATGCTACCCGTCAGGGCCACTGTACTTGCTATTTAATACCCTTATTGGAATGTTCTTCTTTCATACATCCAAATAACCAGCCCCTCGCTTCATTCAAGCCTCTATGTATGACATTACTCTACTAACCCTATCTAAAAGAATTTTCCCCCACCCTTGTCACTCTGTCCTTACCCTGTTTATTTACCTCTGCTTTTTTTTTAGGGCTGCACCTGCGGCACATGAAAGCTTCCAGGCTAGGGGTTGAATCAGAGCTGCAGCTGCCAGCCTACATCACAGCCACAGCAACACAGGATCCAAGACGCATCTGTGACCTATAGCACAGCTCATGGCAATGCTAGATCCTTAACCCACTGAGTGAGGCCAGGGATCGAACCTACAACCTCATGGTTCCTGGTCAGAATTATGGAGTTTCCATCACGGCGCAGCGGAAAGGAATCTGACTAGGAACCATAAGTTTTCGGGTTCGATCCCTGGCCTCGCTCAGTGGGTTAAGGATCTGGCGTTGCTGTGACCTGTGGTGTAGGTTGCAAAGCTTGGATCTGGTGTGGCTGTGGCTGTGGTGTAGGCCGGCTGCTACAGCTCCAATTAGACCCCTAGCCTAGGAACCTCCATATGCTGTGGGTGCAGCCCTAGAAAATTCAAAAAGAAAAAAGAAAAGAAAAGAGCTTCTAGGGAAATTAAGGCAGAATTATGGAATGGGAGAAAATTTAGGAGTTCCTGCCATGGCACAGTGGATTAAGAATCCAACTGGAGGGGCTCAGATCACTGTGAAGGTGTGGATTCAATCCCTGGCCCAGCACAGTGAGTTAAAGGATCCAGCATTGCCATAGCTATGGCATAGGTTGCAGCTATGGGTCAGCCATAAAATTTAAGTAAAATTTAAAAAAAAAGAAAATTTCAACCAGAATGTCAGATAAGCCAAACTATAGAGTGATATCAATAAAACAGAGAGGGAAATCAAGTCCTAAATGTTCAAGCACCCCTAAAAATGACATAAAATACACCAGTATGTGTCAAGTGGGAATACATAATTTTTTCATGAGATGTAGCATCAAGTTGTTGACGTAAGAATGAAGGAAATCAAACATGGGTCAGTTTTGTCGCTAATCAGCTCTATGATCTTGAACAAGTCACTTAACCTCTCTGGGACTTATATCCTCTGTTTAAAAAATGTGTGTATGTGTGTGTGTGTGTGTGTGTGTGTAGGGGAGATGGTTAGGTCAAAAATGGGTCATCATGTTAAGTCTTTTTTCCCCCAGCTTATTAAAGACAGAAGGAGAAGAAAAGCACAGAACTCTTAAAGAAAAAAATCAGAAAAGTAGACAAAATTTTAAATGATTAGAGTTACAGGAGTTCCCGTTGTGGCACAGTGGTTAACAAATCTGACTAGGAACCATGAGGTTGCGGGTTCGATCCCTGGCCTTGCTCAGTGGGTTGAGGATCCGGCGTTGCCGTGAGCTGTGGTGTGGGTCGCAGACGCGGCTCGGATCCCGAATTGCTGTGGCTCTGGCGTGGGCTGGCGGCTACAGCTCCGATTCGACCCCTAGCCTGGGAACCTCCATATGCCGCCGGAGCGGCCGCAGAAAAGGCAAAAAGACAAAAAGACAAAAAAAAAAAGAGTTACAGCTGACAACAGTTTTGCATAGTGTTTTAAAACAAAAAAGGTGCTTTTATTACATGCATGATTATATGCCCTCCTCACAGCAAATCCTGAGAGGCAGAAAAGGAAGGTATCATTTAACACCATTTTCCAAATAGAGTAACGAAGGCTCAGGAAGATTAAGCAACTGGCTCAAGGACATAGAAACGGGGGCAGATCCAAGAGCCAACACAGGTGTCACTGCAGCACAAAGTCCACTAGGCTTCCACCTTCAGATGTCCTCCTCCCGTGTGACCAAGGTCCTGCAGGACAGTTTTGTGGCTCATTAGATAGTGGATAAAGGGAAGAGTTATAAACATTAAAAAAAAAAAGTTAATTCAAAATAAAATTCCTTTAGAATTAAAGAAGTTACCTTAGTTAAACTACATGTCAATGAAATCCATTACACAAACGTTTTCCTACAAAGCTGAACTTGGTTCAGTCACAATCCATTAACACTGTTCTTTCAGTCCAAGTGCATCTTTCTCTCTCTCTCTTTTTTTTTTTTTTTTTGCTTTTTAGGGCCACACCTGTGGCCTATGGAGGTTCCCAGGCTAGGGGTCAAATCAGAGTTGTAGCTGCTGGCCTATGCCACAGCAATGCAGGATCCGAGTAGAGTCTGCAACCTACACCACAGCTCACCACAATGCCAGATCCTTAACCCACTGAGGGATAGAACCTGCATCATCATGGATGCTAGTTGGATGTGTTAACCACTGAGCCACAACGGGAACTTCCCAAGTGCATCTCTTTTAAAATAGTAAAGCACATGGAGCTCCCTGGTGGCCTAGAAGTTAAATATCTGGCATTGTCACTGTAGTGGCCCAGGTCCCTGCTGTGACACAGGTTCAATCCCTGGCCTAGGAACTTCCACATGCCAAGGGTGTGGCCAAAAAAATAATAAAAAATTAAACAGTTTAAAAAAAAATAAAATAGTAAAATAGTTAAGCTCTATGTAAAACTGTTATTACTGCAGTTAAAATATTTTCAGCCTTTCTCAATACAGAGTAATTGACTTTGATCTTGAACTCTAGTATATCTGCTAAAACATTAAACAAGCTGCTTCTAATTAGTACATCCTAGGTGTCAAGAGAACAGAGAAACTGGCGATAGTTTTGGGGGTTTTTTTTCTGTCTTTTGTCTTTTTGAGGGCCACACCCACGGCATATGGTGGTTCCCAGGCTAGGGGTCTCATCAGGGCTGTAGCTGCCGGCCTACACCACAGCTCATGGCAACACCAGATCCTTAACCCACTGAGCAAGGCCAGGGATCAAACCCACAACCTCATGGTTCCTAGTTGGATTGGTTTCCTCTGCGGCACGACGGGAACTCCGGCAATAGTTTTGCTTATACCATCTAAGAGGACTGGCGCCACAACTTTGTAGCAGTAGTAATAAGCCTCAGGTTTTCCCTCTTCCTATCTTTCTCTCTAAAAGCCATAATCAGTCAGAGCTGCCCAAATAACTGCAAGACTGGTGAAAAATATCAGGAATATAATCTGCTCCTTCTTGGTCTTATTTTATCACTCCTTTTCAATTTTCTTTTTAGGGCTGCACCTGTGGCATATGAAAATTCCCAGGCCAGGGGCTGAATGAGAGCTGCAGCTGAGGCCTATGCCACAGCAACAGCAACACGGGATGGGATCCAAGTTGCATCTGTGACCTACGCCACAGCTTGCTGCAATACCAGATCCTTAACCCAGTGAGCAAGGCCAGGGACTGAACCCACATCCTAATAGACACAATGTCGGGTTCGTAACCAGCTAAGCTACAACAGGAACTCCTCCTTTGTTTTTTTCCCCAGCCACTCCCATGGCATGCAGAAGTTCCTGGGCCACGGATCATCAAACCTGTATGTACCCCAGCAATTACCTGAAACTGCTGCAGTGAAAATGTCAGATCCTTAACTCACCGGGCCCCAGGGGAACGCCAATCAAAATTCCAAAACTATGTATGACTCCGGTGTTTTCATTCTAACAGGCAAACATTTTCCTTCAGGGTGGTTTAGAAATTCTAACTGAATGGTCTTGCATTTTCCCATGATCTGCACCCCTCTGCTCTCATCTTCCTCTACCCCTAAGTAAAGGCGCCTCTGATTTCTTATGGCCCCCACAGTGCTATTCCTCACAAACCACAGACAGACCATGATTCCTTCCCCTTGGACATCACTGCAAGTCCTCTTGATGGAAGAAAGGGTGTGAGAAAAGATAAAGGATCAAAGGGTAGTTTAAGGGCAAAATCGGGGGGAATCCCCAAGCAGGACCAGAGAAAATGGAAACTGGAGCTCAGTTACATCAGTGGCCACAATTATCATTCCTGTTTTTCTCCTTTTATCTTCATCCTCTCCTTGTAGTTCCTCTTTTAAAGTAGATGGACAAACAGCAACCAGATAAGCATGCTGAAAGCAGAAACTTGGGAGAAATCAAAGCATACACTGAATGAGCCACAGCCAGTTACGTATCACCTGATTATCAGGCCCTGACATACAAAAAGCCCATACAGAACAGATCATGTAAATGAAGAACATCAAATCTTGGTCATGAAAAAATGAACTTAAGTCCTGGCAAGCTGCAGGATTTCCAACAAGTGAACTAACTGCCCTAAGGCTCACTTTTCTAACCTATAAACAGGGATAACACACTAACAAACCTAAATATTTTACAGAGTTGCTGTGAAAATCTACGTGAGAAAAGTACCACACATGTGAAGCAAATACCCTTTTTTTTTTTTTGCTTTTTAGGGCAACACCCTTGGCATATGGAGGTGCCCAGGCTACGGGTCTAATTGGAGCTGTAGCCACTGACCTACACCACAGCCACAGCAACGCAGGATCTGAGCCATGTCTGTGACCTACACCACAGCTCACGACAACTCCAGATCCTTAACCCATTGAGAGAGGTCAGGGATCGAACCTGAAACCTCATGGTTACTAGTTGAATTCGTTTCCACTGCACCACAACAGGAACTCCGCAAGTACCTTTTTAAATCACTACAATGTTGTCAAGGATAATAAAATCCTTCATCAAAGACCCTCTCTGCAATCACATACAGTACCTACATTCTGCCTCTCTTGAAGGTTAAGATGAAATAAGCATGATCCAGGCAGATAAATCTACCTGGCTTTCTGTCTCTATCTGAAATAAACATTGTACAGTCACCTAATAAAAAAATGTATATAGGAGATTCCACTGTGGCACAATGGGATGGGTGGTGTCTCTGGAGCACAGGGACGCAGGTTCAATCCCTGCCCTGACACAGTGGGTTAAGGATTCGGTCCTTAACTGCAGCTCAGATCCAATACCTAGCCCGGGAACTCCATATTTCACTGGGCAGCCCAAGGAACAAACAAAAAAATTTATATAGCCCAAACATAAGCCACAATTATTCACACAGCAAGCTAATACTCTCCTTATCAACAAAATACGTACATCAAATTTTAGTTCCAACAGTGTAATAAGTAATCTACATCTTCTCAGTTAATATCCTACCCATATTCAGCATAGTAGAAAAAGCCTGGGGCTTGATGAATGAATGACAAGTTTGAATGCCAGGGGGTAAGCAGTAGACCTTAGCCAAGTCAGAGCTGAAATATTCTCCAAATGTAAAATAAGAATAATACTACCAGCTTTGTAGAATTATGCCTGTATCCAGCCTAACCTGGTACTGGCACAGGACTGCTCCATATATATTGGCTGGTAGTTTGACTGCCATCATCTTTATTTTGTTTTTAGGAATACTTAAAATTGCACAATCAAACGAGATTCCCAAAACCTCTCTCAGCCCAGCAGTACAATGAAAGTGATTCCCTAAGACCATTCATAGATCCTGAAATTGTGTCCCTAAAATTAATGTAAGCCAGAGATCAAGTCTAAAGAGTGTAAAATCCTTCCTTCCTTCACATGAGGATATGTGTAGTCAGGTGCTTTAAAGCCTCCACGACCCTTCAGCCCCTGGCACTCCTGAGGAAGGGGGTGGCTATTTCCTCACAGCCCCCCCATGAGAAGGCACTATGGTAAGGACTAGGCTCACTGCTATCCCTCCCCTCCCTGAGAAGGACAGTTAAAAACAGGAAGCTAGAAGAGAAGAGGATTTAGCTCAACTTGGACAGCTAAATTAACTAAGGAAAGCAGATCAAGGAAGGTTTAAGACATCATCTTCATGACTTCACCTTAAGCTTGTGCCCCAACTATACACAGACTTTAGTCAGTTTGGTACAGCTATATTAATATTCCTTCATGCCACTTCTTTTCCTGCTCTAGGGTTCAGGAGTATGTTCACATCTGATCCATGATGAATTAAGGAAATATTTATAGACACAAATGAAAATTTCATTAAAACCCAAAGTTGATTGTTAACCAGCCCCTTTTCTCCTCCTAGCTTAATGGTAAGCAAGGATTTGATTTTTTTTTTGCGACTGTGATATTAAGACATGTGCCTTCATCCAGCCACAATGCGTAAAAAACCAAACTAGACTGTCCATTGTATCTTCCCCACAAAATGTTCACATTTAGAACTTTCCTCATTGCCCATGCCTTTTGAGCAGTCTGAGAGTCCCACTTAATGAATGACAGTCACAACAGACGTTCTGACACACACAAAAGTACTGGGAAGAGTCAGTGTATGAGTACAAACACTCACGCGTGATGAGCTTCTTAAACCATCTCCTCAAACTCACAAAATCAGAGAGAGATCGATGGTGGAGGAGGGTGGAGCAGGGTGGGCGGGAGTGGAGCTGGATACAAAGAAAAGATTAAGATCTGGGGAGTAAAATGGGAAAGAACCACAAGAGGGTATAAAGAAGGAAAAAGTCTATCATTTACCCTACTGAGGAGAGAAAATCAGAGTAGGGAGAATTAAAGACTCTGTGAGGGAAAAACTGCAAGAGTAAAGAGAAAACAAAGAGATTTCACCAAATTGAGACGTTAGAGTGAGCCTTCCCTCCTGCTACAATTCCAAAGATTTTTTTTTTCCAGGAAGCCACAAAACAGTTCTTTTTCAACAGAAGAATTACACGAACAAAAGCAAATAGAGGAAACCTATGCTAAAAATGTAACCTACCTACACCGTGAGGTCTGAAAACGGAAATACTTCTCCCCCCCCCCCCGCCCCCGTTTTGTAGTGGGTTTCAAAACAGTAGGGACCCGGAGAAGGACCCGGAGAAGGACGAGAGCTATGGGAGGGGAAGGGGGGGAGCGGCCAAGCTCTTCCTGAATCCGACGAGGACACATGCCTAAATGCTCCTTTCAAATGCACCTTCTTGTGGTCAGCTGGCGGGTTCTTAACCAAACACGACTTTGCACTGTGTAAGGTAGAGTCTGATGAGTGGTTCAAATCCCACAGGGAATTTAAGAGCCACTGCAAACCCACGGCTGACGCAGAACCAGCCCTTGGCTTTGGGGAGGTATTACTCTAATACCCCAACGAGCAGCTGCAACTCCAGTGAGGCTAGAATCCACTAAGAGTTCAATGAAAGAGAGTGAAAAGCAAAGTGCAAAGAGGGGCCCCAAAGTGTAGCCAGAAGGCCATGTAATTAGACGGAGAAGTTGGTGAACAAGGGGAGGTGGGTGATACCCGCTTTCTCTCCCGGGTCTGCACCAGAACGAACCACCGCGCCTCATTCCACACGCCCCGCCTCGCGGGCGAGGGCGTCCAGCGCCCACCCCAGCATCACTTACTTTCGTCCGGCCATTGATTTTGTAGTTGCCCAGCTTGCCGTTACAGTGGCGGATCAGGTCGTCCATGCTGCTCATGAGCAGCCCGATGGTTTCGCAGCCGGGCTCCTTGCCCTCGATCCAGGTGATCTTATCGCCGCGGATGTCCTTGGACGAGTCGCTCTTCTGGCTGACCAGCTGCCCGTCCGTGAACTTGCCGGTGTCGTGCAGGGCGCGCACCTCGTCGCCGATCTGCTGCCCCGTCTCCTTGCCCAGGAAGTCATCCACCACGCAGATGCCATGCTTGTTCATGCACGGCACGATGTACTCCAGCGCCAGCTTCAGCGCTGGCAGCGGCTTCGTCTGCCCGTTGGGCCGCAGGCCGCCGCCGTGGCTCAGCCCCTCGCCCGGCGTGTTGCTCGGCGGGTACAGGTTCGCCTTCTCCTGGTACAGTGATGAGCGAGCCGGCGGCTCCTCCTTCGCGGGCTCCGCCTCGGCCGCCGCCGCCGCCGGGCCCGCGCCGCCGGGCGCCGCGCGGGGCGGGGACGCGGCCGCCGCGGGGTCTGCAGCGGGCTTGGCCTTCGCCTTCGCCTTGGCCGCGTCTCCCGCGGCCCGCGGGCCCGCGGCCTCCGCGGCAGCGACTCTGTCCCGGCGCGGCACCGCCTTCCTGAGCAGCGGCGCGGGGCCGGGCTGCGGCTGCTGGCCCGCTCCAGGGGCGGGGGCGCCCTCGCCGCCCTGGCACACCAGCTTGTGCTTCTTCCAGTCCTGGCGCTGGTGCTCCTTGCTGCAGTAGAAGGAGCTGCGGCAGCGGCCACAGCGCAGCAGGTTCTCCATCTTCCCGCACAGCTCGCAGTATTGCCGGTCTCGCTCGCTCGGGCTCGGCCCGCCCGGCCCGCCGCTGTCATTGGCCATGGCGGCGGCGGCGGCGGCCGAGCAGGAGGGGTGGCGGCCTCGCCTGGGTCCGGGTAGCGGGAGGAGCGGCAAGGGCCGTCACTGCGCCATGCACCCGCCGCCCCTCGCCTCTTGAGGCCGGCGCCCCTCGGCCCGGCCGCTTCCTCGTCCTCTGGTCCCGCCGCGCAGCGCGGGCAGCCACCTCAGCGCCTCATCGCCGTCGCGGGCTGAGGGAGGGCGGCCTGCGTCGCGGGCGCGCGAGTCAGGCCGCCTTGGCCGCCGCCTCAGCCTCCCCGGCGGCCCGGCCCGGCCCGCGGAGCAGCGCAGGGCGTGCGGGCGCCACTCGCTCTGCGCGCTCTGCACGTACACCACGGCCCCGCGGCGACCCGGCGGGCGGGCGGCGCGCTAGGGCGGGGGGCGGGGCAGGGCCAGGGGAGGGCCGAGGGGGCGGCCGCCGCGCGCTCGCGCTCGGGCACGGGCGGCGCCGAGCCGCTTTTAGCTCTCCCGCACTCGGCGCGCTGGGCCTCGGAGCGGGTCCGCGTCCCGGCGCCCTCCCAGCCTCTTGCCGGCCCCGCCCGGGGCGGGCCCGGGACGCTGCCGCGCCTCCCTGCGCGGAGACGCCAAGGGGCCGGCCCGCGAGCGACGGAAGGGCGGGGGCCCGCGACCCGGGCGGTGCCTACACCTGCCGGGGCGAGCGCAGCCGCGAGGTTGGTGCCGAGCGGGGCGGCCTGAACATGGCTGCTGTTTGTTTGGGACCCGCCGGGCGTATTCCAGGCGCGCACACTGGACTGCAAGGTGGCTCTGGCTGCTGTCGTCTTGCCCAGGAGGAAACGGAAATTCAAAGAAGTAAAGTAACTTGTCCAAGGTCACGCAGAACTGGAATTGACTCCAGGAATCGGACTGTCAGATTCCAAGGCTGTTTTTTCCATAACTCTAATACAGCCTCTATTTCAAGAAGCCCTGAAATGGTTAAAAACAAAAACAAGGGTTGCAGCGGTGTGGATCCAAGCCCCTGTGCCCCGTTTGAGCCAGTTAAGGGATGGAAATGTGATTTTTTTAAAAAACCATTTTTAAATCCTGTGAAATCTTGCCGAGTTTAAAACCTTATGAAAAAAATGTTTGGCTACCTAGTCAAATAGGGTAATCAGTGCTCATTTCAGTGTCCACATTGAGGCACTTAAGTTCAGACTTCTGGCACCATCCCTCAGAAGCGGATTTGGGTGGCAAATGAGCATGACTATGTTAACCACTTGTAATTTTAAAGCCAAATCTCTTAATAGAATTTATGCTATACTGATGAATAAAGTTCTTTATAGCACATAAAAACCCTACCAGAAATAAGCCAAGGGTGTTTCTTTATGCCTGCCATTTATTTTAAAAATAGAAAGGCCTGTGATTTAGATGTTCACATCTTTATTGAGCACCTGCTAACCTGGGAAATGTTCTGCTGGCTTGTTTATCATCTGCACAGACTGCAGGTAAATTCAACAGCCCTTGTGATGGAGGCCTTCCAGGTTAAGAGAACACAAGAGCCAAAATGTGTCAGGTTAAAGGCAGAAGAATACAGGGCATTATAAACCACTTTGAAGAATATCTTTTTTAAAAAACTATCCTGAATCCAAAAAAACTGTTCTTCAACTACACAGAACTTAAAACTGTCATTAAATTCTGCTCTATAAATAAATAGTATCCTGGGGGATCCAATCTGATGAAAGGACAGTAATTCCAATTAGCTTGGCCTTTGGAACACAGAGGTATTACGTTCCCAGCTTCAAATTCCAAGCTAAAACCCAACAATCTGTAAAGAATCAAGACCTGGATCTGGAGTTCCCATCATGGCTCAGTGGTCAATGAATTTGACTAGCATCAATGAGGACACAGGTTCGATCCCTGGCCTTGCTCAGTGGGTTAAGGATCTGGCCTTGTGGTGAGCTGTGGTGTAGGTCACAGAGGCAGCTCGGATCTGGTGTTGCTGTGGCTGTGGTGGAGGGCAGCAGTTGTAGCTCCAATTTGACCCCTAGCCTGGGAACTTCGATCTGCCAAGTGTGTGGCTCTAAAAAGCAAAAAAATAAATACATGAAACAATAAAAAAACTTTTTGATACATGTAAATTATTTCATGTAAAATTTCAATACCAGTAAAATTGCTCTAGTAAATGATAAATCATCTTTAATGATTCTCAAGTTTTCTAGGGAATACTCCTTCTACAAACACTTGATTCTTCTAAATTTAGTTATTTGTAGGTGTTAAAAGTAGTCCAACAGTATCTTTATTTTTTATTTATCTATTTTTTGTATTTTTAGGGCCACCCTGCAGCACATGGAGGTTCCCAGACTAGGGGTCCAATCAGAGCTGTAGCCACCAGCCTACACCACAGCCACAGCAATGCCAGATCCTAGCTGCATCTGTGACCTACACCACAGCTCACGGATCTTAACCCACTGAGCAAGGCCAGGGATTGAACCTGCGACCTCACAGTTCCTAGTCGTATTCGTTTCCGCTGTGCCACAAGGGGAACTCCTTTTTTTTTTTCCAATAGTGTCTTTAAAAATTACCATTTAGGGAGTTCCCATCGTGGCTCAGTGATTAACAAATCCAACTAGGAACCATGAGGTTGCGGGTTCGATCCCTGGCCCTGCTCAGTGGATTAAGGATCCAGCGTTGCTGTGAGCTGTGGTGTAGGCCAGTGGCTACAGCTCTGATTAGACCCCTAGCCTGGGAACCTCCATATGCCTTGGGAGCGGCCCTAGAAAAGGCAAAAAGACCAAAAAAAAAAAAAAATTACCATTTAGGTCTATGACATGCAAAGACATATACTTACATCTCTATATGCTCTTTATGTATATTTTCATTGCTATCTTTTTAATGGATGTCTGTGTCAAAACCTTTATTAGCTTTCATTTTGTTCCAAAGATTGATGATTTCAGAATTTTAATTTATTCAGGTTTAATAATCTGTGCACTAATTCCAATTTAGTGAGGTTTCTCCAAACCATCTGCTGACTGTGCAATAGCTAATGAACAACAAGTTCACCGAGGAAATTCTGGAACTCCACTAGCCTGTAGCTATTATCATTTATTCATATATTATAGAGAAGATCCACACTATGGTGCAGGAATTTATCTTGTAAACATTCATATGATACTTGCTATCTGTTCCAATCTCTGTTCTAAGCATTTTACAAGCATTAACTCATTTGATGTTTATAACACCATGAGGCGAGTACTATTATTATGTCCATTTAAGGAAGAGTAAACCAGAGTAGAGCAATGAGATTAATAGCATGAGGAGTGTTACCTAATTCTTTAGGGGAAACAAAGGCTTGTGTCTCAGAGTCCCTGTCGTGGCTCAGTGGAAACGAATCTGACTAGTATCCATGAGGATGAAAATTCCATCCCTGGCCTTGCTCAGTGGGTTAAAAATCCAGTGTGGCCGTGAGCTGTGGTGCAGTTTGCAGGTGAGGCTTGGATCTGTTGTGGTTGTGGCTGTGGCTGTGGCTGTGGCTGTGGCAAAGGCTGGAAGTTGCAGCTCCAATTTGACCCCTAGCCTTGGAACCTCCATATGCCTCGGGTGCGGCCATAAGAAACAAACAAAAAAAAGACTTGTGTCTCCCAAAGTCAGGAATTAGTACTATTTCACTGCCCCCCAACCTAATCAAGATCAACTGTTCTGGAAACTGAAGTTGAATTAAGTAAAAGTGCCATCATCTCCATATCACACCAATTTGGACCACAGCTAATTGACCACCTCTTTGGTTTTCCTTTGTTCCTCGAGCAATGTTTACTTAAATTATAAAGCAGTAACCACTACCAACTGACAAGTGGTTTAGAAAAAGAGCCAGAGCTGAGATTAAATGCAAAGAATGCAGTTAAATGAGGAAAAAGGATTTTTTTTTTTTTTCTTTTTAGGGCCGCACCCACAGCACATGGAAGTTCCCAGGCTAAGGGTTGAATTGGAGCTGTTGCTGCCGGCGTACCACAGCCACTGCAACACCAGATCGAAGCCGAGTCTGCAACCCACGCCACAGCTCACGGCAAAGCGAGATCCTTAACCAACTGATTGAGGCCAGGGATTGAACCCGAGTCCTCATGGATACTAGTCAGATTTGTTACTGCTGAGCCACAACAGGAACTCCAAGGAAAAATGAATTTAGAAATGACTGTTGACTCTTGAGGAAAGCCCAGCCAACAGGCTTTACCTTCAAGAGACTAGCCCTATTTCTCTTTAAAAAATGTTTAAAATACACAAGAGAGTATCTTTTCTGCTCAGGAAATCAAACATCTGATTGTTAACCAATGACCTCTTGTTTCCCCATCTGTAACAATCATGCTTTAATACATTAGAGAGAACAGAAAAATCGCAAGTATAACATAGGCATCCCACCAAGATAAACAGGAAGACGAGCTTTGAGTTCTGGGAAAAGCAGCTAAAAATCTGAGCATTTTCTAACTATAGCGTCAGGACACGCACAAGTAGGTATCTTTGGAAAGCAGCACCTGCTCCTCTCTGGACTGGGGGTTCTGCCAGATGCACACATGAGCTGTGTGCTTTACCACGTACGTGAAACCAACTTTATTGTCTGCTATGCCTGTTTCCTTATGAAAATATTTAAATAGACTTTCTACTTATTCAGGAAAATTTATCTACCACTCAACTCTATCAGCTTATGATTTAAAACTTACCACCCGTTAATCCAATTAAAAATCAATCATCTCAAAATTCACTGGTGACCTAACAGTTAGGGATCCAAAGTTGTCACTGCTGTGGTGCAGGTTCAGTCCTTGGCCCAGGCACTTCTGCATGCCACAGGTAAGGACAAACAAATGTAAACATACACGAAAATAGAAATAATAGTACAATCACCTCAACCCTGATTAGTTCAGTAATCACCAATTTCAATAATTATCAATATTTTTATACTCTTGTCCTCCCCCCATTTTGCCTTTTTTTTTTTCTTTTCTAGGGCCACACCCGCGGAATATGGAGGTTCCCAAGCCAAGGGTCTAATCGGAGCTGTAGCCGCTGGCCTATACCAGAGCTACAGCAATGCGGGTTCAGAGCCGCATCTTCGACCTACACCACAGCTCATGACAACCTTAACCCACTGAGCGAAGCCAGGGATCGAACCCAAAACCTCATGGTTCCTAGTCAGATTTGTTAACCACTGCGCCACAACAGGAACTCTGCCTTTTTTTAATATTTATTTTTTATTGAGCTATAATGGATGTATAAAGTTGTATTTATTTTAGGTGTATAACATGTTTTGATAAATGTATATTTTGTGAAACAATTACCACAGGAAGTTTAGTTAACATTCATCATCTTACATAGTTACAGTTTCTTACTTTCTTTTTTCTTTTTTTTTCTTTTTTTTTTCTTGCTTTTAGGGCAACACCCACATCATGTGGAAGTTCCCAGGCTAGGGGCTGAATCAGAGCTACAGCTGCTTGTCACAGCTACAACCACAGCCGCAGCAACACCAGATTCGAGTTGCATCTGGGGAAGGGGAGAATGGGGAGATGTTTAATAGGTATGAAAAAGTTCTGGAAATTTGTTACATAGCAATGAACTTAAAAATGGTGAAAATTGGAGTGCCTGTCCTGGCTCAGTAGTTAACGAACCTGACTAGGAACTATGAGCTTGCGGGTTTGATACCTGGCCTCGCTCAGTGGGTTAAGGATCTGACGTTGCCGTGAGTTGTGGTGTAGGTCGCAGATGCGGCTCAGATCCCGAGTTGCTGTGGCTGTGGTGTAGGCCGGCAGCAACAGCTCCAACTCGACCCCTAGCCTGGGAACCTCCATATGCCACAGGAGTGGCTCTAGAAAAGGCAAAAAAAGACCAAAAAAAAATGGTGAAAATGGTCAGTTATATGCTATGTGTCTTTTGCTGTAGTTAAAAATTGTAATAACAAAAGAAACATGAGGACATGTTTCAGAAGTTTGGTAGTGGTCTTGGGGCTTCGCCAAATCTGGTTCCTCAAATAGCCCTTAGTAGGCGATGGTAAGGTTTGTTTCATAATAAAGTCATCAGTGTAAATTAACATCCTGGGGATTTCCAGTGAGGCTGGTAGGAGACCCTATTTATAGTTGGTGACTAAATATGGTATTCTGATTAGCTAAAATTTAATTAGACTACACAAAAGAATGTATGCAAAGACAAGCTAGAGTAAAAGATATATACCCACCTGTAAAGGATGGGTGCCACACATGCTGCCACGCCTTTTTCCGAGTGCTCAGGTGCGGGCATTTCACCCTGCCTGCCGCTCACAGACCCCTGAGGGCAACCTGAGCAAAGAACTGTGCCAGGTGACCTGGCTTCTAAGAAGACAGGCACCGGGACAGAAGTTCTGAACATGTGACTTTGCTGTCCCTCCGCTGCATTCCTGAGTCATCTCTACTGTACAAGATTCTGGATTTTTAAAAATTTATTTTTATTTTTATTTTATTTATTTATTGCTTTTTAGGGCTGCACCCATGGCATTTGGAGGTTCCCAGATTAGGGGTCCAATCAGAGCTACAGCTGCCAGCCTACACCACAGCCACAGCAACGTGGGATCCGAGCCACATCTGTGACCTACACCACAGCTCACAGCAACACCAGATCCTTAACCCACTGAGCAAGGCCTGGACTCGAATCTGAAACTTCACGGTTCCTAGTTGGATTTGTTTCCACTGTGCCATGCCGGGAACTCCCAATGCTGGACTTTTAGGTGGCATTGAAGTTGTCCTGGATTTTGCTCTTCACTAACATGCAAACAGAGGCAGGTAGGTAAGAGGGATAGGTGACAGTTCTCAGCAATTTGCTATTAGCTTCCTTTTCATCACAGGAAAGCAGTAGATACACTAACATTTAAGTTATGATGTAAAGTCAAGGCTTTTCCTTTGAATATAGGTCCACTGATTAGATTCCAGGTTATCTTCCTGTGTGGAAATGATAAATGATAATTTATCATTTTTTATCCCCAGTTTTAGTTCTTTAAGTGCCAGCAAGAGACAAATGTCACTGTGAATAGAAGAATTTTGAGGGAGTTCCCTTTGTGGCTAAGTGGTTAACCAACCTGACTAGGATCCACGAGGATGTAGGTTCGATCCCCGGCCTCGCTCAGTGGGTTAAGGGTCTGGCGTTGCCATGAGCTGTGGTGTAAGTAGAAGACAGGCTCAGATCCCACGTTGTTGTGGCTGTGGTGTAGGCAGGCAGCTATAACTCCGATTAGACCCCTAGCCTGGGAACTTCCATATGCCTCGGGTGTGAACCCTAAAAAGCAAAAAAAAGAAGCATTTTGAATATAGAATTGATCCAGGTTTTCATTTTTTCCTAATCTCCCAGAGTTGTTCTACTCAGACTTAATTTTACAGGATTTATTTTTTAGTTTAAAAAGTGTTTTTAAGAGTTTCCTGGTGGCTCAGCAGGTTAAGGATCCAACATTGTCACTGCTGTGGTGTGGCTTCGATCCCTGGCCCAGGAACTTCCACATGCCAAAAAAAAAAAGGAAAAAAAAAGTTAAAAGAAAATTTGGAGTTCCCTTTGTGGCTCAGCGGGTTAAGAACCGGACTAGTATCCATGAGGCCTCGATCAGTGGGTTGAGGATCCAGTGGGTTTTTTTGTTTGGTTGGTTTTTGGTTTTTTTTCTTTGTCTTTTTGCCATTTCTTGAGCAGCTCCTGCGGCATATGGGAGGTTCCCAGGCTAGGGGTCTAATCGGAGCTGTAGCCGCCAGCCTATGCCACAGGCACAGCAACGGGGGATCTGAGCATAGTCTGCGACCTACACCACAGCTCACGGCAATGCTGGATCGTTAACCCACTGAGCAAGGGCAGGGACCGAACCCGCAACCTCATGGTTCCTAGTCAGATTCGTTAACCACTGCGCCACCACAGGAACTCCTGAATCCAGTGTTGCTGTGAGCTTCGGTGTAGGTCTTGGCTGTGGCTCAGATCTGGCATTGCTGTGGCTGTTGTGGAGACCAGCAACTGCAGCTTTGACTCAATCCCTAGCCAGGGTAACTGCCATATGTCAAGGGTGTGCCCCTAAAAAAAAGACAAAAACTTAAAGAAAGACAGAAAAAGTGTTTGGTTCGTTGGTTGTTTGTTTTAGCAGTTTTGCCATTCTTGAGTTGTCTAAAGCTTTCAAACTTGCTTTCAAAGAGATAGGTCGTATACTAGATGAGAATTAATTAGTTTTTCTAATGTTCACTTAAATATGTACAATATATACATATGGTATATGTTAAATTGTATATAAATATATAATTAATAATAAATCAATTGGCAAAGTAGGTTTGGAAACAAATTCAGCTAAATAATTCTTGGTATATTTACAGGTCTTAGTATATTCGTAAAACTTATAATACTTACAAGAATATTTTTCTGGCGGGATTAGGCATTTGCGGCTGTAACAGAACATTGCCTGCTAGCCCAGCAGCAAGCAGCCAGCCACTGTCCACTCTCTTACCTGCCAACACTCACTACTGTGGGATCTCTCCTAGTCCCACAGCTTTAAATGCCATCAGTAACACTGATTCTTCCCTGAATTGTACCGTAGCCTTCCCCTTTTCCTTTAGCTTGAGTCTCCCATGTCAAACACCTCACTTTCCATTTCCATTTTGACATCTAGTAGGCACTTCCTTTTTTTTTGGCCACTCTGAGGCATATGGATTTTTCCAAGCCAGGGATTAGATCCGAGCTGCCGTTGTGATCTAAGCCACAGCTTCAGCAATGAGGGATCCTTAATCTATTACGCCAGGCCAGGAATCAAACCTGCATCCCAGTGCTGCCAAGATGCCAACAATCCCATTGTGCCACAGTGGGAACTCCTGGCAGTTCAAATTGAACTCGTTCAAAAATAAAATCCTTCATCCCGGACTTCCCGTCGTGGCGCAGTGGTTAACGAATCCGACTAGGAACCATGAGGTTGCGGGTTCGGTCCCTGCCCTTGCTCAGTGGGTTAACGATCCGGCGTTGCCGTGAGCTGTGGTGTAGGTTGCAGACGCGGCTCGGATCCCGTGTTGCTGTGGCTCTGGCGTAGGCCGGTGGCTACAGCTCCGATTCAACCCCTAGCCTGGGAATCTCCATATGCCGCGGGAGCGGCCCAAGAAATAGCAACAACAACAACAACAGCAAAAGACAGGAAAAAAAAAAAAAAAAATCCTTCATCCCACCTCCCTCCAGCTTCCCCTTTCCTTTCTTCTGCATCTTGTAGGATGCAACTCCAGTCTTCTAGTTGCTGAGACCATAATAACCTGGTGTTACATCTTATACTCAGTCTACAAATATATTCTGCCAACTTGACTTTGGAATTATATCTCAAATCCAACACTTCTCTGCACTGCTAAAAGGATGGAGCAAGGAACATTTACCTCTTGCCAAGACCATCGCAATGGCATCTCTAGTCTTCTGTTTTCTCCCCGATCCTCTATTGTGCTCTTATAGAGCAGCCCCAAAGACTCATTCTGAAATGTCCTTAGATCTTGTCACTCCTGCTCTCGAAACTCCCTTGTCCTTCAGAAAAAATAAATTCTAAACACTTAACTTAGGGAGTTCCTTTTGTGGCTCAGCAGTTAACAAACCCGACTAGCATCCATGAGGATGCAGGTTTGATCCCTGGCTTTGCTCAGTGGGTTAAGGATCCAGTGTCCCCGTGAATTGTGGTGTAGGTCGCAGACATGGCTTGGATCCAGTGTTGCTGTGGCTATGGTATAGGCCAGCGGCTTCAGCTCCGATTGGACCCCTAGCCTGGGAACCTCCATATGCCATGGTTGGGGCCCTAAAAAGCAGAAAAGAAGATGAAGAAAACCGTCATTGTGAATATTCTCAAGGAACTTGTGTCAGATTTTCGAGGACCTTACTCTAAAATATCAAGTCACTTGCGTGCACAGTAAATTCCAATGTCTCTCTGCTGTTACTGGGACAGGTATAAAATCCTCAACTAATTAGTAATGCCATCCATCAAGTGGCCTCTCTATATGTTGCTGTACCGGTCACTATCTCCTTCTCAAATTTCCCTTCTCATTTCGGAGCTCAAGTGTTTCTCCTACATTCCACAGCCACAGGTGAAGTTCAAGCTAATTTATTTATGAAGAATTTCTTGCATACTGTCCTGTTTTACTTAGCTAGTGAATTTTTAAGGGTATAGACAATATTTATTTCTTCTATTGTTTCTACATTCACAGGAGATCCTTCAGAGCAATTATACAGGAATAAATTAATCAGTCTGAAAAATCAATCACATCATAGTTCACCATTAAACCCACCTACAAAATGTGTTCTCTTGCAGTAAATCATTCATGGGTTTAATTTCATTCATTCATCAGGAAGATGTTTGCTGTTGTGGGAGATGGAACAAAGAAGGAAAAAGGAGATTCAAGGATGCTTCCCTGGCTTCTGCCTGAGCAACTGGGCAAATGCGTGGATGTTTGTGCCATTTCTTGAGGAGAAGATGACTAAGGGAGGGAGAGGCTTGAGGAGGCTTGGGAATTCAGATGCCCAAGTGGTAATGCCATCATCCCATGAAATCGAGTTTCCAGGTCTTCCTTTGGGCCTCTGTGTATGTACAGAGCTCAGAAGACAGGTTCAATTCAGACGGTTTTAAGAAACAGCAGGAAATAGATGCCTTCAAAGAAAATTCATCTGAGGGACACAAAGACTGTTGATGTTAAGGAGCAAGGACAAACACAGGATTGATAAGAAAGGGGGGGGAGGAAAAGGATTAAAAACTAAAAAAATAGGAGTTCCCGTCGTGGTTCAGTGGTTAACAAATCCGACTATGAACCATGAGGTTGCGAGTTCGATCCCTGGCCTCACTCAGTGGGATAAGGCTCCGGCGTTGCTGTGAGCTGTGGTGTAGGTTGCAGATGCAGCTCAGATCCTGCATTGCTGTGGTTCTGGTGTAGGCTGGTGGTTACAGCTCCGATTCGACCCCTAGCCTGGGAACCTCCATATGCCACAGGTGTGGCCCTAAAAAGACAAAAGACAAAATAATAATAATAATAATAATGTACACAGTCTGAATACAGTGAATCATTTTTGGGTTTGTTTTGGCTGCAGCCCTTGTTATACAAAATTTCCCAGGCCAGGGATTAAACCCATGCCACAGCAGCGACCCGAGCCATACCAGTGACATGTTGGATCCTTAACACACTGAGCCACCAGAGAACTCCCAAATACTGTGAATTTGTCTGCATTTTTTTTTTTTTTGGTAAAATAATTGTGTAGCAGCTAGAAAAGAACACTTTTGTTTTGTTTTGTTTTTATGGCCACACCTGTGGTACGTGAACGTTCCGGGCTAAGGTTGAATCAAAGCTGCAGCTTTGACCTATACCACAGCTGCAGCAACACCAGATCCTTTAACCCACTACACTGGGTCAGGGGTCAAACCAGAACCCACTGCAGTTGGATTCGTAACCAACTTCGCCACAGTGGGAGCTCCAAAGAGCATTTTGTTATAAAGCACCCTAGGGGTATCAGAGAAAACAATTTCAATTGTGTATGAATTCTCCATTACCATAACTCTCCAGCAGAAGAGAGTTGAACTGTGGAGTGTACCCAACTTGTTGTCCCAGTAACGCCAACCAATCTATGCCCATCTCTGCTCATTACATCAAAGTATCTCCCAGACAGCATTTCTCAGTGGAATTTAAAGCCATGGAACGGGGAGTTCCCATTGTGGCTCAGCAGAAACGAATCTGACTAACACCAATGAGGATGCAGGTTTGATCCCTGGCCTTGCTCAGTGGGCTGAGGATCCAGCATTGCCATGAGTTGTCGTGTAGGTTGCAAACGTGGTTTGGAGCTGGCATTGTTGTGGCTGTTGTGTAAGCTGGCAGCTATAACTCTGATTCGACCCCTAGCCTGGGAACCTCCATATCCCAAAGGACCAGCAAAAACAGGAGTACTTGTGTGGCTCAGCGGGTTAAGGGATCTGGCATTGTCACTGCAGTGGCTTGGGTTGCTGCTATGGTACAGGTTCGATCACTGGCTTTGGAATTTCCATATGCTGCAGACATGGCTAGTAAAAAAATTTTTTTTAAAAAGATGAAAAATTGGAGTTACCATGGCACAGCAGAAATGAATCCAACTAGTATCCATGAGGATGCAGGTTCGATCCCTGGCCTCGCTCAGTGGGTTAAGGATCTGGCATTGCCATGAGCTGTGGTGTAGGTCGCAGACGCAGCTCGGATCCTGTGTTGCTGTGGCTGTGGCATAGGCCAGCAACTGTAACTCTGATTGGACTCCTAGCCTGGGAATCTCCATATGCTGCAGGTCGGGCCTGAAAAAGCAAAAAAAAAAAAAAAAAGATGAAAAATAATTGTCAGTAAGGTAGAAGGAAAACCAAAAGAGTGTCATTGGAAATAGACATGTCAACATTGCTTTCACACTGGATACTATTTGCTACATCTGTCCCACCATGCACAAGCCCCATCCCAGCCTCTTGGGTCATTAACGACTACCTACATATGTCAGCTTTTCCATTAAAAACAGTCCTACACAGGAATACAGTTAGGACTAATTCTATCACTCTGCTAAGTTACATCATACTGCTAAAACTAAGAAACTAAATAGTTCCATGTTCTCTCTGCTTGGGAAAACTAGTGAGGGAGTTCCCTGGTGGTGCAGTGGGTTAAGAATCTGGCCTTGTCACTGCTGTGGCAAGAGTTCAATCCCTGGCCCTGGAACCTACATATACCGCAGGCTCGGCCAAAACAAACAAACCCAAAAACTAGTGAGAAGTGTCACAGGTGTCTATAAATGTGATGTAGCTATTTTTCCATACAATTTTTTTTTTTTTTTTTGCTTTTTAGGGCCGCACCTGAGGCATATGGAGGTTCCCAGGCTAGGGGTTGAATTGGAGCTATAGCTGCCCACTAAGCCACATCTGTGACCTACACCACAGCTCACGGCAATGCTGAATCCTTAACCCACTGAGTGAGGCCAGAGATCGAACCCAATCCTCATGGATGTTAGTTGGGTTCGTTCACTGCTGAGCCACAACAGGAACTTCCATGGTGTAGCTATTATTATTCCATTTTGGTAAATCTATGGACAAAGCTGTGAGAGCTGCCATTTCTGTTATCGTGTCAGAGAACTTCCAGAACATTCATTCTATAAGCAATGGGTAAACAGACCTTTTCCCTGTGGAAAATTCCACTGGGGTTGTGGCGTATACACAGTGTACCACCCTTTCCCAAAACTATGATTTGATTCTTCATAAAAGTGGCTACTTTAAAGTGATGAAATATTTGTACCAAACAGTCAAGATTGAATTACTCTGACAACTGAGCTTTCCAAACAAAAGCAAGCAATACATAGTGTTCTTAATTTTTTTAACCACGTTCCATAATGATTATCTAAGTTCCATATATGAAAACAGTCAGATGGAGCTAAATGTGGTGAGGGTGGGGACGAGAAAGGCTAGAAACTGACCTTCTGTCCACGCTCTGAATTACGCTTCTGCTGCAGTTCAACAAGCTCTTGGCCTGAGGAAGAAGCAACAGCAGGGAGGGAATGTGTTTGGGAGGGTGTATTTTAGCATAGAAAGATTGCAAACTCTGAGACATCAAAGTTGAAATCCTGGCTTGACCAATTACTCAGTCTGTGAACTCAGGCAAGCTAAGGGAGCATTTCCTCGTAAGTAAAATGAAGACTCATTTATTCAGTTAACCAAGGCGGGTGAGGGTTTACTGAGAACAGGAAAGTCTTGGATGAAGTCACTTCTTCTTAGGGAAACTGGAGGGTGTCGGGTCCCCCCCGCCCCCCAAGGCACAGTGGCAGACAGGCACAGGACAGGCACATTTCAAATCTCCCAGGGAGCGGGTACAGAAATGTCTTCTCACCTAAGTGATTTACATAAATTTTTTTTGTCTTTTTTTGTCTTTTCTAGGGCCGCTCCCAAGGCATATGGAGGTTCCCAGGCTAGGGGTCGAATCAGAGTTGTAGCCACCGGCCTACACCAGAGCCACAGCAAGCGGAATCTGAGCTTTCTCTGTGACCTACAGCACAGCTCACGGCAACACCGGATCCTTAACCCACTGAGTGAGGCCAGGGTCGAACCCAAAACCTCATGGTTCCTAGTCAGATTCGTTAACCACTGAGCCACGATGGGAACTCCCCCCATAAATTTTTTTATAATCTTTTACTTCAGGTTTTTAATATTGGAAAGAGTATCACATATTAGCTTAGAGAATGGACTTTTGAGTCCTTGTGCTTTAGCTTCAAGGGCTTATACTGGTGCATTGAGGTGAAGTGGTTGCTATTACACATCAACTGCAAATTCTCAATGGTTTAACACAATGCAGGCACCATGTCCTGGGCTGGGCCCTGGGGACACGTTAGTGAACAAGACACTAACTACTCTCCAGTGAATAATAACACCCATCTCATAGGGCTCAGTAGAAAGAACAAAAACAAGATAAATAACAACTATAGAGCATAGGGAATTATACTCAATATCCTGTAATAAGCCATAATGGAAAAGAATACGAAAAAGAATGTATATATATATATAACTGAATTCCTTTGCTGTGCAGCAGAGACTAAGACAACACTGTAAATCAATTATACTTCAATAAAATTATTTTAAGAATAAAAATAATGGTAACAATTATTACCAGTTATTGAGTGCACCCCCTGTGCCAATTTGAAGCGTTTTATGGAAATAATTCATTTAACCTCACAATAATCTTATGAAATTGTTACTCTGATTTTCCTCCTTTAGCAGACAAGGAAACTGGGGCAGAGAGTGGCTAAATAGCTTGCACAAGATCAGCAGCTAGGAGTTCCTGTCATGGCACAGTGGAAACAAATCCGACTAGGAACCATGAGGTTCCCTGGCTTCATTCAGTGGGTTAAGGATCTGGCATTACCGTGAGCTGTGGTGTAGGTTGCAGACACAGCTCGGATCTGGCATTGCTGTGGCTGCAGTGTAAGCTGGCAGCTGTAGCTCTGATTTGACCCTAGCCTGGGAACCCCTATATGCTGTATGTGCAGCCCTAAACACACACACACACACACACACACACACACACACACACACACAGAGCAACAGCTAAAAAGCAGGAGGTTTGGGATTTGAACCCAAACAATCTGTCTCCAGAATCTATCCTTTTTTTCCTTTGGCTGTGGCTATAGCAGCTTGATGTGGAATCTCAGTTCCCAGACCAGGGCTCGAACCTGGGATGCAGTGGTGAAAGCACTGAATCCTAATCACTAGACCACTGGGGAATTCCCTGGAGTCTATTCTCCTAATTAGGCTCTGGGCCAGCTCCACAGGCAGGGGGCTGTGCAGTCACACAGCACCCTGTGCTTAGAAGGATCTGCACTTAGTTTACTGCTCCATCGTTACCATCTTAAGTTTTTAAATAATTTTTGAATGAGGGATCCTGCACTTCCATTTTGCATGGGGCTCTGCAAATTGTGTATCTGGTTCCTTGCTATGCCATACTGTCCCAGCCAAAGAAAAACCAGGCATTAAAAAGGTTTTAATTCCTGTCTGACTCAGCAGAAACAAGCCCAACTAGTATCCATGAGGACACGGGTTCGATCCCTGGCCTTGGTCAGTGGGTTAAGGATGAGCTGTGGTATAGGTCGTAGATGTGGCTCAGATCCCACATTGCTGTGGATGTAGTGTAGGCCAGCAGCTATAGCGCCCATTCAGTCCCTAGCCTGGGAACTTCCATGTGCTGCTGGTGTGGCCCTTAAAAGACAAAAAGAAAAAGGGAAAAAAAAAAAAAAAAAGGTAGTCACAGACTTCCTGTTGTAGCGTAACAGGATGGGTGGTGTCTTGGGAGCACTGGGATGCAGGTTAGATCCCCAGTTTGCACACAGGTTAAGGATCCAGTGTTGCCACAGCTGCAGCTTAGGTCCCTACTGTGGCTCAGATCTGATCCCTGGCCCCGGAAATCCATGTGCTTCAGGGCAGCCAAAAAAAAAAAAAACAAAAAACAAAATATGTAGTCACCAACTCTGAAAATCCTTGTGAGTTATTTTATTTATTTAGCCAAAGACTTTGTAATCCGCATTGTGCCATGAACAAAAGAGACTTGCCTGTGTGTAGGCCCCCAGCCAAAATGATATGCTTTACCACTTACCAGAATCTCTAGTTTTATTTTCCTTACAACCTTATATTAGAGAGAGCTTATTTAGTCTCGGTTTATAGATGAGGGCTTTGCAGCTTAAGTGGTAGGCCAAGATCACATCACTGTTTAGAGCAAAAGCAGGAGTAAATTGTAGAAGGTCTGACTCCTGGCTGGTGACTGTTCCTCCACTCTGTACGGCTTCCAACTCTTGAAATGTTAGAGTTCATGCAAAGAATGCTAATGAACTAGAAAATGGTGTAGAAAATGGATTCGTTGGAAAGAACAGGTTACAGTAATCCTCATGGTCAATATTTGGGTTTTGCTTTTAACTGGGTCAAAGCCAGAGAAGTTGTTAATGGTTTGAGGTATCTGCAAAGGGAAGACCTGTTATCTACAGTTTATTGAGTAGAATGAGTGGAATGGGCTTTTTCTCTTTTTTTGGTCATGCCCTAGGCATGCGGAAGTTCCCTAGCCAGGGATTGAACTTGCGCTGCCACAGCAGTGACAATGCCAGATCCTTAACCCACTGAGCCACCAGGGAACTCTGGGCTTATTTTCCTAACGATAAAGTCTTTTTTTTTTTTTTTAAGGGTCACACCCATGGCTTATGGAGGTTCCCAGGCTAGGGGTCGAATCTGAGCTTTAGCCACCAGCCTACACCAGAGCCACTGCAACATGGGATCCAAGCCTCTTTTGCGACTTACACCACAGCTCACAGCAAAGCCAGATCCTTAAGCCACTGATTGAGGCCAGGGATTGAACCTGAATCCTCATGGTTGTTAGTCAGGTTTGCTAATCACTGAGCCAAGACAGGAACTCCTAATGATATAGCCCTTGTTGTGGCATCTGAAAGGACAGGTTTGTAGAGAGCAGTTCATAAGGGTGGCTCAATAAATGTGATTAGACTAGAATTGACAACCAATTATTCCTTTTTTTTTTTTTTTTTTTCTTTTCAGGGCTGCACTGAAAGTTCCCAGGCTAGGGATTGAATTGGAGCTACAGCTGCCGGCGTATACCACAGTCAAGCAATATAGATCCGAGCTGTGTATGCAACCTATACTGTAGCTCATAGCAATGCCAGATCCTTAAGCCACTGAGCAAGGCCAGGGATCCAAACTCCATCTTCATCGATATTAGTTGGGTTCATTACTGCTGAACCAAGACATGAACTCCCCAACCAATTATTTCTGAGTGGCCTTTTGCAGGGGTTGAGGGACAAGGGGTAGGAGCTTAGTTTCTTGGAGCTTCTCCTTCTATGAGTTTTTGCCCAAAATGTCCAGGAAAAATGGTGTGAAACTCGAATCTAGGAGTCAGGCTTGAGCTGCAGGATCACATGTGAGCAGTTTCTAAGGAGCCACAGCTCTGTCTCAGCTGTGGAGGATGACAGGGAACAGAAACATGCATACTTTCAGACTTCCGGGGAGCAGCAAGTAAGTGACGTGAAACCTGCCACTGCAGAATCTTATTGTCTAAGTGAATCAGATCACTCCTCTTCCTCCCAAACTTTACTTGGGGGTTTTATTGCAGAAACAGTATAGGGTTGTAGCTAACACCTTCAGACTTCCAGGGAAAGGGCAAGTACGTGAAACATCAAATTTGCCGCCACAGAATCTTATTGCCTAAGTGAATCAGGTCATCTTCCCTTTCCTCTCAAACTTTATTGAGTTTTTATTGTCAGAAATAAAGTTTTTATTGTCTTTGACCTATACCAGAGCTCACGGCAATGCTGGATCCTTAACCCACAGCCACAGCAACATGGGATCCAAGCTTCATCTGAGACCACAGCTCACGGCAAGACCGGATTTTTAACCCACTGAGCAAGGCCGGGGATCAAACCAGCAACCTCATGGCTCCTAGTCAGAATCATTTACACTGAGCCATGACGGGAACTCCTATTCAGTCACTTGTGTTGGAACATGATGGAAGATAATGTGAGAAAAAGAATATATATATATATATATATATATATATATATATAAATACACACACACACACACACATATATATGATGGGGTCACTTTGCTGTACAGTAGAAATTAACAGAACACTGTAAACCAACTAGAATGGAGAAAATAACAATTATAAAATAAAAAAGGTTAAAAAGAAAAAAATGAAATTATTCAAAGTAATGAAATTAATAAAAGATTAGTATTTTGAATGCAGAACTTCTAAAAAAACCCAAAAAACCATATACAGAACAAGATAACCACAGAGGAATGTTTTTAAACAAAGAATATGTGAGTTCCTGTCATGGTGTAGTGGAAGCAAATCCGACTAGGAACCATGAGGTTGCGGGTTTGATCCCTAGCCTTGCTCAGTGGGTTAAGGATCCATGAGCTGTGGTGTAGTTCGAAGACGCAGCTCAGACCTGGCATTGCTGTGGCTGTGGTGTAGGCTGGCAGCTACAGCTCCGATTCGACCCCTAGCCTGGGAACTTCCATATGCCTTGGGTATGGCCCTAAAAAGACAAAAGACCAAAAAAAAAAAAGAATATCATGTATTATGACAAAGTAGAAATAATGCTTGGGTTGTTGCTGCGGCAAGGGTCCAATCCTCAGCCAGGGAACTTCCACATGCTGTGAGCTTGACCAAAAAAAAAAAAAAAAAAAAGAACATTAAAAAGGTATAAGTACAAAGTACCCACTAAAATGAAAGTATAAACCTTCCTATAAAATTATAAATAAAATAGCAAAGAATGACCTCTTATAGAGAAACATAGGAAACAGAACAAAATATAATAAAATGTTATGATAGAATTAATATCAAACATGTCAGTTGTAACAGTATATCTGAATATGCTAATTTACTTATTAAGACAAAAAAGATTTTTTGGAATTCCCTCGTGGCCTAGAGGCTAAAGATTCAGCATTGCCACTGCTATAGCTTGAGTTTGATATCCACACAAGAACTTCCCCATTAAAAAAAAGCGATTTTCAATTTGTCTCACAAAACTAAATGCAATTATACGCTATGTATAAGAGACACACCTAGGAGTTCCTTTCGTGGCGCAGTGGTTAACGAATCTGACTAGGAACCATGAGGTTGCAAGTTTGATCCCCGCCCTTGCTTAGTGGGTTAAGGATCCGGCTGGCGTTGCCGTGAGCTGTGGTGTAGGTCGTAGGCGCGGCTCAGATCCCAAGTTGCTGTGGCTCTAGCACAGGCTGGTGGCTACAGCTCCAATTGGATCCCCAGCCTGGGAAGCTCCATGTGCCACGGGAGTGGCCCTAGAAAAGGTAAAAAGACAAAAAAAAAAAAAAAGATACACACCTAAAACAGTGTAAAACAAAAGAAAGCACAAGGATGAAAATATTGAACATAAAGGCAGAAATTAATGAAGTAGAGAATAGGAAAACCGTAGCAAACAACTCAATACATTTTTTACGAAGACATCAAACACTTTAATTTTTTCTATGTTTCTAGTTTTTCAACTACAGTGTACTAAATAAATATTAGTGTCACTTTTTTCATTTTGAGTTTTTAATGACAAGTTTTCATGGCCATGGAACAGTTATAACATTTCCTGTTCATTCGTTTTCTTGCCCTCTGCCACCCCTATCTTGTCATAATAGTGGAAACAGCCTGAGGACAGAGCTAGACACACAGGGCAGAGCAATAACAATCAAACGGGGCCCATGTCTTTATTATGCTGTGTCTGGAGCCCGTCCTACATTTAGACTTCTTGTACTGTGAAATAACACCTTTCCTTCCTTTTCGGGAGAGTTCGAAGTTTCTGTTACTTGCAGCCAAGAGCATACAGCATACAGTCAGCATGAAAGATGTTATTTGTGGAGTTCCCACTGTGGGGCAGTGGGTTAAGGATCTGGTATTGTCTCTGCAGTGTCACAGGTTTGATCCCTGGCCTGGCACAGGGGGTTAAGGATCCAGCCTTGTTCCAGCTGTGGCATACATTGCTACTGCAACTCACATTCAATCTCTGGCCCAGGAACTTCCATATGATATAGGAGCAGACGAAAAACAAATAAACCAACGGAGAGAGATATTAGTTGTGTGGCCCACCAATTTATTTTATTTTTTGCTTTTTAGGGCTGTACCTGCAGCATATGGAAGTCCCCAGGCCAAGGGTGGAATTGAAGCTGTAGCCCCTGGCCACAGCCACAGCCACACCAGATCTGAGCCTTGTCTTTGACCTACACCACAGCTCATGGCAATGCCAGATCCTTTATCCACTGAGCAAGGCCAGGGGTTGAACCTGCATCCTCATGGATACTAGTCAGATTTGTTTCCTCTGAACCATGACAGGAACTTCCCATCAATTTTTTTGAGACAGAGCTGGATGTGCCCTCCTGACCTCTCACTTTCTGATGCTCACCATCCCCCTTCTGATTCCTGGCTAGGGGTCCAGTCGGAGCTACAGCTGCTGGCCTATGCCACAACCAGAGCAACGCCAGATCCAAGCTACGTCTTTAAACTACACCACAGTTCACATCAATGCCAGATCCTTAACCCCCTGAGCAAGGTCAGGGATCAAAACCCACCACCTCAAGGTTCCTAGTTGAATTCCTTTCCGCTGCGCCACTCCAAGAACTAACTCCCTATTAATACTATTGATTTCAGAGAAGTTTGGAGTTTATTAACTCAGCAATAATTAGCTTCCTCCTTCTGCTTGAGAGCTAAAAGGTAGTCCATGGTTAAGACAACTTCATAGATTTAACCCAATGCATGTGTTTATAGTTTAGATTTCACTCTCCGCTGTGACAGGACATATGCGCCTATCAATGACAGGATCACATTCTGGGAGTAAACAGAACTTCGTGTTTGACTACTTGGTTCCAACTAAGGCCTTTAACCAGTCCACTTAAATCTTAAATCTCCACACTTTTTTGTTTTGTTTTGGTTTGGTTTGGTTTGATTTTGGATTTTTTTGGCCACACCCACAGCATATGGAAGCTCCTGGGCTAGGGATCAAATCCAAGCAGCAGCTGCAACCCATGCCACAGCTATGGTAACACAGTATTCTTAATCTACTGTGCCAGGCTGGGGATTGAACATGGGCCTCAGCAGCAACCCAAGATACAACTCCATTTTGACTAAATAAAATTTTCACTGTAGGGAGTTCCAGTTGTGACTCAGTGGTAACAAATCCAACTAGTAATCATGAGGATTCGGGTTCAATCCCTGGCCTCGCTTAGAGGATTAAGGATTGTTGTTGCCCTGAGCTGTGGTATAGGTCGAAGATGTGGCTTGGATCTGGTGTTGCTGGGACTGTGGCCTGGACCGGTAGGTAAAGCTCCAATTCTACCCCTAGCCTGGGAACTTCCATATGTTGTGGGTGCTGCCCGGGAAAGAAAAAAAAGAGAAAAATTAAAAGAAAATGAAAATTTCACTGTAGATGAGTTTCATGTGGAACTTTTTCAGTTCTGTAAGAACAGTAAGTAGAGGGAGTTCTCGTTGTGGCTCAGTGGTTAATGAATCCGACAAGGAACCATGAGGTTGCGGGTTCGATCCCTGCCCTTGCTCAGTGGGTTAGGGATCTGGCATTGCTGTGAGCTGTGGTGTAGGCCGGTGGCCACAGCTCCAATTCGACCCCTAGCCTGGGAACCTCCATATGCCGCAGGAAGCAGTCCTAGAAAAGGCAAAAAGACCAAAAAAAACAAAAACAGTAAGTAGATTTTCCCCAGGTAGTCTCCCAACACAAATACAATGTCACCATGGACTGCTTTCCAACCACAGAATAGATGCTACTAGCATTCCAATGGCAGATTCCAACATGAGCAAATTGTGACATTCCTTGGATTTAGCTGTCCCTTTTGTCAACTTGACTTATACAGAGAAGTTGAATCACCATAAAATACAGGATATTTTTGCACAAGGCTGTCCCAATCTAAAGTCATCATAAGACATGAGAGAGGCCTGGAACAGTAATTGGGTGTTGACTGAAGATGTGAGGGGAGAACTTCACAGCAAGAATTAAAAACAAACCATAGCCCATGGATGTCTACAAAAAGAAAGGTGTTACTGATGAATTACTGAATCCAAAAAGTTTCATTTTCTCCAGAACTCTATTAAATTAAATACAGGCAATATTTTAAAAGTTATTATTATTTACTATTTTTGGCTGCACCCATGGCATGCATCATTTCCCAGATGAAGGATTGAACCGGTGCCCCAGTGCAACTTGAGCCACAGCAGCAACAATACTGCATCCTTAACCTGCTACATCACAAAGAAACTCCAATCATTTCTCTTAACTATTGATCATTTTCTTTTCTTTCTTTCTTTTTTTTCAGTCTTTCTGTCTTTTCTAGTGCCGCACCCTCAGCACGTGGAGGTTCCCAGGCTAGGAGTCTAAACGGAGCTGTAGCCACTGGCCTACACCACAGCCACAGCCATGCGGGATCCGAGCCGTGTCTGTGACCTACACCACAGCTCACAGCAATGCCAGATCCTTGACCCACTGAGTGAGGCCAGGGACCCAACCCACAACCTCATGGTTCCTGTCCACTGCGCCATGACAGGAACTCCCCTTGATCATTTTCTTATTTGTTTATAAGAATTCTTTTTATAGTAAAGTAATCAACCCTTTGTCATGCTTTTCCCCCTTTCTCATATTTTAAAAATAACTTAAAACTTTTCATTTGTCTTGTGATTTGTGCTTTTATTTTGTCAAAGGGAAATGTTTTAGTATTATCAAATGTATTAATTTTAATGCATCATCCCATCTTTTCCTCAACAATTTGAAATGTCATAAGCAACATTTCATTGGTTATTATTGGAAGCAAGTCTCTTTTTTTTTTTTTGCTTTTTTTAGGGCCGATTCCTCAGCAGGGCTAGGGCTCCAATCCGAGTTACAGCTGCTGGCCTACACTACAGCCACAGCAACGTCAGATCTGAGTCGAGTCTTTGACCTACGCCTCAGCTCACGGCAACACCGGATCCCAGACCCACTGAGCGAGGATACTAGCTGGATTCGTTTCCGCTGCACCACAACAGCGCAACTCCTAGAAGCAAATCTTTTTGACATTTTAAAACCTTTGAAATCAGAATATATCTTAAAATTGATAACATTATAGGAAATCCCACCTTGGCATAGCAGGTTATGGACCATATGTTTTCTCTATGAGGATGCAGTTTTGATCCCTGGAGTTGTTCAGTGGGTTAAGGATCCGGCATTGCTGCAAGTTATAGCATAGGTTGCAGATGCAGCTCGGATCCAATGTGGCTGTGGTGTAGGCCAGCAACTGCAGCTCTGATTCAACCCCTAGACTAGGAATCTCTATATGTTGCAGGTGTAGTTGTAAAAAGAAAAAAAAATTGATAACATTATAGGAGTTCCCACTGTGGTACAATAGGTTAAGGATCTGACTGCAGTGGCTCTGGATTCAATCTCTGGCCCAGGGAACTTCTATATGCTGCAGGTGTGGCTGTAAAAAGAAAAACTAAATAAATAATAACATTATATTACTGCTTTTTGATCAGCTGAAGTTGTCATTGCTTATACATGCACAATTTTTTCAGAGCTGTTAATATTTTCATCATTTAAACTGACTCATTCTATAAGGGAGGTAAAGTCAGTGGAACTTCATTCAACCTAGACAAGTTGATATATTACAGAACCACCACAGATCATGTCCTTTTTACATACTAATACAGTGAGCTGAATTTTAGAATTCTCAATTTTGCACCATTTTTATGTTCTTATAATGTACTCTACCTGATATTTATGAATTATTTGGTGAATGTATTACTGTACTCCATTGAAAATAATTTTGTTTACAATTTTTGCAGTGACGTTTCTTAGTGAGATGGCTAGAAATGGAGTATTTGGTGCTATCTTTATCAAATTTTTTTTTTTTTTTGCTTTTGCTTTTTAGAGCCATACCCATGGCCTATGGAAGTTCCCAGGCTAGAGTCTGAATTAGAGCTACAATGGTTGGCCTACACCACAGCCACAGCAATGAGGGATCCCAGGTGTATCTGCAGACTACAGCACAACTCATGGTAACACTGGATCCTTAACTCAATGAGCAAGGTCAGGGATCTACCCATGTCCTCATGGATACTAGTCAGATTAGTTTCCACCGAGCCATGACAGGAACTCCGTCAAATTTTGATATAATAGTATTATATCTATTTCATTTTATTTTATTTATTTTTTATGACCCACACCTCTGGCATATAGAAGTTCCCAGGTGAGGGGTCTAATTGGAGCTGCAGCTGCCAGCCTACACCATAGCCACAGCAACAGGGGATCTGAGCTACGTCTGTGACCTACGCCGCAACTTGTGGCAACCCTGGATCCTTAACCCACTGAGCAAGGCCAGGGATCAAACCCACATTCTCACGGACACTCTATTGGGTTCTTAACCTGCTGAGCCCCAATGGGAACTCCTAATTTTATTAAAATATTGAAAATATTATTGGAATTCCCGTCACGGTGCAGTGGAAATGATTCAGACTAGGAACCATGAGGTTGTGGGTTTGATACCTGCCCTCGCTCAGTGGGTTAAGAATCTGACAATGCCATTAGCTGTGGTGTAGGTTGCAGACGCGGCTCGGATCCTGTGTGGCTGTGGCTGTGGTGTAGGCCGGCAGCTGTAGCTTGGATTGTACCCCTACCTGGGAACCTCCATATGCCACGAATGTGGCCCTAAAAAGCAAAAAAAGAAAAGAAAAATAAAGAAAGGAAAAGAAAGTATTCTTTTTTATGAAAAACTTTTAAAAACAGGTCTAGGGAGTTCTCTTCATGGCTCAACGGTTAATGAACCTGACTAGGATCCATGAGGACCCGAGTTCGATCCCTGGCTTCACTCAGTGTGTTAAGGATCCGCATTGCCGTAAGCTGTGGTGTAGGTCGCAGACGTGGCTCGGATCTGGCGTTGCTGTGGCTCTGGTGTAGGCCGGCGGCTACAGCTCCGATTTGACCCCTAGTCTGGGAACCTCCAACCGTGGGAGCAGCCCTAGAAAAGGCAAAAAGACCAAAATAAATAAATAAATAAATAGTAAAATTTTTAAAATGAAAAAATGAAGTCCCTAATCATACAAAACAAAAACAAACACCATTTTATTGCATTCCCAAACAAATGAATGTGATAAATCAGGACTACATAGCTATATAATATTTCATTTTATATGCAGTTGATATTTCTGTCATTCCAAAGATCTGGGGCAATTCAAACTCTGAAAAAAAGAAGTGAAATTTCCCATTGACTCTCCAATTTCTGATTTTCAGAGTTATGTGGCAGATATGAGACATATTTATTCATATGCAATAATCCAGTATGCATACACGTCACATAAATTTTCTGTATATTGAGATATGCATGTTTGAAAGAGAAAATGCGTTTTACCTCATCCTGGAAATCAGCACACAATATGAATAAATAAATGCTTACTAAGTGAATGTCGTGACTTTACTGGCTCATTGAAACTATCACTTAAATATCTCTTATGCATCAGACACTTTCCACACATTGTCTCACTTCATTAGGCTGACGAGGAAACGGAGACCCAAAGAGATGAAGTTACATGCCTGGAGCTTTAACACAGTGGCAGAGCCAGGGTTCAAATCGATATCTATCTACTTCCCCAAACTATGTTATTTTGCTCCAAAGTGCTGCTTCTGAAACAAGCCCTACAGCAATCCAAGAACATACTTTGGCTGCCAGGCTGCCAGAGATCATCTCAAATACACGAAACTGAGCATAGAATTTCTGAGGATGTGTGTGAACCACCGAGGGCCACAGATGTTCTTGTTTTATCATCACTGAGAACCAAGATAATTCATTACAAAAACCAAGTGGGTGAAACTATATTTACGGGAGACTTGAAAGTAACAGGCATGTAGAAGAAACTCCTCCTTCCACAGGCTTCTGTAGGCGCCTTCAAAAGAGTGCTGTTAAAAATTAAAGGCCTGGTCCTTAAAAAAAAAAAAAAATTAATTAAAAAAATAAAAACACACATCTTTCATGTCTCTCTCATGCCAGATGAGAGTATTTCTACTGTCTTTCCCAGAGTTCTGAACAGTCACACCAAAACCAGAGGCAGATTAGAGATTAAGATGGGTCGCTCTCCAGGTAACCTTAACCCGCCCATCATCTGGTTCTGAATCAAAGTGACAGTATGACACAGGCTGCGTACATGTCAACGTGCAGCGAGGCAGGTACGACAGATCGCTGAGGTAGTAGGCGGAAATTTTAGACATTGAACCTGTGACAGATTCACAGGAAAGTTGCAGGGGAAGTTTCTGCTTGGCTCATGTCATAATAGATTCACTTGTTTTGCCCAAACAAGTTGATTTATTTAGGGATTTACTCATTTACGTGCCAAACACGTTGATCAAACCTGACCTGAGCCAAGCAGAAGTAGGCCATGCAGTTTACCAGTAACAGAGACAAAAATAAAACTTGTTTGAAGTCAGGTAGCTTGACTAATTACATAAAGAATTTGTTCTTCACTTGCACACACCCTTCATCAGAATTTTTAGTTACTCGGACTTAAAATTAAGAAAAGAAGGGCAGACTCTTTCTATTATAGCTGGTTTAATCAGTTCATTTGAAAACATTGCACGAAAAGCGTTAGATATAGATCTAAATCAAGTCAGCATGTATTTATCAAGAGGCCATTACGTGCAAGACACTGTGGAGGAAAAGAAGGGAGGGTGGAGGAGGGAGAGGAGGAGGGGGAGGAGGGGGAAAGAGAGGAGGAGAGAAGGGGGGAAGGGGGGAAGGAGGGAGAAGAAAGAGGAGTCAGGGGAGGAGGGGGGAGGAGGAGGGAGGAGGAGGGAAGAGGAAGGAAAAGAGGGGGAGGGAGGAGGGGAGAGAAGGAAGAGGGAGGAGGAGGGGGGCAGGGGGAGGAGGGGGAGGGGGAGGAGGGGAGAGGAGGGAAGGGGAAGAAGGAGGGAGGATGGAGGAGACAAAAGGAGAAGAAGGAGAAAGGGACAGCAAAAAAGAAAGAGAAGAAAAAAATAGAATCTCCTCTGGGGTGGGGGTAGGGAATGTGGTCTTCTTGCCATGAATTCCTGTTTGAAATAGCTCAGGTCAGTGGTGCCCTTAAGGGTGTGTCCAGTGAGACTGAATTTCCAAATGATCGCATCTTTCAAAATACCTTTTTTTGGCCACACCCATGGCATGCACGCCAGGGATGGAACCCCTGCCACAGCAGTGGCAATGCTGGCTGCTTAACCTGCTGAGACACAGAGAACTGTTCAAAGTACCTTTCATTCAAGAATCTCGTAGTGTTTGACAATCAAGTTTCTCTTTGAAACCAAAGAGAAAAACACCTAGAAATTTTCTGTGAAGAGGAGACTCCTGGCTCATGATAAGAAGGCAACCAGGGAGTTCCCGTCATGGTGCAGTGGTTAACGAATCCGACTAGGAACCATGAGATTGCGGGTTTGGTCCCTGCCCTTGCTCAGTGGGTTGATGATCCGGCGTTGCCATGAGCTGTGGTGTAGGTTGCAGACATGGCTCGGATCCTGCGTTGCTGTGGCTCTGGCGTAGGCTGGTGGCAACAGCTCCGATTCGACCCCTAGCCTGGGAACCTCCATATGCCGCAGGAGCGGCCCAAAGAAATAGCAAAAAGACCAAAAAAAAAAAAAAAAAAAGAAGGCAACCAGGATTAGGAAGATGTGGTATATATACACAATGGGATACTACTCAGCCATAAAAAAGAATGACATAATGCCATTTGCAGCAACATGGATGGAATTAGAGACTCTCATACTGAGTGAGATAAGTCAGAAAAAGAAAGACAAATACCATTTAATATCACTTATAACTGGAATCTAATATCCAGCACAAATGAACATCTCCCCAGAAAAGAAAATCATGGACTTGGAAAATAGAGTTGTGGCTGCCTGATGGGAATGGGAGGGAGTGGGAGGGATCGGGAGCTTGGGGTTATCAGACACAACTTAGAATAGATTTACAAGGAGATCCTGCTGAGTAGCATTGAGAACTATATCTAGATACTAATGTTGCAACAGAACAAAGGGTAGGGGAAAAATGTATACATGTAAGGATAACTTGATCCCCTTGTTGTACAGTGGGAAAATAAAATAAAATAAGGCAACCAGTAGAATTTCCATCATGGCTCAGTGGTAAGGAGATGGACTAGTATCCATGAGGATGCAGGTTCCATCCCTGGCCTTGCTCAGTGGGTTGAGGATCCAGCATTGCCATGAGCTGTGGTGTAGGCCGAAGATTCGGCTCAGATCCAGCGTTGCTGTGGCTGTGGCGTAGGCCGGCAGCTGCAGTTATTCCCCTAACCTGGGAACCTCCATATGCTGCGGGTATGGATCTCAAAAGACAAAAAACAAACAAACTGAGGGGATGAAATATTTGAAGTGAATGGTGATACGGCCTGGAAAATTAAATATGAATGACTCTATATTCATTCATTTTAATCATTGTCTTTGCTATTCCTCTTGTTTGTTTATTTGTTTGTTGTTGTTTTGGGGCTTTTTGCATTTTCTAGGGCTGCTCCCTCGGCATATAGAGGTTCCCAGGCTAGGGGTCTAATTGGAGCTGTAGCTACCGGCCTATGCCAGAGCTACAGCAACTTGGGATCTGAGCCGTGTCTGTGACCTACACCACAGCTCATGGCAATGCTGGGTCCTTAACCCACTTAGCGAGGCCAGGGATCGAACCTGCAACCTCATGGTTCCTAGTCAGATTCGTTAACCACTGAGCCACGACAGGAATTCCTTGCCTTTGCTATTCTTAAATAGAGGTCAGATAAGGAAAAATCTAGACACATTATAATAAAATTTAAGAATAGCAAAGACAATGATTAAAAAGCTCACACGAAGAGCCAGTCTTCTTCAAAGAAACAAGAATTGGATTGAAACCATATATTTAAAGGGCCTTTGGCTACAAGAAGACAATGGGGTCATATCTTGAAGCAGTAAAGAAGTTATTTGCATCTAGGATTTTATATTCAGTTAAACTGTTATTTTAAAATGTACACTAGAGGAGTTCCCGTCGTGGCACAGTGGTTAACGAATCAGACTAGGAACCATGAGGTTGAGGGTTCGATCCCTGGCCTTGCTCAGTGGGTTAACGATCTGGCGTTGCCGTGGCTCTGGCGTAGGCTGGCAGCTACAGCTCCAATTAGACCCCTAGCCTGGGAACCTCCATATGCCGAGGGAAGTGGCCCAAAAAATGGCAAAAAGACCCAAAAAAAAAAAAATGTACACTAGAGGAGTTCCCGTCGTGGCACAGTGGTTAACGAATCTGACTAGGAACCATGAGGTTGCGGGTTCAATCCCTGGCCTTGCTCAGTGGGTTAAATGATCTGGCATTGCTGTGAGCTGTGGTGTACATTGCAGACTCAGCTGGGATCCTGCGTTGCTGTGGCTGTGGCATAGGCTGGCGGCTACAGCTCCAATTAGACCCCTAGCCTGGGAACCTCCATATGCCGTGGGAAGTGGCCCTAGAAAAGGCAAAAAGACAAAAAAAAAGATGCAAACATACCAAATGCAGAAATTCAGGAACTATTGTTAATCAACTATAATAAAAAACAATTCATTTTTATATTAAAAAACATACAGAACGGAAAACTTTTAAATCAACAGACATCTGGATCTAGCCAATGGAAAGTGGCGGGGAGGGGAAGGAAACAGAAAGCACTATGAATGGAAAGTATGGAACAGGCTGGGAAATGAGCTGTCCTATGTTCCAATAAGTAAGACCGGGACAGGAGTTCCTGTCATAGCTCAGCAGTCAGTGAACCCAACTAGGAACCATGAGGTTGCAGGTTCGATCCCTGGTCTCACTCAGTGGGTTAAGGATCGAGTGTTGCTGTGGCTGTGGCATAGGCTGGCAGCTGCAGCTCCGATTAGACCCCTAGCCTGGGAACCTTCATATGCCACCGGTGTGGCCCTAAAAAGCAAAAAAAACAAAACAAAACAAAAAAAAACGAATAAAACAAAAAAAAAACAGGACAAATTCAACAATTAAAGACAGAACCTCTTAGGAGTTCCCGTTGTGGTGCGGCAGAAACAAATCCAACTCGTATCCATGAGGATGGAGGTTCGATCCAAGGCCTCACTCAGTGAGCTAAGGAGCCCGAGTTGCCATGAGCTGTGGTGTAGGTCACAGGTGCAGGGTGGATCCCGAGTTGCCGTGGCTGTGGTGTAGGCCGGCAGCTACAGCTCCGATTGGACATCTAGTCTGGGAACTTCCATATGCCATGAATGCGACCCTAAAAAGCAAAATAAATAAATAAATATAAAATAAAGACGGAGCCTCTTAGATCATATTTTATTTATGTGTATGAGAGAGAATGTTGTGGCTTGTTGAAGCCATTTTTTTAACTTTGTCATCTAGTAGAAACTGCTTCTAAGCTGTATATTTCCTTCATAATCAAAACATTCATTTTCAAGACTTTCTAAAGAGTTTTCTACAGAGTTTTAAATGGTTAAATAGGAAACACTACTGAAACCAAAGCATCGTAACTTGGGGTAGATGAATTCTCCCAATAATGTGAGAACTTTCAGAAATTCATGGATACAGGAATTTCTGAAATTCATGGCTCAGCAGTAACAAACCCAACTAGTGTCCATGAGGACTCAGGTTTGATCTCTAGCCTTGCTCAGTGGGTTAAGGCCCTAGAAAGGTAAAAAATAAATAAATAATAGAAAATTAAAAAAAAATTCATGGATACAGAAAAAAACAAAAAACAAACAAACAAAAAATCTAGGACTGCACACCCTGAAGACAGTTTGGTCCTTCAGACTCCATGTGAAGGAGATGAGGAGGGAAGGCATAGTGTCAGCATGAAACAATCGCCTTGCTGTACAAAAATACTTCAGACCTCGGCATATCCTTCGGACAGAACCCACATCACACAGCACAGGATCAAAGCTGAAGTTGGCACAGTAGGAGAGCCTGGTCTAGTGCTGATGAAAGCCTTTCACTTTGGGAAGTTACACTTTCTGGATGTGGTAAAGACGGTTTCACTCTGAGGTGGCCAGAATTCAAGGGTGGAAAATGAAAGCAATTCACAAATAATACCAGGAGTTCCCGTTATGGCTTAGCAGAAACGAATCTGACTAGCATCTACGAGGATGCAGGTTTGATTCTTGGCCTTGCTCAGTGGATCCAGTGTTGCTGTGAGCTGTGGCGTAGGTTGCAGACACGGCTCGGATCTGGTGTTGTTGTGGCTGTGGCATAGGCTGGCAGCTACAGCTCTGATTCAACCCCTAGCCTGGGAACCTCCATACGCCTTGGGTATGGCCCTAAAAAAAAAAAAAAAAATTTGCCACAAATAATGCTATTTGCGGAAACGTGGATGTACCTAGAGATTATCATACTAAGTGAGATAAGTCAGAAAGACATATGTCATATGATATCACTTATATGTGGAATCTAAAAAACAAACAATACAAATGAACTTATTTACAAAACAAAAATAGACTCACAGACATATAAAACAAAATTATGGGAATTCCTGTTCATTTGCCATTTTCTTTGGGGAATGTTCCTCTCTATACAGAATAGAACACATCAAGTGATTGAAAGAGGGCTTACACAAAATTTAAAAACAATTTGAAAGAAAAAAAGAAAAAATTTGTAAGATGTCAGATTTAACTAGATGATCAAAGAAACAAATATTTTGTGAAACCAAGACACAGAATAAAAATCTCTCTGAGGATGAAGTTCTCTGGTGGCTCAGTGGGTTAAGGATCCAGTGAGTCTGGTTACTATGGATCTGGTTACTGGTGTGGTGAAGGTTCAATCCCAGGAACTTCCATATGTCCCAGATGAAGCAACAACAACAACAACAACAAAAAAGAAAAGAAAGAAAGAAAAAAGAGAAAGAAATAAGAAGGCTTGAAGAAACCAATTAAATTCTGGAGAAAATTGAGAACTAAGGAAAAACAGAATGCTATGAAATAGAACAAGGAGTTCCCATGGCTCAGTGGTTAATGAATCTGACTAGTATCCATAAGGATATAGGTTCAATCCCTGGCCTCTCTCAGTGGGTTAAGGATCCACTGTTGCCCTGAGCTCTGGTGTAGGTTGCAGACATGGCTTGGATTTGGCATTGCTGTGGCTGTGGTGTAGGCTGGTGGCTACAGCTTGGATTTGACCCCTAGCCTGGGAATCTCCAGATGCTGTGGGTGCAGCCCTCAAAAAAAAAAAGAAAAGAAAGAAAGAAATACAACAAGGAGATCCCACTGCGGCACAGTAGAACAAATCCGACTAGTAACCATGAGGATGCAGGTCGATCCCCGGCCCTGTTCAGTGGGTTAAGGATCCAGCATTGCTGTGAGCTGTGGTGTAGGTCGCAGTTGGGACAATTTGATGACACATATAACTGCAATAAATCAAAACATATGAAATATATATATTTGCAGACCAAATATATTTAAATCCCTCCCCCAAAAGCCCTTGTAAATCATCATTAGAGGATGCTAGTAAACCAATCCATCATTTAGAAAATTGGGAAATAAAGGGAAATAATCGGTCGTTTATTCTGCTTTTCCTATACACACTCTTCTATTGCGTAACTAAATAACAAGTGAGAAGTTATGTTTTAGAGAAGTATTTCAAATAGTAAGCAAAGAGGAGAAAATTGGATTGAATATTATTCACTTGCAATAAATTAATGGATCTTCTTTGATCTTCAATGGCTGCTCATATTACACATAAAAAACAATCAAACATTATGTGCCTCCTGATGGAAGGACATGAAACAATTTTTGAAGAGGTCTTGCCAGAAAATTAAACCTGAATCTCAGAAACTACCAACACACAGAACATATTTGGTCAGAGGAATGCTAAGCCATGTCACAGAGGTGCAAATTAGCAAAGTCCATTCTACGGAAATCTCCATTGCACATATAATTCAGTTTTTCAACAAATAAATTATCCCACATTGTGTTGGGTGATTAAAAAAATAATAAAAATTTACAAATAAATAAAACTTCTTACAGCACTTAAAATAAAACCAATAGAGATATTTCTGCTTGACTAGTTTTATTTACTGTATGTAATTTGAAGGTGATTTTAAATAACAAGAAATAAGCAGTAGATTTGAAAAATAGCTCTCAACATTTTGAAAATGTGTTTTCCCTGCCTCCTTTTCCTAAAAGCCTGTTATCAGCAAAAAATCAGTGGCTCACAGACAGACTGGTAAATAAACATGCTTGTTATTCTATTTTTCTATTATCTGTTCCAAAAAACCAAAACAAAATAAAAGGATTCTAAAAATATTTGTTAATAAAGATAACAAAGAGCCACAATTAGATTGACTGACAACTAGACTGAAAGCAGTGCAAGCCAGAATACAATGGAATGATATTTTTAAACAGCTGAAAGAAAATAACCACCAGCTTAGAAAATATCCTTCAACTAATAAAGAGAGAAAAAAATATTTTTAGCTCAACAAAAATCAAGAGACTTGACCATGAATAGACCTTCACTGAAGGTCATACAAAATAGTGTTTTTCAGGCAGATGAAAATATACTCCCAGATGGAGAATGGGAAATGCAAGAAGCAATAAAGAACAATGAAAATGGTAAATATTTGAGCCAGTCCAATCAGTATCAATTATCTAAATTAATAATAGTAAAATGTCTCATGGAACTTTTTTTATCTGTAATTTATTTATTTATTTATTTATTTTAATTCAATGAATTTTTTTTACATTTATAATTGTAAAATGATCATCACAACTCAATTTTATAGCATTTGCATCCCAAACCTCCAGCCCATCCCCCCACCCCCAACCTGTCTCCTTTGGAAACCATAAGGTTTTCAAAGTCTGTGAGTCAGTATCTGTTCTGCAAAGAAGTTCATCGTATCCTTTTTTTAGATTCCTCATGTAAGTGATAGCATATGACATTGGTGTCTCACTGTCTGAATAACTTCACTTAGCATGATAATTTCCAGGTCCATCCATGTTGCTGCAAATGCCATTATTCCATTCCTTTTCATGGCTGAGTAATATTCCACTGTGTATATGTACCAATCAATATCAATTATCTAAACTAATAATAGTAATAATGTCTCAAGAAGCTTTTTAAACATTTTTAGTTTATTGAAAAAAATTTTTAAATGGAAGTATAGTTGATTCACAATTTTGAGTTAGTTTCAGGGGTATATATGTGTATATGTCTGTGTGTGCATGTGTGTGTGTGTGTGTACACATGTATATTATTATTATTATTATTTGTTTTTCAGGGCCACACCCAAGGCATATGGAAGTTCCTGGGCTAGGGGTCAAATCAGAGCTGCAGCTGCCAGCCTACATCACAGCCACAGCAATGCCAGATCCTTTAACCCACTGAGCTGGGCCAGGGATTGAACCAGCAACCTCATGGTTCCTAGTCAGATTCGTTAACCACTGTGCCACGACGGGAACTCCCAGATTCTTTTAGAAAAACTGCAAGCACATAAATCAAAATGAGGAAAGCAGTACTTTGATGTTCATGAGGAGTATAAAAGTACCAAATGACTTAGGTTTTGATAAGTCTAGGATGCATGCTGCAATCTTTAGAGAACCACTAATAGACAAGTAAAAGAGAGAACACAAGGCTGAGAAATGGACAAAGGCCTGGGGTGGGGGGGGGGTGTGTAAAAAATTAAGTCAATCCAAAAGAATGCCAGCAAGGAAGAAAGAAGGTGAAACAAATAAAAAACAAATAGCGAGGTGGTAGATTTAAACTGAATGTATCAGTCATTCCCTTAAATGTAATTAAACTGGCTGGTTCGATTAAAATACAAAAATATGCAAAAAAGATACTATGCAAACCATAACCCAAAGAAAGCTGGTTGCTTTCACATTGATACCTAAACTGTTGACTTGAAGGCAAAAATTGTCACTAAAGTTAACTTCCTAATGAAAAACAGCAAACGTTAAGCCAAGCTTTTAATTTAACAGAGATATATACACATACACAGACATCATTTGCATATAAATACACAATTTGTGTAGAACTAATAATCAGATGGGACGTAATTGTAGGGAACTGTTTATACATTGTTTTACTGCTCACTGAGTGGTGAGGCTGTGCCGGGTTGTTGAGGGGGGAGATTGAATATTTTGTCATCACAAGTGTGGTCAAGGTTAAAAGGCTGATGTGCGTGATTCAAGGTCGTTGAAAATGGAAAACACGAACCCCAGGCTCAAGTGGTCCAGTGTGTACCTACAGCAAGAAGAGCAAGTAAGAAAAATGTGCCGAAGGTCAACTTCTTGAAACGCATTCACCCCCCATGGCCAGAGGATCTGTTATGCAGCCAACCAGGCTTTTCCATCTCTCACTTGTAGCAGCAGCGGAAGGACCCCAACCCCTCCCATGCGGGGTCTAAATACAGAAAACTGGGGGCGTGCCTGAGGGCTACCGACGGGCATACTTAAGCAGAACAAAGGAGTATATATATACATCAAGCCCAGGACAGGAAGACATATTCTCACACAAGGCAGGGAGCCCAGCCCAGGCTGCAGGGGCTTTTATCTCCTAGTAAGGAAATGTTCCAGCACCAAGACCCATTCTTACACAGCCGAGCAGGGGCTGGCAAGAAGGTATGGAACTGCATTTCTTTTCAGCTATATATATAACTGAGAAGAATTACAAGGAGAAATAGGCAACTCTGCAATACTAGAGATTTTCACACACTTTTCTCAGAAACTGATAGAAAAAAGCAGATTTTAAAAAATCAGTAAGGGGAGTTCCTGGCGTGGCTAAGTGGTTAACAAATCTGACTAGGAACCATGAGGTTGAGGGTTCGATCCCTGGCCTTGCTCAGTGGGTTAAAGATCCGTTGTTGCCGTGAGCTGTAGTGTAGGTCACAGGTGGGGCTTGGATCCTGTGTTGCTGTGGCTGTGGTGTAGGCCCGCGGCTACAGCTCCGATTAGACCCCTAGCCTGGGAACCTCTATTATGCCATGGGAGCGGCCCTAGAAAAGGAAAAAGAAAAAAAAAAAAAAAGCAGTAAGGATATAGAAGATTTGAACAATGGGAGGAACAAACTGGACCTAACTTATATGTATAGACCATTGCACTTATTGAGCAGTTTCTTTTCAAACACACAAGATGAAGAGTAAAAATTTGAATAGTCCTTTAATTATTACATTCAATCCATGATTTAAAACCTTCACACACACACACACACACACAAACACACACAACTTATGGACTAATTATTTCAGTGATAAATTCCAACATGTAAGGAATAAATAATGCCAATATTACTCAAATTCTTTCAGAGAAATAGAACGAGAAAAGAAGAACCCTCCTCCATTTGGTTTTATGAAGCCAGCATCATATTGAGACCAAAATCCAATAAGGAAATCATATGAGAGAAAAGTTAAAAGACAATATCTCATAAGATAGATGCAAAAATTCTAAACAAAACAATAGCAAAACAAATTTGGCTTTGTCAAAAAGGATAATGGATTCCTACAAATTTGTACTTATTTTTGCAGTGAAAGCTAGGCTTAACATTTGTTATACTGATTATTAAGACTTAATTTGGGAGTTCCCATCATGGCTCAGCAGTTAACAAACCCGACTAGTATCCATGAGCACTCAGGTTTGATCCCTGGCCTCGCTCAGTGGGTAAGGATCTGGCTTTGCTGTAAGCTGTAGTGTAGGTCGTGGACACAGCTCGGATCTGGCATTGCTGTGGCTTTGGCACAGTCTGGCAGCTGTAGCTCTGATTTGACCCCTAGCCTGGGAACTTCCATGTGCTGCAGGTGTGGCCCTAAATAGAAAAAAATAAAGGGCAACAGTTCCTTCACATGAGATAATATCCAAATGACCATTGAGCAAATGAAAACATTTCATTATTAGTCATTAGAAAATGCAGATTTCAGTTAAAACGATGGAATATCATTTCACAGTCTGAAGAATGGTAAAATGGGGAGTTCCCGTCGTGGCGCAGTGGTTAACGAATCCGACTAGGAACCATGAGGTTGCGGGTTGGGTCCCTGCCCTTGCTCAGTGGGTTGATGATCCGGCATTGCCATGAGCTGTGGTGTAGGTTGCAGACGCGGCTCGGATCCCGAGTTGCTGTGGCTCTGGCGTAGGCCGGTGGCCACAGCTCTGATTCAACCCCTAGCCTGGGAACCTCCATATGCCGCGGGAGCAGCCCAAAGAAATGGCAAAAAGACAAAAAAAAACAAAAAACAAAAACAAAAAAGAATGGTAAAATGTAGATAACAACACCAAGGAGTCGGTGAGGATGTGAAGCAGCTGGAACTCTCATGATTTACTGGTGGGAGCATAACTTGGGTCCGAGAATTTGTAAAACATTTTGGCATTTTCTTTGAAGGTGGCACCTATGCATACTTTATTATTCAGCAACTTTACACTTGGGGAGTTCCTGTTGTAGCGCAACGGAAATGAATCCGACTAGGAACCATGAGGTTGCAGGTTCAATCCCTGGCCTCTCTCAGAGGGTTAAGGATCCAGCATTGCTGTGGTTGTGGTGTAGGCTGGCCTTCGATTCGACCCCTAGCCTGGGAACCTCCATATGCCACGAGTGTGGCCCTAAAAAGCAAAAAACAAAAACAAAAAACTACACTTGGTACCTTCATGCACCAAGAGGTTTATATAAGAATGTTCACAGCAGCATTACTTGCAGTAGCTGAAGATTGAAAGGACTCAAATTTCCATGAACAGTAGAATGGATAAGCAAAGTTTCAGCAATGAAAATGAACTATACCTCCATTCAATGTGGCTGAATTTCACAACTATGACACTGAACAAAAGAAGCCATACACAAAATAATACATTTTTTAAACTCAATGAATTTTATTATATTTATAGCTGTATGACCATCATCATGACCTAATTTTAGAACATTTCCCTCCCAAACCTCCAGCCTATTCCTCTACCTATCCCCAACCTGCCTCCTTTGGTAACCATAAGTTTTTCAAAGTCTGTGAGTCAGTTTCTGTTCTGCAAATAAGTTCATTTCAAGAATAAATTTTTGGGAGTTCCCGTCGTGGCGCAGTGGTTAACGAATCCGACTAGGAACCACGAGGTTGCGGGTTCGGTCCCTGCCCTTGCTCGGTGGGTTGACGATCCGGCGTTGCCGTGAGCTGTGGTGTAGGTTGCAGACGCGGCTCGGATCCTGTGTCGCTGTGGCTCTGGCGTAGGCCGGTGGCTACAGCTCCGATTCGACCCCTAGCCTGGGAACCTCCATATGCCGCGGGAGCGGCCCAAGAAATAGCAACAACAACAACAACAACAAAAGACAAAAAAAATTAAAAAAAAAAAGAATATTCCAACCAAATTGAAAGAAAGCTCTATTAATTTTGGACAAATAGATTTTCAAGGAAAAAGGAGAACTAGGTATAAAGAGCACCCACATAATGATTTAATATGTATTAAATAATGTGGAATTCCTGTCATGGCTCAGTGGTTAAAGAATCCGACTAGAAACTACGAGGTTGCGGGTTCAATCCTTGGCCTCACTCAGTGGGTTAAGGATCTGGCGTTGCCATGAGCTGTGGTGTAGTTTGCCGACATGGCTCAGATCTCGAGTTAGTGTGGTTCTGGCATAGGCCGGTGGCTACATCTCTAATTAGACCCCTAGCCTGGGAACCTCCATATGCCGTAGGAGCGGCCCTAGAAAAGGCAAAAAGACAAACACACACACACACACTCACAAAAAGATAATGGCAAAAGGCAATTTGCCAAGAGGTTCCAATTTCTTTCTTTTTTTTTTTTTTTTTTAGGGCCGAAACCTTGGCATATGGAAGTTCCCAGGCTAGGGGTTGAATTGGAGCTGCAGCCGTTGGCCTATGCTGCAGCCACAGCATCGCCAGATCCAAGCCATGTCTGTGACCTACTCCACAGCTCAAGACTACACTGGATGCTTAACCCACTGAGTGATGCCAGGGATCGAACCTGCATCCTCATGGATACTAGTTGGGTTCATTAACCACTGAGCCACAAATGGAACTCCAGTTCCAATTTCCTATGTATCAAATAATGAATCTTCAAAAATCAATAAAATAAATTTTGGCAGAAGTATAAAAATGCTAAAGTGGTATCTATTATCACAGGGAAAGTTTTTCACACACCTCTCCCAGTCATTGAAAGGTCAAACAATAAAATAAGGAAAAAGTAATGATACAGAAGAATTGAACAAAACAATTAAACTACTTAGGGGAGTCCCTGTCGTGGCTCAGTGGTTAACAAACCCAACTACTAACCATGAGGTTGCATGTTCGATCACTGGCCTCACTCAGTGGGTTAAGGATCCAGCGTTGTCTTGAGCTGTGGAGTAGGTCACAGACACGGTTCGGATCGCACGTTGCCATGGCTGTGGCATAGACCAGCAGCTATGGATCCGATTGGATCCCTAGGCTGGGAACTTCTGTATGCCGTGGGTGCGGCCCTAAAAATACAAAAGCCAAAAAAAAAGCTAATTATAATCAACCCTGTAGAACTCCTATCCTACAATTGTAAAAGACACAGAGCATTTCTGAAAACAGAAGATGTATTAACTATAAAATAAATCTCAACAAATTTTATTTTATTTTTTACTATTATTTTTTTTTTATCCTTTTAGGGCCACACCCACAGCATATGGAGGTTCCCAGGCTAGGGGTCACCAGAGCCACAGCAACGCAGGATCCTTAACCCACTGAGGGAGGTCAGGGATTGAACCCCAAACCTCATGGTTCCTAGTTGGATTAGTTAACCTCTGAGCCACGACAGGAACTCCCTCAACAAATTTTAGAATTGTTCTGATAAAGACCACCTTTTCTGACCAGAATGCAGTTACATTTAGACAATAATAAGGAAAAGATTGCTAAAACAAGAAATAGCACACAAACTGGAAAATTAAAATACAATTAAGATAAGTAACAGGCCAAAGAGGAAATCATGTTGGAAATTTAAACTGCATCAACAGAGAGAAAGGAAAAATGACACGTGAAAATTGGGCAGATGCAGCTAAAGTGATGTTTAGTAGGATATCTGTGTCCTTGAACTCAAACTTTGTGAGAGAAGCAAGACCGAATATTTGTGAGCTAAGCAGGTGGCTTAGGAGGAAAATGGTGTCTTGCTAAAAGAGGTTTGATTTTCAAGCCCTGCTCTGTGACTTTCTGGTTGTGAGTTGTGACAAAGTCTTAGAGCATCCAAATCAGCTCAGATTCTTCAAGAAGCATGAGACCTGCTGAGGCAGAAGTTACCAAAACTGTTTGTATTATGGTCTGGATCAGTGAGAGAACCTTTGTGCTCTGGAGCACAAATCCAACCTGGCAGTTTTCTCTTTTCCTACATCACTTGGCAAATGTGTTGGAGCAGGAAAATAAGAAATTATAAATGCTGCTCACAGAATTCAAAGAGGCCCAGCAAACATTTGGCCACTTTCCTTGTGGTTGTAGGCAACAGCTAGAATATCTTTTTGTGATATGAGTGAAAACACCTTGACACAGTCTAATCTCCTAAAGGCACAACTTCTGTAATTTGTCAGGATCTTGTATTTCCATGGATTTTTATTTTCAAATGCTGTAAATATATGTCATCCGTGGCATCTCAGGTGCCTGCTATTTCAGCTCTTTGGGACCTATTGGCATGCCACCATCAATGGAGTGAATTTATGTGCTGCCCTGAAGAATAATAAGGCAGTCTGTCAGTCATAGGTGGCAAAGAACAAGATCCAGAGTAGTAGCTGTGTACTGCTACCCTGTCAAATGCAAGCAAATGCCTTGATTATTTTTCTTAAGTTATTTGCAACCACTGAAAACAACCATACCACCTTTGTGATTCCCATTTTCTTTTTTTTTTCTTTTTGGGCCACACCTGTGGCATATGGAAATTCCAAGGCTGGGGGTTGAATCAGAGCTGCAGCTGCCTGCCTACACCATAGCCCCAGCAACGCCAGACCCAGCTATGTCTGTCACCTGCACTGTGGCTTGCAGCAATACTGGATCCTTAACCCACTCAGCGAGGCCAGGGATCGAATCCACATTCTCATGGACACAAGGTCCGGTTCTTAACCCACTGAGTCACAACAGGAACTACCCTATTTCCTATATTCCCTTTAAAGTGGCCTGCTGCAGTACCTATGTGGTCCCCTGGCACTTCACTCTCAAAGGACACAAGGCTCCCTATGGCCACAGGTTATAACCTTTCTCCATCAGATCGTTAACCCACTGAGCAAGGTCGGGGATCAAACCCGAAAACTTATGGTTCCTAGTCGGATTCATTAACCACTGTGCCATGATGGGAACTGCCCCAAAAATGTTATTTAGGTCTTACTGGCATGATGATTCTCTCCTTGGGGAGACCAGAGCCATGTCTAACATGAGACAGTGAAATGAGTAAGACCTTGACAGACTGGAGTTTCATACAGACACAAATTTGAAGTAAGAAAGTGAGTATGGACAGAACACTGTAAATCAGCTATAATGGAAAAAAATTTTTTAAATAAAAAATAAATATAAAATAACAGGAAAAAAAAAAAGAAAGAAAGAAAGTACGTTCTGCTGCCCCTGGAAGGTGTAGGCAAACAGATCAACAGCTATCATTTCAGATCCTGGGGGCTGTTTCCATTTGAGTTGGAAAAGAGACCGAAACTGAAAGCACAGCTGTGATTGGAGTCACCGCCTAATTGTACTCATGTTAATCCACTCTAACCATCCAAGACTCATTTTGCATGGGCAAAAGGGGCAAGTTACACGGGGTTGGGTTAAAAATCACCAAGTCTCTGGTGGTGGGATGAATCTCTGATTTTCCTAGGAATGTGGTATGGCTCTGGTTTGTCTTTTGGTAGGAAAAGCTTCAAAGACCTCCAAGTGGTCCTTCCTACAGTCATAGAATATATTTCACAGATCAGAAGGTCAGTGTGCAAATTCTGTCAGTGTTGAGTACTTGTATCCTAGCTATATGTTTGTTTGTGCAGGAAACAAGCACGGAATGGGTTAGGAGTCCTGTTGAACCCACCACAAGGCAGACTCAGATAAAAACTCTATTCATCACCTAGTCCCAACAAATCCCACATTTACCATAGTAGCTGTCTGCTTTTTTTTTGTGGGGGGGGCCACACTCAAGGCATATGGAGATTCTCAGGCTAGGGGTCAAATTGGAACTGTAGCCACTGGCTTACGCCACAGCCACAGCAACACCAGATCCGCAGCTCACGGCAACACTGGATACTTTAACCCATGGAGCGAGACTAGGGATGAAACTCACATCATCATGGATCATTTACTGCTGAGCCTCGAGGGGAACTCCCCATAGTAGCCTTCTGGATCCCAGCTAGTTTTTGCTAATTATCCTGGTAAATGAACATAAGTCCCTTAAAGGAAGACTAAGGGGATAATTTACAGAATGTATTGGTAATATTATTGTTGGTGTCTTTTTTTTGGCCACGCCACAGCATGCAAAAATCCCCAGGCCAGGGATTGAACCCGCACTACAGCAGTGCACCAAGCCACAGCACTGACACCTGCTGGATCCTTAACCACTAAACCACTAGGGAACTCCACTGGTATCATCTTCAAGGGTGTCTTACCTCCACTTTTCTTCTTTTTTTTTCCCTCTTTTTCTTGCTTTTTAGGGCCACACCTGTGGCCTATGGACGTTACCGGGTTAGGGGTTGAACCTGAGCTGTAGCTGCCAACCTACACCACAGCCACAGCAATGTCAGATTCAAGCTGTGTCTGTGACCTATACCACAGCTCACAGCAATGCTGGAACCTTAACCCATTGAGCAAGGCCACGTATCGGACCTGCATCCTCATGGATACTAGCAGGGTTCCTAAGGGCTGAGCCACAACGGTACTCCACCTCCAATTTTCTTTGAGGAGCTTAGTCAATAAACTTACTCAGGATGGGAGTTAGGTGAGGGGCAGTGATGATTGATCACAGATTCTTAAGTGAGGCCTCTCTTTGCTAGGAACTAAGTGGGCAGCTTGGTCCTAGGTCTATGCGATCTACAGCCATTCTGATTATTGCTCTTATAGTGTTGTCTATTATAGTAATCATGCCCACTCTGATTTTTAAATGTTTTGTCTGGCCACTGCCTAGGATTCCATCAACCTTGTTGGAATGAAAGAGACCATTTCAAAGTTCCCCTGGTGGCCTAGTGGTTAAAGGATCTAGCATTGTCACTGCTGTGGCTCAGGTCACTGGTATGATGCAGGTTCAATCCCTGGTCTGGGAACTTCTGCATGCTGTGGATGCAGCCAAAAAAAAAAAAAAGGAAAAAAAAAGAAAGAACTTGCTGCTCAAAGCCTTCCCTCAACTGACACTTCATGATCATGTAACTCTCTCGCCTCTGCATGCTATAGTCCACCTGAGAAACACTCACTGAATCCTCAGTGCCTTCAGATCCAGCCAAACCTAATAGCAATTTCCTTGAGGATCTGCAGCCTGCAACTACTCCTCAGAACAATTTTTGTATCAGAGTTTTTCTTTGCAACTATACAATCCATTCCAACTAGTTTATCAGAAAAGGAATTTGTTAAGGGATTCTGGACTGGTCGCCAAAATTGAAGGAGTAGCTTGTAAAAGAGGAAGATGCTTTTATTATTTTATTTATTTATTTATTTATTTTTGGCTGCTCCGTGGCATATGGAAGTTTCCAAGCCAGGGATCAGATCCAAGCCGAAGTTGTGAACTTTGCCAAGGCTGTGGCAATGCTTAACCACTGTGCAGGGCTGGGGATTGAACCTGTGACCCAGAGCTCCAGAGATGCCGCCAATCCCGTTTCACTAGGCAGGAAGATGCTTTTTACTCAAGCATAACCCTTGAAATTCTATCCATGTGATTTCATACTTAGACATTACCCTGGAAATGCAGCTAATTCCTCCCCTCCCCCAGACACCACAAAACACATTTATGAAATAAAATCTATTCTTCATTAACAATTTCCTGAGGAGTTCCCATCATGGTGCAGAGGAAATAAATCTGACAAGGAACCATGAGGTTGTGGGTTTGATCCCTGGCCTTGCTCAGTGGGTTAAGGATCCAGCGTTACTGTGAGCTGTGGTGTAGGTCACAGAGACAGCTTGAATCTGGTGTTGCTGTGGCTGTGCTGTAGGCTGGCGGCTACAGCTCCGATTCAACCCCTAGCCTGGGAACCTCCATATGCCTTGGGTGCAGCCCTAAAAATGACAAAAGACCAAAAAAAAAAAAAAACGCAACCAATTTCCTGAAAGGGTAAAATACTCCAACCAGATTCATGCTTTATTAGCATTAAAAAAGATTTTCTCTATGAAAATTATCAATGAAATTTTTTTTTTTTGGCCATGCCTGCTACATGTGGAAGTTCCCAGGCCAGGGACAGGACCCCTGTTAGAGCAGGGACCTGAGCCACAACAGTCACAATGCTGGATCCTTAACCTACTGCACCAGTGAAGTTTTCAATGAGATTCTTAATTCTCTGTGCCTATCTTCCTGAAAATACCATTTTTAGCCTATCCAAAGTTTGTGGTTTCTAGTCTTAGGCACCTATTGAGATTCAATTTCTCAGAAATTCTTATTTTGAATTATTATTTTTTTGTTTTGGCTTTTTGTCTTTTCAGGGCCACACCTGCAGCATAAGGAGGTTCCCAGGCTAGGGGTCTAATCGGAACTGTAGACTTGGCCTACACCACAGCCACAGCAACGTGGGATCCGGGCCACATCTGTGACCTATACCATAGCTCATGGCAATGCCAGATCCTTAACCCATTGAGTGAGGCCAGGGATCGAACCTGCAACCTCATAGTTCCTAGTCGGTTTCATTTCCTCTGCGCCACAATGGGAACTCCCCTTATTTTGCATTTAATCTTTGTGCCCCTTGATAGGATCAGGAATAAAAAATATCCCATGCGACATCATGGGGCACTATTCCCTGAATTTAGGATATTCTTGGTTCATTTCTACCATAGTTCGTGGACAATACCTTTTCCACACAAATGGAAAAACAAAAACAACCATCATTACACTGTAGATAGGATGGCATGGGTAAAGAAAAGGAAAAGAGTTCCCTGGTGGCCTAGCTGTTAAGGATATGGCATTGTCACTGCTGTGGCTCGGCTTCAATCCCTTGCCTCAGAACTTCTGCATGCCGTGGGCATGACAAAAAATAAAAATAAAAAAATAAAAAAATAAAGGAAAGGAAAGAAAGGAAATTTTTTAATGTAAGGTACAGCAAGCCGGGAAGTAGAGGTAGAGCCTACAGTTCTTGTTTCTGCAGCTGGGCATGAGGCTGTAACTGGCATTTTCCTCCCCTATCACCCAGACCACGATCTGCCTATTTTTGGCTAACACTGGAGTTGGCTGAAGTTCTTTATCTATTGGGGTAACCTACATCTTTATTTCTGTGGGACTTAAATCCTTAAAGGTCCTGCCTGTAAGTTTACTTTGCTAGTAATTCTGACTATTGCACACAGTATGCAAGAAAGGACCCCAGGATCTCCTCTGTTCTAGCTGCCCTCCTCCCAGCATCTACTGTGAAACAGCCACTGTATCCCTTTTGATAGTCAAGGTCAGTTAGTAGAAACTCGGCCCTCCCCCCACTCCCCCTACTCCCCCTGTACCTGTTTATTTAGTGCTGGGTTTCTCAACCACTGCGCTATTGATACGTGGGACCAGATACTTCTTTGTTGTCCGTGTTTGCTGGGGGGGGGCTGTTTTGTGGATTGTAAAATGTTTAGCACTATCCCTGGCCTCTATCCACTAGATGCCAGCAGCAACCCCATTCCCGCCCTGCAGATACGACAACCAAAAAGGTCTCCAGACATTGTCAGCTCTTCCCGGGGAAGGAAATCATCTTTTGTTGAGAACCATAGGTTTAGTGGTTTGAAGAGCCCCAAAGGGACAGGGGAGCAAGTCAGCCTTAGCAAAAGCTCAGTCTCCCTCCAGTGAGTGATCTCTGGATACTATCACGGCTTGAACAGCTAAACCTTGGAGTGTTAAAGATCCTCCCAACTGTAGCCACACCAGAAGTGGTGAAGGAAGGCCAATTTACCGCCAGTGTGTGAAGGGTTAATTCTTGTAAGGAAGGGATGCCTGGAGAACAAAGGAATTCAGGTTCACCGCATTCGTTTCATATTAAGAAATAAACTTATAGAAAATTTGAAATATACAGAGAGAAGGGAAAAAACTCCTCTATATCCCAACATGTGAAGACAAATACAGTAATTTTTAAAATAATATTTTCTTCTTTATCATAAATATAATGTCTATGCAGTGTAAACAAATTGGAAAATGAAAATGAAACTTCCTATAATCACATCATTCAGGAAAAAAAAATCCCACATTTAACACCAGGATATATTTGCTTCAGTCTTTACGACAAAATTTAAAATCTGTATTTTCTTTCATATTATAAAAGTAATACTTGGTTAATGTAACATCCAAACATTATTGGAATTTATACTTTAGAAAATAAAATTCTCCCTATTTCTGAATCCATATATGACCCCTGTTAATATTTGGTGTATTCCTTCTCATAGTTTTCCTTTTTCTTTTTCTGTCTTTTTAGGGGAGCACCCACAGCATATGGAAGTTCCCAGGCTAGGGGTTGAATCAGAGCCATAGCCTCTGGCCTATACTACAGCCACAGCAACACCAGATCTGAGCCACATCTACAACCTACACCACAGCTCACAGCAATGCCTGATCCTTAACCCACTGAGTGCGGCCAGGGAGCGAACCTGCATCCTCATGGACACTGGTTGGGTTCGTTACCACTGAGCCACAACGGGAACTCCCCTCCTCATATTTTTCCTATATATTACCTGTTACATATTTTATTTTATTTTACTTTACTTTATTTTATTTTATTTTATTTTATTTTGTCTTTTTGTCTTTTTAAGGCTACTCCCGAGGCATGTGGAGGTTGCCAGCCTAGGGGTCTAATTAGAGCTATAGCTGCCGGCCTATGCCACAGCCACAGCAACGCCAGATCCTTAACCCACTGAGCGAGACCAGGGATCGAACCTGCCACCTCATGGTTCCTAGACAGATTCATTTCAGCTGTGCCATGATGGGAACTCCCCTCTTACATATTTCAAAAATTATGAAATAAGATCTTTGTCTACTAAGTACTGTTTTACAGCTTGCCTTTTTCTCCTGATGATATATGTTGAATATCTTTTAATGTAAATACATGAATATATTTAATTTTTTAAATTAAATATTTGTTTTATTTAAGTAAAATTTATTTATTAAAATCTATTCTTTTAAAAGTCAGTATAGTATTCCATTGTATGAGTGTATCCAAATTTAGTTAACTAATGCACTGGTGGATATTTAAATAATTTGCCATTTATTTTATTTTTTAATTGAAGTATAATTGATGTACAATATAACTTACAGGTGTACAGCATAGTGATTCACAATCTTTAAAGGCTATACTCCCTTTATAGTTATTATAAAATATTGGCTTTATTCCCTGTGTTGTACAATATATCCTTATAGCTGATTTTATACTTAATAGTTTATACCTCTTAATCTGCTACCCCTCTAATGCCCCCCCTTCTCATCCAATTTTTTAGGTATTATAAATAGTGATGCCAGGAGCATCTTGCAGGTATGTATATGTGTATGTGTACGTGTGCACACATGCATATATTTGTACATATTCTAGGGCTTTTTTTTTTTTTTTTTTTTTTTTAGGGCTGCACCCATGGCATGTGGAAGTTCCAGGCTAAGGGTGGAATCAAAGCTACAGTTGCCATCCTGCACCACAGCCACAGCAACACCAGATCTGAGCTGCATCTGTGACCTACACCATAGCTAATGGCAATGCCAGATCCTTAACCCAGGGATCAAATCCACATCCTCCTGGATCCTAGTTAGATTCTTTAACTGCTGACCCATGAAGAAACTCCCCTAGTGCTTCTTAAGCAGTCTCTATAAACATGCAAACATATATTACATCAGTGGTCTATTTTTCGGGGGGGGGGGGGTTGAAGCAAGCAAACTTGAGAGATGATATAACATTTCTAAGAAAAATGCAGCTTGCTTACTGCTTACCACAAAAGCAGTGGAGTCCCCAGTTTAGTGTTCCTCAGCTGTGATACAAATCTGCTATGTGCAGAATTCATCTGGGCTCCTCTGTGTTGCTCCTATGGAACTTGGGGAGCAAGAGAAACCAGTGCAACATGATACACTGCTTCATGCAATACAGTTCTTTTTGTGTGTTTGTCTTTTTAGGGCCACACCCATGGCATATGGAAGTGCCCAGGTTAGGGGTCGAATTGAGCTGCAGCTTCTGGCCTATGCCACAGCCACAGCAATGCCAGATCCAAGCCGCATCTTCAACCTATACCACAGCTCACCACAATGCTGGGTTCTTAAACCAATGAGCAAGGCCAGGAATTGAAATCATGTCCTCATGGATACTAGTTGAGTTCATTACTGCTGAGCCACAACAGGAACTCCCAGTTCTTTACCTTTTTTTTTTTTTGGTCTTTTTGTCTTTTCTAGGGTGGCACTCGCGGCACGTGGAGGTTCCCAGGCTAGGGGTCTAATCGGAGCTGTAGCTGCTAGCCTACACCACAGCCACAGCAATGCCAGATCCGAGCCGTGTATTTGACCTACACCACAGCTCACGGGGACACTGGATCCTTAACCCACTGAGCAAGGCCAGGGATCAAACCAACAACCTCATGGTTCCTTGTTGGATCCGTTAACCACTGAACCACGATGGGAACTCCCCAGTTCTTTATCTTTAATGCAGGAGTCTCACCTTCTCTGCCAGCATCGATGGAATAGTAATAGGCTAACTTATAAGCTTATAAGTAAGGTAAAATTTCAGGCCCTGATGAAAGTTGTATATTGATTTTGTTTTTTTGCTTTTTTTGTCTTTTTGCTATTTCTTTGGGCCGCTCCTGCGGCATATGTAGGTTCCCAGGCTAGGGGTCCAATCGGAGCTGTAGCCGCCGGCCTACGCCAGAGCCACAGCAACTCGGGATCCGAGCCGCGTTTGCAACCTACACCACAGCTCACAGCAACGCCGGATGGTTAACCCACTGAGCAAGGCCAGGGACCGAACCTGCAACCTCACGGTTCCTAGTCGGGTTCGTTAACCACTGCGCCACAACGGGAACTCCGAAAGTTGTATACTGAAACTGTATGAGAAAAACACTAACCTTTTTTCATCAAATGGGTTTATAGTGGCTATATAATTACTCTTAAGATGGATGCATCATAATTTTTACAACTTAAACTTGCCTGCCTATTCTTATACATAAAATCGTTTCCAAATTTTGCTAGCCTTTAGTCTGTTGAGTTCATAACTAAATCTAATCTTTGTCTACATTTCTGAATAGCTGCCTACGATAAATTTTGAAAAGTGGAATAGCTAGGTCACCTGGTAAAAACTTTTTTTTTTGGGTCTCTTTTTTAGGCCTGCAACCGCGGCATAAGGAAGTTCCCAGGCTAGGGGTCAAATCAGAGCTGCAATTGCAGGCCTACACCACAGCCACAGCAACACTAGATCTGAACCACATCTGCAGCCTACTCTGCAGCTTGTGGCAACGCCGCTGGATCCTTAATCCACTGAGTGAGGTCAGGGATAGAACCTGCATTGTCATGGCTGCTAGCTCGGTTCTTAACCAGTTGAGCCACTTTGGGAACTGTGAGGGCAATATTTTTGTAACCTGATGTAAGAAAGGCTTTATTAAACAAGGCATAAAATATATAAATTTGAAGGAAAAGATTGGTAAACTTGACTGTATTAAAATTTTAAAACTTCCTTTCAACCAGAGCTACTGTAACAAAATTAAAAGATGATCTACAGATGGACCTAGAGATTATCATTACTGAATGATGAAAGTCAGAGAAAGACAAATATCATTTGATATCACTTATATGTGGAATCTAATAAAAATGATACAAAAGAACTTATATACAAAATAGAAACAAATTGACACATTTCAAAACAAATCTTAGTTACCATAGGTAGAACAGTTGGAGGGAGGGAAGAACTGAGAGGGTGGGAATAACATATACACACTACTGCATAAAACTGATGATTAACTGATGATTGACGAGAACCTACTGTCTAGCACAGTAAAATCTACTTGTTTGTAATAACCTATATGGGAAAAAGAATGGATATATTTATATGTATGACTGATTCAATCTGCTGTACAACTGAAACTAATGCAATGTTGTAAATGATCTACAGACAGGGATAATATAGTTGTGTATCATTTATGTATTCATTCAACAAACATGCATTGAATGTGTATGATGTGGCAGATGCCATGTGACAGCACGTTTGTACAGTGAAGGGAATGATGCTGTGGAATATAAAAGAGAAGAGGTGTGCATAGGAGAGAAAGGGGAGAATTACTGGTGTACAGGGAAGGGGAAATACCTCATACATTTGCATGCTGCCTGGGTCACCTCCTTCAGATCTATGGCCACATGTCCCCTTCCCAGTCCGATCTTTTCTGACCATCTTATCTCAGTTGCAACTCTTACCCCCACTTCAGGAAACCCCATCCCTCATCTCCTTCTCTTTCCTTCACTTTATTCTTCTTTACCGAAACTATCACTTATTCTAAATGCCAAATGCTTTATTTATTTAGTTCTTTTTCTGTCCCCTCTCACTAGAGAATAAACTTCCTAACATCTGGAATGACCGATCCTTAGAACAGCACCTATTATCTGGTAGGTGCTCAATAAATATGAAAATGGTGGTGTCCTTTAAGGCACAAGTCATATTGCCAGGTGTAAACCATGCACAGAAATATTTGTTGAAGATGATCTAATCTGTAAAGGAAAAGCACTTAAAATTTTTTAAAAAGTTTATTCCCCCTGAAATGGATGAACTTATAATTTCTTCTCTGACTTGATTATATGCTTTTTAAAATAACGAAAACCAATTTGATATGTGATTTTTTTTCCCCTGTAAAGACGACAAATGTGGGGATTTATAAACTTACTAAAAACAGGTGTTCTTAAGAGGCATAGAGCTTTATTCAGAGTCAAATGTGGGCAATTAGAATGCAAATCTGAAAATCTTTACTTGCCTCTCCCTGACTCTGGGTGGTAATTTTCTCTTAAAAAAAAAAAAAAAAAAAGACGAACAAAAATATGTTTCACCAAACACCAAAACCTATGCGTGTGTACCTGTAGCAGTAAAACAAAGAGATGGGGTGGAGATGCCTTCTGCCAGTTGCCACACAAGTGCAAAGGCATTTCTGACAAAGAGTAGCCACAGTTGGGACACCTCAGGTAACTGCATATGCAAATTAGCGCTGGGAAAATATTCCTGAGATTCACCTCCCATGAAGTCCTTTGAGAAGTCATTACACGTTGGGAAACCTCCTAATCCTTAACATTTATGGGAAACGGAGCGAAGCACTTCAAGTAACAAAGCTGGGGCTGAACAGCTGAACAGGGGTGGTGGCTGGAAAAAAGAAATATGACTGATCCAGGTTTGGGAAAGTTGAGGTCTTCAGAGCTGCTCTATCTAGAGTATTTTTATACTGTTTTCCCAGATACTGCTGAAATAAGCATTGACTCTAAAAATATTCATAACCTACTGGCATCCTTGGATGTAGAAGGAGTCACATTAAAATGATTACAATTATGTCAAACTTGTCTTTTTTTTTTTCCCTTGGTCATCTCTAATCAAATATTAGGGGGCATAACATCAGTAGGCTCAGACCTCACAGAAACTCAGAATTATATGCCCAACATCTGCAAAGCAAAAGTTCAGCCCATTTCACGCACAAGGAACTCAGCTAATCAACACAAGTATTCAAAGAGCTGCAAACATGTGATGGGTGGTGCCTGGCAGGCTTCTTGCTTCCCAGTTGGAAGAGGCCCTCAACATCACCTAGAGCAGGGAGTTTCCATTGTGGCTCAGTGGTAATGAACTGACCAGTATCCATGAGGACATGGATTTGATCTCTGGCCTTGCTCAGTGGGTTAAGGACCCGTGTTGCAGAGAGCTTCGGTGTAGGTCACAGAGGTGGCTTGGATTTGGCATTGCTGTGGCTGTGGTGTAGGCCGGCAGTTGTAACTCTGACTCAACCCCTACGTGGGAACCTCCATATGCCGTGGGTGTGGTACTAAAAAGACCAAAAAAAAAAAAAAAAGCAGAAAATTTTCCTATGACACAGGACTGTCAAGAGCTTGAATTTACTGCCATATGCTATCCAAATGGTTTCATTTACTGTTCTTTTTTTTCCCCTAAATTAAGGAGGAAAGACTGTATGTACAACACAGGACGTTACAGGGGTTATTTGGGGAAAATGTAGTAAAACAAATTACTTGTGGTTTCCCTGCAAGCCCTGGGCCACACAACTAGTCAAGCCTCAGCCTGAGATTTTATCTAAAGAATGCTGGATTGCCACTCATTTGCCCATCTGGAAGATGGGAACGTCTGTTCACCGACAGTTAACGAGGCTTACAAGGGTGCTGTGCTAAGAACCTGTTGCGGTGGGCTGGGCACAAAGTCTATAAAGACAGGGCAGTACCTGCCTACAATGAAATGCTCACAAGTTAGTGGAGCACACCTGCTATTATCATCACTGATCTCTCTCTTTTTGGAGAGTGATGGTGAGAGAAGGGTATCAAAATTTATATTTAGCTGGGCATTTACTATATGAAAGAGTCTTCTGCGCCTCAATGGTAACTTATTTAGTGGTCAAAGATCCTCCTAGGTGGGTCCTGCTTTCTCTCTTTTACAGATGAAACTAAGCTAGGGATGAAGTGCTTCCCCGAGGTCACACAACCACTCAGTGGCGGAGACCACCGTGAACGCGGGCTGTCTGGCTCCACGGTTCCCATAGAGGAGCACGGCGGGAGGAGGCAGGAGGACGACGAGAATGGGAGAATGGGAGAGGTGCGAGGGGAGGAGTACACAGGGGCCCGTTTCCCTTCGTTAGAGAAAATGCCAGCAACGCCATCCACTTGTTGATTTGCACATTTCCATCACTTTAGCTGCCGGCGTCACTGCTAGGAATGGAAAACTGAAAGACTCCCCAACTCTTTAAGGTTTGGTTTGCTTCCCGAGAGGACATAGCCACAGGTGATGCGGGTTGATGCCTTCTCTGTTCCCGGCGCCAGCCAGGCCGTCTGCGGCAACGAACTACAACCCCACCATGCACCGCGCGGTTCCGAGGGCCACGCCAAGGGAACAAGAGGGTGACCCAAAGGTGCCTTGAGGAAAAAAAAAAAAAATCACCTACATTTTCCTGGCTTTCCCACCTTCACGTTGACCTCATTCCCAGCACGGTCCGCCATATTTTTAAGTGAGCAGCTCATGCAGAGAAGCGTGCCGAGTCTCTTCTGTCTTCAGGCATGACAGAGGGCAGGCTCGATGCCTGCGCGCGGGTGCGAGGTCCCCAGGCCAGGCGTGGGGCGGAGTCAGCAGCGGCTGGGCGGGGATGCAGACCGGAAGTATGCGAGGGCAAGGGAGAAGCTTGAGTGGCTGCAGGCGCGCTCTTCCGGCCGGGGCGTCGACGTTGGCCGGCTGCGCAGGGCGCAGCTGCGGGCTCTTCGGCCACCACTTTACGCGTTCCGCTCGCCTCCTGGTTGCCAGTCTCGTCTCTTCTCGCCGTAGGCCGTGACGACATGAGCGGCAAAGAAGGTGGCGTCCTCGGCAATTTGGGGCGTTATTTCTGTGTTTAGTCCAGGCTTCTGGTCACATTTCCCACTTCTCACTCTTGCGGGATGCCCTCTCACCCTGAAGGCTCGGGGCGGGGGTGCTGCCCTAGTGATTTTTGCGGCCACAGTGGCCCTGTTTACGCCTCGTGTTTTCTTAAATCCTCGAGCCGTTTTTCATCTTAGTTCGGTAGTTGCTCTGTAAGGAAGCCGTTAGTGGAGGCCCGGATGGTGAGCCTAAGGTTTGGGAGGACAAGGCAGGGTCCTTCTGCTGAGAAAGCCTCTCTGTGGATACCGGTTGTAGAGAAAGGAACGCGTTTGCCCGCTCTAAATTTTTGTCAGCTCTTGGTGATGGAAGAGCCCCGTCCAACCTTTTTTTCCTTCTCTGTGTAAGGTTCAGGAGGGTTCAGGAAAAGGAAGCATGACAATTTCCCACATAACCAAAGAAGAGAAGGGAAGGATCTTAATTCATCTTCACCTGTGATGTTGGCCTTCAAATGTAAGTTCTCTGTCATGGAAGCTGGCGAAGGGAAGAGAACTAAAGAGCTTGTCACGAGGGTTACTTAGCCGTGTCCTACACGTGAAAACAGCCGCCAGGAATTTTCCTGGAGGTGTTGGCGATGGTGCTAGGTCTGCCATGAAAGTTGAGATTACAAAAGTGTTGACTTTTTTTTTCGCATTGCAGTTTCACAAGTAAACATTAGTTTACTAACATCAGACGTGCTACATAACGAAAAATTACTGAGTGATATGTAAATATATGTATCAAGGGTGTGTGTATACATATATCTATTATGTATATATTTATGTTAGGTGTGTGTATATGTACCAACTGTATATGTGTACATCAGCGGTGTGTGTATATACATCAGCTGTATGTGTACATATATTTAATTAATTTTAACATGTGTTGGTTTTGTTTCCTTAGCTAGACTTCTGAAGACAGGGACTGTTTTTTTTTTTTTGTTTGTTTTGTCTTTTTGCCTTTTCTGGGGCCGCTCCCATGGCACATGGAGGTTCCCAGGCTAGGGGTCTAATCAGAGCTGTTAGCTGCCGGCCTCCGCCACAGCCACGGCCACAGCCACGGGGGATCCAAGCCGCCTCTGCAACCTACACCACAGCTCACGGCAATGTCGGATCGTTAACCCACTGAGCAAGGCCAGGGATCGAATCCGTAGCCTCATGGTTCCTAGTCGGATTTGTTAACCACTGAGCCACGACAGGAACTCACAGGGACTGTATTTTATCTTTTCACAGAGTATGAATGCATTTCTATTAGTAAATCAAACATGTGTATGTATTCACATTTGCCCTTGTCTCAGCATGTTAACTTGGTCAAGTTGTTCCTCATTTCAAAGAGAAACATAAAACAAAGTCCTCCCTCCTCTCTTCTGTCCAGCATCCTATCCTTATAGTTTTTGTGGTTTTGGAATCCATGAGGGGCTTAGTTAGCTGTTGGTTCTGACTTGCAGTCATGTGCAGGCTATGCTTGGGCTGGAGGATCCACAGCTATCGACAAATTAGGCTTTCTGCCAAGAACCAGCTCCAGGTTCCTCTACATGGACCCTGGGTAGAACTGCTTGAATGTCCTCAAGCGTGGCATCTGGCTTCCCCTAGACTGAGAGATGGGAGGAGATCACCCTTCTCTTATGTCCTAACCTGGGACATCATACTTTCTCACTTTTGCTACATTCTATTTGTTAGAAATGAGCAGTTTAAAAACTCCGCCTCATATTTAAGTGGAAGGGAATTAACTTCCATTTTTTGGAGGGAGGTGTCTCATGGTTTGTGGACATAATTTTTTTCTTTTTTTTTCCTTTTCTTTTTTTATGCTTTTTAGGGCTGCATGTGCAGCATATGGAAGTTCCCGTGCTAGGAGTCAAATTGGAGCTATAGCTGCTGGTCTGCACCACAGCAACGCCAGATTCGAGCCGCATCTGCCACCTACTCCGCACCTCACGGCAACATCTGATCCTTAACCCACCGAGTAAGGCCAGGGATTGAACTTGTATGCTCATGGATAGTATTGGGTTTGTTTCCACTGAGCCACAATGGGAACTACAATTTGTGGATATGTTTTAAAACCACCACAGCACCTAGTGATCTTCAGGGATGTGAGACAACTAGTTATAATTGAGTAGAGAGCATACTGATAGTGCTATATACTCCGTGGAAACACTATATTGGGTCAAGTATTCACCGTTATACTCTCACACATTCTACATGGAGCTGCTTGTTTCCACGCATATTTTGCTGTTTTATGTTTCTGCTTGTCTAGTGTACATAGTTCTTTAAGCTTGGAATTGTTTCTAACTTGATGACCCTGTTGCGTGTCTGGTATGCCATAGTTTTCTTCAAGACCCAGCTCAAGCAGCTTCTTCCTTTGAAGCCTTTTCTGATTTACCTCTCAAACAAACTTGGTGACAAACATTGCATTCATTGAACATGTGTCTATTCAGTTAGGAAATTTCGAGTGTCTGTATTCTAGCAAGTGTTGGTAGTGAACAGGAAAATTGTAGTTCCTACTTTGCTGAACCATATGTGTACATTTACATATATATACCCACACATATAAACATACATATATATATAATAGCATGATCACATTTAATTATTCCTTTATATCTCTGTCTCATTCGGGACTGAACTCCTTAAGGATTTGAAACTGCTTTATTTAACTTTGAAGTCATAGTATCTAATTTACAGTTGTGATCAATGTATTTGTAATAGTGAATACATTTGATTGTCTTGAAACATTAGGCAAAATCCTAGCCTAATTATTGTCTCAATAACCAGATGTATTTAGGTCCTTGTCAGCTATTAATTTGGTTAATAATTTATTCTATAGTTTTTACTCATGCAAAATATGCCTGTGGATTTCTCCCTATAGGACTGCAACTTGCTAGGTCTTTGGTGTGACAATGCCTCTGAAATAAAGTGGTTATTCAGGTGGTTTAAATGCTTAGGGGTATTTCAACAGCTAGGGCTTGAAAATTCAGAGAGTTGATGTTATCAGAGGCTATACACTTTATTTATTTTGGGTTTTTAGGGCTGCACCTGTGGCATCTGGAAGTTTCCAGGCTAAGGGTTTAATAGGAGCTGTACCTGCCGACCTTCGTCACAGCCACAGCAACATGGGATCCAGGCCATGTCTGCGACCTATACCACAGCTCACAGTAATGCCAGATCCTTAACTCACTGGGCGAGGCCAGGGATCAAACCCATGTCCTCATGGATTCTAGTCAGATTCGTTATTGTCGAGGCATAATGGGAACTCCATAAACTTTTAATTTAAAAATTCTAGTTTCTTTTTTGTTGATATTTATATCGTATATGAATAAGGTAGGTAAAATAGCACAGCGAGATAGATGGAAGTATTTTTTGTAAGTCGTTATGTGTGATAATTTTGTGGTAACAGTCCACGTTTACTAGAACAGATTTTTTTTCCCCTTCACTAGGTACATGTCATCGTGAGGCATACTTTATTTAAAGAAAAAATATCTCAGTTTTTGATTTCTAATATCTCAGTCTTTGATTTCTAAGTACTTTAATAATAATAAATAAGATGACTTTATTCCATTCATTTTTATAGTGTAAGTAATAGTTGCCTGCTCGTGTGTAGTGACAATATTGTTTGATAGGCTTCAAGTATAAAATAAGTATGCTCATGGTCATAATAATGTGTTCTTAGCATTTCAGCAGGAACTTGATGCAAGACATGATAAATATGAGAGACTTGTGAAACTTAGTCGGGATATCACTGTCGAAAGTAAAAGAACAATTTTTCTTCTCCATAGGATTACAAGGTGAGTAAATATCTTTAAAATTTGTTATAGTTGGATACAGTTTGATATGAAGTTTTTAGATATTGTAAGTGCACAGTAACTACCTGACTTACTCTGTGAACTCTGGGATCAGAGGATGTTAGTAGCATTTGGATTTTAAGAATAAATCTTAGGGAGTTCCCATCATGGCTCAGCTGACACAATCCAGCTAGCATCCTTGAGGATGTGCGTTCGATCCCTGGCCTCGCTCAGTGGGTTGAGCTGGTGTTGCTGTGAGCTGTGGTTTAGGCTGCAGATGCATCCATGAGCTATGGTGTAGGCTGGCAGCTGCAGCTCTGATAGGACTCATAGTTTGGGAACTTCCATAAGCCTAGGGTGTGGCCCAAAAAGAAAAAAAAAAAGAGTAAACACTTTAGTGGAGTTCCGCTGGTGGTACAATGGGTTAAGGATCAGGCGTTGTCACTGCTGTGGTTTAGGTGCTGCTATGGCACTGGTTCCATCCTATGAGGGTGGCAAAAAAAAAAAGCAGGGAAAAATTCCTATTTTCAGAGCAGCTAGGGATTTGTGTTAAGATCATTCACCACAATAGAGCTATTGTCTGTGAAAACAGTAAATTTTTTTAAATCTTTTTTTTTTTTTTTTGCTTTTTAGGGCTGCACCCATGACACATGGAGGTTCCCAGGCTAAAGGTCCAATCATAGCTATAGCTACTGGCTTGTATCACAGCCATAGCAACGCCAGATCTGAGCCTTGTCTGTGACCTACACCACAGCTCACAGTAACACCAGATCCTTAACCCACTGAACAAGGCCAGGGATCAAACCCGCAATGTCATGGTTCCTGTACGGATTCATTTCCACTGCACCACGACGGGAACTCCCTGTATTTATTTTTTATTAAAGTTGACTTACAATGTTGTGCCATTTCTTTACATACTTTTAATAAAATATAATTGTAGTTTTGAGTAGAAATATCCAAATACGTAGGATATTCATTTAGCCCTGTGTTAATTGATATGTAGATTATTTCAGTTTTCACTGTCAAAACATGCGACTGATGTTTTAAAAATTCCTAATACCTTGATTATAGTGCTCCTGATATGGAAGAAATATTGACTGAATCAGAAATTAAATTGGATGGTGTCAGACAAAAGATACTGCAAGTGGCCCAAGAGCTCTCTGGAGAGGACATGCATCAGTTCCATAGAGCTGTCACGACAGGTGAGTGAGTGCAGGACTGCTTCAGTGTTGACACTAAGACAGACCATGTGTCCCGTGACTTGGGTGTGAGTGCAAGAATTAATTGACACTTGGTGAAATATAATTGGCCTTACAAAATTGAGTCTTCTGAATAGTGATGTAAAAGTTATCTAAAAAAAATGTTTCATCAGTTTTATTTTTCTGTAGTAACAGTCGTTGATAGATTTTAATAAAGTAAATGAGGAAACAGACTTACTAGATGAACTTTATTCTTTTTTTTTTTTTTTTTTTGCTTTTTAGGGCCACACCCGAGGTGTATGGAAGTTCTTAAGCTAGGGGTCGAATTGGAGCTACAGCTGCTGGCCTACACCACATCCACTGCAGCATTGTGAGATCTGAGCCTCATCTGCAACCTATACCACAGCTTATGGCAACGCTGGATCCTTACCCCACTGAGTGAGGCCAGGGATCAAACCTGCATCCTCAAAGATACCAGTCAGGTTTGTTAACGCTGAGCTAGCCATAACGGTAACTTCCAGATGAACTTTATTCTTGAGTGGTTCATTTCCCATTAGCTATTTCTCACTGGTGGTTATGGCAGGTGCACAAAAGGAAACGTATCAGCTAGCCAGGTGGACCAAAACATCTCATAGTGTAGCTCCATACTGGGAATTTTAGAATAGTACTGGGCTTTATATCTTCATTTTAAAAGTTTTGGGAAGGAATTCCCTGGTGGCTTAGCAGTTAAGGACTTGGTGTTGTCACTGCTATGGCTCAGGTTCGATCCCTGGCCCAGGAACTCCACAGGCATGGCCACAAGAAAAGTTTCGGGGAGCGCTGTTGGCAGTTATCACAACTTGTAGATTAGTTGCATAAATGTTTAAAGCACTGGATCCGGTCCTCTTCATCCTTTTCTTAATGTGAGTTCTCTGATAGGGGAGATACTGTATAACTCAGACATACCCTAAAATTTGCAGAAAGACAAAATCAAAGGTTGATTTTTATTTGTAGAAGTATTTGAAAAGTTGTTTTCCTTTTTATCAAATAGTTCATTCCACTGAGCTCAAGTCAGTTCAGTAGCAGGAAATGAGTTCATTTGGTATCTGCTCAATGTATGTCCAATTTCAGTCTAAATGTTTATAAGTACAGCATTTGTTTTTCAGAAATGCCAACCTATGGTGTGTTGAAAAGTCTTAATGTTAGTAAGAGAAAGTGCCTGCCTACATTACTTAATTGGAGATGCATTATTATAAAATGATAAAACAGTTCTGTGAAGAGTCATGTAGTATATTCCCAAAAGAGATACATTCCCATCCTTAGAATTTGTTATTTACTCTTAGGGATTTATTTGATTTTTAAATAATAACACATTTTAGAAAAGGTTTTGTGAATTCAGTTTGTGTTGTCAGGTGGCACAGTCTTGGCATATGACGGGTTTGGAGGGTAGGGAGAAGAGATCAGAGGTGATGGTGGGAAGAAGGGTTACTTGAAAGCTAAAACAAGCCTCTTGAAGAAAACTTATGAGATTATGTTCTTCATGATCTTGTGCTAGGAGAGATTTTTGTTTTTAATGACACAAAACGTAAACTGCTGAAGGAAAAACAGACCAGTTGAATTTCATTAAAATTCAATTGTTTTTATCAAAAGATAACATTAAGGAAGCAGAAAGGTAAGTTGAAGTCTGAGAGAAGACATTTAAATACACTGGAATAGGGGATATATGGAGATTTCCTACAAATCAATGAGAAGACAATTTTAAAAATGGACAAAAAAATCTTGACTAGGGGCTTCAAAAATATGAATATTCAGATGACTATTAAGCTTATGAAAAGGTGCTCATTATTGACTAGAGTGATGCAAAGTAAACCACAGTGAGATACCATTCAGTCACAAGCATGACTAAATTATAAATACTGACAGTACCATTTTAAAAAACTTGGGCAGCATCTAGCTAGAAACTTGTTTGTATTCTATATTCACTTCTGGATATGTACCCAGGAGGAGTGAGGGTTATGTCACCCAAAGACATGTGCAAGAAAGTTCCTAACAGTTATAATGTACTAAAAGTAAAAAATGACCCAGATGTCCATCAGGAAAATGGGTGCATTATGGTATAGTTGTACTGTGTGGTACTACATAGCAATCAGAAATGATAAATGCCTGCAGCAGTGAATATGAATTTCACGTTTGGTTGGGCAAAATAAGCTGACACAAAAGAGTATCTAATTGTATAATTCCACGTATGTGAAGTTCGGAAAGAGGCACGGTTAACCTAGTGAGATTAAAGGCAGGATAGTGGTTACCTGGGGGTGGAGGTTGGGGGAGGGGCTATTAACTAGAAGCATGAGGGAACTTTCAGGTACGGTAGAAATGCTTTGTATTTCTTGGTATTTTTTAAGGGCCGCACTTGTGGCATATGGAAGTTCCTGGGCTAAGGGTTGAATCTGAGCCACGTCCTCGACCTGCACCACAGCTCACGGCATCACTGGATCCTTAACCCACTGAGCAAGGTCAGGGATTGAATGGGATTGAATCCTCATGGGTTCTTAACCTGCCGAGCCATGACAGGAACTCCAGAAATGCTTTATGTTTTGATTTGGGTTGAGTTACATAGAAATACACGTGTGAAAATTTATTGAATTATGCACCTCACCGTATGTAAGTTATAACTCAGTTTTTTAACAAAGAAAAGTCAGTATTGGAGTTCACATCTTGGCTCAGTGGTTAAGGAACCCAGCTAACATCCATGAGGACACGGGTTCGATCCCTGGCCTCCCTCAGTGGGTTAAGGATCTGGCATTGCTGTGAGCTGTAGTGTAGGTTACAGACTGGTTTGGATCCAGTGTTGCTGTGGCTGTGGTATAGGCCAGCAGCTACAGCTCTGAATTGAACCCCTAGCCTGGGAACCTCCATATCCTCTGGTGCGGCCCTAAATAGACAATAGTCAAAAAACAAAGAAAAGTCTGTGTCAACTGATGAATTCTTAGCTTCTTTTTCCAGAGTAGTTGTTTGTATCAAGAAATCACTTCAATAATAATTGCTCACATGTTGGTCCTCTGGTTGGAGATGTGGCCGTGTTTAGTGAAAACAGCCATGCCACTCATGTTAATGGTACTCTGTCTAAAACCCTTTGGTGAGGCTTCTCACTGTGTTTTTTCTAGATGTTTGACAGGGCAGATCAGTGTTTGTGGCAGCCTTTGCCTTGTTCCATTTTTTGTTTTCTTGGTTTTTTTCCTTGCTCTTTAGGGCCACATCTGCTGCATATGAAGATTCCCAGGCTAGGGGTCCAATCAGAGTTATAGCTGTTGGTCTACACCACAGCCATAGCAACGCAGGATCCAAGCCATGTCCATGACCTACACCACAGCCTCACAGCAATGCCAGATCCCCAACCCACTGAGTAAGGCCAAGGATCAAACCAAAAACCCCATGGTTCCCAGTCGGATTCGTTTCTGCTGCACCACGATGGGAACGGCCCTTGTTCTGTTTTTATATGCCTCTTCCAGTGGAGGTGGAGTGGAGAGGTAAGCCGGAACTTGCAGCATAGTCACCTCTGTCAGTTCCTAGGGTTGGTGGGAATCCAAAAGTGTTACCTCCGGGCTTCGGGGATGTTGTAGCTGTCTTCAGTGTTACAGGTTGAGAGCAGTGTGCGTGAGTGTCATGCTGCTGTGAGGAGTCCCCATGAGTGATCCTACTGCTCCCTTCCCTGTCTTTAGCCACATTGGAGAGAGATCATGGCAGGCAGATATTTCAGTCCCTGTGGTCCTCCTATATGTAAATAGGTGTGCATTTATAAGTCTTGAGGGCTCCTGGGTGGTGGGCTTGGTGGTGAGGGAGCAAGTTGGAACTCTTAAGTTTCTAGAAAGTTCTGGAAGCAGTACAGTCCAGATGTCTTTAAGTAAACAGAAGTCCCATCCTATAGCTTCTTCCAAGTGTCCTGCTAACCTGGGCATCCCAAGGTAAGGGTGTGAATAGCTTCCATGATCCCAGTCATGTTTTCCATCACATCTCGAAGTTGGCTTATCCTGTAAAAATTCATGGTCGTGTAATACGTGTTTAATAAAAGCTGACCACAATTGTCTCCACTTCTTCTCCACTGTGCTTGAAATTTTTGTGTTATTATAAAATCTTACATATTTCCCTCACAGTTTTATGAGGAAACATCATACGATGTCATGATGAGATTAAACTTCTCCATTCTGTGAGAATGCGTAAGCCCCGCTAAACCTGACAATGTAAAGTCCCACAAATATCTGGTGGGACATTGTATAGCCTTATTTGGCCCAGTAACCTATTTTGTGTGTCCTTTAGTAATTGTGAGTAAAGTTTAAGGAAAAGCTTTAAATAAGGGGAAGGACCACGCGGATAGTGACATGAAAAGAAACCTAGAAAATTGTTCTTGGCTTTTAGAACAAAATTTTAGAAATGGAGAAAAAGCAAAAGGAACATTTCATTGAGTCAGTAGAGTGTTTCTTAAACTAGGAAGGAAGCACCACAGTATGAAAAGTTTATATAGGGTGTTAGTAAAATGAGAGCAGTCTTTCTTCAGATGTTCACACTCCAGCGTATCAGGATTATTATGACATATTCTGTTTAATACCTTTGTTTATGATGTATAAGTTTTCTTTGAGGATTACTTGCTCATGGATTAAAACTTTAAGAATTCTCTATATCTCACTTTTATGTAGGAAGTCAAATAAAATAAGGTTCTTTCAATTGAAGCAATGAAGATGTTTTTTATTTTTTTAAAGATACTTCAAGTTAAGGTATAAAGGGACTTAAAAATTTGCTGACAGATACTTGATTTGATAAAATAAGGTTCTTTATAATTAGAGTAGCACTAACAATGTGATGCTTATGAATAGCTTGCTGCTTATAATGTTAAATGCTTGTTTTGGTGTTACTCCAAATAGTTGTTCTTTTGACTTGAAGATAAAACAATTCTGGCATTAAACTAAAGGAGTTCTGTGCCTTTCCTCATTAAGAATAGTGCTAATGGCACGCAGAGCATTTCCCTAAGGAATGCTTGTGTGAGCTCAAACGTTAAGTATCCTCCTAATAATTGAACAACAGCAAAAAGTTAGGTTTGTTTTCTACGCTTTCCTTATCAGAGTAGATTACAGATTGTCCCGGGAGTGGTTAAACAAATGACAAACAATTAGTGGCTTGAACTAAGTCACTTAAATTTTTTTATCTCTATCATATTTTGTTTTTCTCTTGTTGAAAAATTAACAGTTGGGGAAAATGCCCTCCATCTCAAAGGAAAAAAATGTTTTTCTTCTTTTTTTTTTAGTTTAGTTTGTATCACTGTGATAGTATTAAAAATTGTCATTTAATTTTGGTGAACAGAACTAAGCTCTCACTCCAACTGATATTTTAATTCTCTTATGAATAATAGGAGAACATGAATAATAGGTTAAGTCGGTGTTTTGGACTGGTTACAGATATTCTTTTTAAAACCATTGTTTTTTATATATTAAACATTTATGTTGATATGATCTTCACAATATCCCTAAGTCATGGATATTATTCTTACCACTTCATAAGTGGGGAAATTGAGACTCAAACGAGTTAAGCAGCTTGTCCAAGGTCTTAAGCTAGTGTGTGGTACCATTGGTTTCTTATCATACAGGTTTAATTTACTTGTTGACTTTAGAACCTATCACTGAGTAAAGGTTTTATCTTGCTTACTTGAATTCACCTCCTTCCCAGATAGGAGGGCTTTTCTTATAAACCTAGTGCACATATATAGCTCTTGTGTTGCTCTTTTTTTTTTTTTAAACCCCGTAGCACTTAATACCTTTCGACATACTCTGTAATCTCCTTATTTATGTTTCTTTATTGTTTCTCTGCTAGAATGTGGACTCTACAAATCTACACAGATTTTTTTTGTTACTGTAAACTCATGTATCCTAGACACTTAATAGCTATTTGATAAACATTGGCAGAATGAAGAGCAAAACTTTATTTTTATTTATTTATTTATTTATTTTTGTCTTTTTGCCTTTTCTTAAGCTGCTCCCTCGGCATATGGAGGTTCCCAGGCTAGGAGTCTAATCGGAGCTGTAGCCACCAGCCTACGCCAGAGCCACAGCAACGCGGGATCCGAGCCACGTCTGCTACCTGCACCACAGCTCACTGCAACACCAGATCCTTAACCCACCAAGCAAGGCCAGGGATCAAACCCGCAACCTCATGGTTCCTAGTCAGATTTGTTAACCAGTGTGCCACGACAGGAACTCCGAGCAAAACTTTTTAAAGGACTTTGTTATTGTTCAACCAAATATTTATTTGAATTGTTTCTGCAAATTTTTGTTTGACTGTTTTTTGTTCCTTCCACAAGGAAACATGTTTCCAGGGACCGTTACTTAGGCAAAATAGCAGAAATAGGATCAATATTAGTATTTAGGGATCTTCTTCTGTTAGAAGTGATATAGATTCTCACTATATCAGTATAGAGTAATTTGATATTTTTTCAGCCTATTAGCAAAATTGAGAAGGCTTACTGAAAAAATCAACTAGGATATGAAGATCTTTATGCCTTTCAAATAAATATGGAAGAATTTGGTGAAAGCGATATAACAAAAAACTGAATTTTTCTTTTCGTGAGATTTAGTGTGCCAGAGCTGTTAAAACAAAGGACTAAAACAAATAAACCTGTGACATTTAGGCCTCTTAACAAAATAGTAGTCATTTCTTTCTCATTTAAAGTCCATAGTTTGTGGAGTTCCTGCTGTGGTGCAGTGGGATCTGCGGCATCTCTCCCTGAAATGGCCCAGTGGATTAAGGATTCTACGTTGCCACAGCTGCCCTGTAGGTCGCAACTGTGGCTGGGATCCGATCCCTGGCCCAGGAGCTCTGTATGCCATTGGGTGGCCAAAGAAGAAAAAGAAAAAAAAAGTCCAGGCTTTGTGGTGGTGGTTTGAGTGCTCCGCCCACCTAGTCATTCAGGGACTTGGGGGCTCTGTTACTATCAGTACATAGTTTCCAAGATGAGCCAGGGCATCAACATACAACTGGCAGGTTGTGGGAAAGAGGAGTGCAAGGTGGTGCCTGAGGTTTTTTTGGGCCAGCTCTCAAAGTGGCATAGATCACTTCTGCCCACATTTTATTGGCCAGTCACATGGCCACACCTCACATCAGGGGAGAATGGGAAATAGGGTCTCTGAGCCAAAGGCAATAAAATATGTATAGTTAGTTTTTCTCTACCCAGCACAGTAATTTCCCATACATTTTAGAGGGAAGTCCAGACATATGCATATTGATGAATTTAATTTTTTTCTGAATATATCTTAATTTGACTTGAAAGCATTTATTTGCCTAATTTGAATATAATTTTATAATTGAAAGAGTGATTGGAGGACGTCTAGTCCTAGCACTCATTTTGTAAATGAATTTAGAGATGGAATTGGAGTCTGACTTGTTTTACTGCTCTGATAAACTTTCTGCTAGTCCATCTCCTCTCTGCTAGATGTATTTGGTACTTTATAAAGTACTAAATAAATATATAATTGTTTTCTACAAAACCAGAGTTTTTAATTTGAGGATCCAGATCTCATATCTGGTTAAAGACTCTCATATTTCCTTTAATTTCACCTATATACGTAAGTAAAATAGGCATACTTTAAATGTGCATTTAAATGTGTGATGATTCAGTAAATTTTTTTTTTTTTTTTTTGGTCTTCATAGGGCCCCACCAGTGCATATGGAGGTTCCCAGGCTGGGGTCAAATTGAAGCTGCAGCTGCTGGCCTACACCACAGCCATAGCAACATGGGATCTGAGCTGTGTCTGCGACTTACACCATAGCTCACGGCAGTGCCGGATCCTTAACCCACTGAGTGAGGCCAGGGATCGAACCTGCGTCCTCATAGATGCTAGTCAGATTCGTTTCTGCTGAGCCATGAGGGGAACTCCAGTAAACATTTTTCAGTGACTGTTTTAATCACGGTTTGGTAAGTGTTAAATCATGTGAAAAACTTCTGTGGCGAATCCTGTGACCATGAGGAAATCTTTCAGAGATCCCACTGTGGTGCATTGGGATTGACAGTGTCTCTGCAGCAGCAGGGCCTCAGGTTTGAGCCCCCACCCAGTGCAGCAGGTTAAGGTGCCCTCTTTAAGTGGCATACGTTGCATCTCCAGCTTGGATTCAATCCTTGGCCTGGGAACTCCCTCTGCCAAGAGGTTGCCAAAAAAGAAAAAAAGAAATCTCCCATAGGCATTTTCTGGGATAAAGACTCAGTTTCTGAACATTGTTTTGAGATAAATGTTAAGTACATACTGCTTAGACTGTCCAAGTGTATGAGGGTCTTTTTACGTAGTTTCTTTTTTTTCTTTGAGCATTCTTTTTTGGGGGGATCCTTAACCCACTGAGCAAGGCCAGGGATCGAACCTGCAACCTCATGGCTCCTAGTCGGATTCGTTAACCACTGAGCCATGACGGGAACTCCTCTTTGAACATTCTTAGAGCCTTTCTGAAATCCTGTTTCAGAAAGTTATTCTTTTGAGATGACGCCTGTTGGTTGACAAGGTTTTGGTGGGGGCGCTAAGTCAGGAACATCTTGCTCAGTTTGGACACATTCGCCAAGTCCAAAAGGTCTTTATTCCTTGACACACTGTCTTAATTTACCATGTCCTAACAGGGTATGTAATAGTGTCCCCCACACATAATTTACTATTATTTCTTGGTATTATGGTACATGGTGGCTAGGGTATCATTTTGGAAAAATAATAGCCTCTTTTAATTGTGAGCTAATACATTGAAAAGAAAGCAGGAAAGAACCCCAGAACTATCGCTTTCTGTCTTTTTGTTTTTTGTTTTTAGGTCTGCACCCACAGCATATGGAAGTTTCTGGGCTAGGGGTCGAATCAGAGCTACAGCTGCTGGCCTACACCACAACCACAGCGACATGGGAACAGTAGTAGCTGCCTCATTGACTGCTTTGAAAACTAAATGAAATAAGTTTATGGAACCCACGTCTTACTTTGGGACATAGCTGTTGCCAGAAGTTTGTTCTCCTCCTGGAATTTAGCAGAATTAATTTGTACTAGTGTGCTAAATTCTAAAATTTATTTTCATTTTGGGTAAAAGCTCAGTAATGCTCATTTGCTCAACATACTGTCTTCAGTGCTAATGTAAAAGCCTTGCTCAGATAAAATTCAAATCAGACAAAATCCAAGTTGGTGCAGTTGCATTTGTTTTACTATTGGTAGTATACTAGCAAATACTTAGCAAAGCTAAGGCTTTAAATAACATTAATTTTCGATGTACAGTTTATATGTTTATATGTTTTTAGCAGAGTGGCCTGTGAATCAAATCTGGATCTGATTTTACTTTAACATTTCATTGATTTTGTAAAGCTAACTTTTGAAAAAATTCAAGTGGTATTCTTACAAATAGTTCTGAATGCAGTTTTTAAAAATTGAGGTATAATTTACATATAAAATTAACCCTTTTAGGGGAGTTCCCGTTGCGGCTCAGTGGTTAACAGGTTAACAAATCTGACTAGAAACCATGAGGTTGTGGGTTCGATCCCTGGCCTCGCTCAGTGGATTAAGGATCTGGCGTTGCTGTGAGCTGTGGTGTAGGTCGAAGACTAGGCTCGGATCCTGTGTTGCTGTGGCTGTGTTGTAGGCTGGCAGCTACAGCTCCGATTAGACCCCTGGCCTGGGAACCTCCGTGTGCCTTGGGTGTAGCCCTAAAAAGACAAAAGACAAAAAAATAAGAAAGTAAAATAAAATTAACCCTTTTAAATTATACATACAGTTCAGTGGTTTTCAGTATAACCCTAAGGCTGTGCAGCTGTCATTACTAGCTAATTCCAGAATATTTTCATCAAACCCAAAAGAAACCCCTTAGCCGTTCGCCATCACTTTCCATCTTGCTTCCCCCACCCTGATACCCCCACCCTCGGCAACCACTGATCTACATTCTGTCTCCATGGATTTGCCTCTTCTAGACACCTACCTCATAGAAATAGAATCACCAGTGTGTGGCCTTTTGTGGCTTCTTTCACTTAGCATAATGTTTCAAGGTTAATCTGTGTCATAGCGTATTAGCACTTTATTCCTTTTTGTGGTGAATAATAGTTCATTGTACAGATACACCACATTTTGTTTATCCATTCATCAGCTGATGGACATTTGGTTTGTTTTCTGCTTCTTGGCTGTTGTTAATAATACCACTGTGAACATTCCTACAGATCTTTGTGTGAACATATGCTTTGGGTTCTCTTGGGTATATCCCCTAGCAATGGAATTGCTGTGTCAAATGGCAGATAATATTCTAAAACACTAAATGCCTAGGAAGAAAGTTGAGACCTGAAATTTGAATTTATGATGAAACTTGTCTTGTCTGTTTACATTTGTATATAGTTTTTGATGGAGATTTGGACTTGGATGTATAGTAAAAATAATCAAAAACTTTTAATTGGGTTTCCTTGTGTATGTTCTTGAGAATAAGTAGAAAAATAACAAATTATGTAAAAGCAGCCTAAAGACTTCTCTCTTACTGGCAGCTGATTTTGTAAATAATTCTAATTGGATTCTATCCAAGGCAGAAGCAGAAGGAGAAGGCATTGTTTGATGGAATATAGCAGTAGGTTGAAAATCACCTTGGGGATTATTCACTGAAAATAGCGGATGTCCTTTTCATCAAGTTGAAACATAACTTTTTTAAACATCCTTTTACCTAGATGTGACCAAAAATGCTTCCAGTGTTTGGGACCAGATGTCCTTGAACTTTCTGGTATATTTTGAAACCTAATTTCTGTAGAGTAGAAATGGCCACCCCCTCTCTGAAGTAACTCTAATCAAAGACATCCCAAGGGACAACTTAAATAATAATTTTAGGTATATTTGAAAACATAATGTGTAATAGCCGCCCACATCAATAGAGGTTGATACCACAGATGAATTTTGAGGGCTCTTGTTCCCTACAAAAATTAAACCGGGGAGATCCCATGCGATGTAGCAGGTGAAGGATCTGGCATTGGCACTGCTGTGGCTTGAGTCGCATCTATGACGAGGGTTCATTCCTTGGCCTGAGAACGTCATATGCCAGGGACATGGCCAGAGAAAGTAGATTAGATAACCCATGAGTTCTAATTCTGAACTTCATCAGTTCGAACTCTATAATCTTCCAAGACTGTCTTCTTTCTCTCTTCTCTTTCCCTTCTTTCTTTCTTTCTTTCTTTCTTTCTTTCTTTCTTTCTTTCTTTCTTCTTTTCTTTCTTTCTTTCTTTCTTTCTTTCTTTCCGTCTTTCTTTCTTTCTTTCCGTCTTTCTTTCTTTCTTTCCGTCTTTCTTTCTTTCTTTCCGTCTTTCCTTCCCTCCCTCCTTCCTTCCTTCTTTCTCTCTCTCTCTCTCTTCCTTTTGCTTTTTTTAGGGCCACACTCGAAGCATATGGAAATTCCCAGGGGAGGGGTTGGAGCTGCAGCTGCTGGCCTACACCTCAGCCACATCAACACCAGATCCAAGCTGCGTCTGTGACCTACACCACAGCTCATGGCAGTGCTGCATTCTTAACCCACTAAGTGAGGCTAAGGATTGAACCCATGTCCTCATGGATTCTTGTCAGGTTTATCACCACTGAGCCGCAACAGGAACTCCAGAGTATGTCTTTCTTTCTTTTTCTTTTTTTTTTTCTTTTTAGGGCTGCATCTGTGGCATATGGATGTTCCCAAACTAGGGGTTGAATTGGAACCGTAGCTGCCGGCCTACATGACAGCCACAGCAACGCAGGATCTGAGCCAAGTCTGCGACCTGCACCACAGCTCACAGCAACTCCACATCCTTAATCCACTGAGCAAGGCTGGGGATCGAACCTTTGTCCTCATGGATGTTAGATTTGTTTCCACTGAGCCATGACGGGAATACCCAGACTATGTCTTAATGGACTTAATTTAAATCCAAAATACTATAAAGTACAGTTAGATAGTTCTGAACCTTTGAATACTGAATATTAATGTTGTTAAAGCACCTAGAGCTAAAATAAAATACAGCTTATGAGGAGGAACAAGGAGAGATTTATTATATGCTTAGCAGTTAACTAAGCATTTGAGTCTCTTCGACACATGAAATGCTGTCTTTGGGAATGGGGGAAGGAGCAGGAGTTGTAACAAAGGAGTTGTAACAAAGGGATGATTCTTGCCCTCAGAGTTCTAGGGTGAAAAAGTGGTCATACAGCTTTTATAATGCAGAGCCAACTGAGACATTTAATTGAAGTATACGTTTTATGTATGGGGTTTCTAGAAATGAGTGCTGCCTTGACTGGAATGTATCAAAACATTTAAACTTGCTTTTTACAGGTAGGAAGAGATTTAAGAGGGCAGCATAGACGCCGACCAGCACAGCATCATGAAAGTATATAGTATGAGAGATTTGGGAATAAGATGGAGAAAAGCTGAACTGGGGATTTAGTGGGGAGAAAAAGTGAGAAAAAGAGAATATGTTTTATATGGAAGTAGAATGTAAAGAAGCAGGTAATGTGGGAAGGGGGTGAGCTTCTAATTTATAGAAATGCTTTTCACTCATTATATGACCTGAGTGAATTTCTTAATTTCTTAGAACCTCAATTTGTTCATCCATAAAGGAAGGATAACGATACAGCTATTTAAGGTTATAATGAACTTTAAAAAGTTGGGTGTAAACTACCGGATGCATTATTTTAGATATAATTGACACTCAAGACTTGGTAAGGTACCACTAGTATTTGATGTATATATTTTTTAAAGTCTTTCTGCAGGCTTCTCAGTATATACCCAATAGAATTGAAAGCAGGGACTCGAGCAGGTATTTGTACACATGTTCATAGCAGTATTATTCACAATACTCTAAAGGTGGAAAAAATCCAGGTGTCCACTGATAAATGAATAGGTAAACAAAATGTGGTGCATCATACAGTGCAGTATTATTCACCTATTAAGGGCATTCTGACACAGGCTACAACACGAGTACATCTTGAGGACGAGATGCTAAGTGAAATAAACCAGTCATAAAGGGACAAATACCGTATGGTTCAATTTATATGAGGTAGCCAGAGGAGTTAAATTCATAGAGACAAAATAGAATGCTCTTTGGTAGAGGCTAAGGGAGAGAGAAGGAGAAATTATTTAATGGGTATAGAGAATGAGTTTTGTAAGATGAAAAGCTTTCTGGAGAGAGTTGGTGGTTCTGATTACACAACGTCAATGACCTTAATGCGACATACCTGTACCCTTAAAAATGGTTATAATGGTCAATTTTATGTTGTTTACCCTATTTGGTGAATTTAATATTTTTTCGTATGCATTTGTCCATAAGACTGCAACCATTTTATTTTATTTATTTATTTATTTATTTATTTATTTATTTTGTCTTTTTGCCTTTTCTGGGGCCGAATCCGAGGTATATGGAGTTCTCAGGCTAGGAGTCTAATTAGATCTGTAGCTGCTGGCCTATGCCAGAGCCACAGCAACGCGGGATCTGAGCCGCGTCTGCAACCTACACCACGGCTCACGGCAACGCCGATCCTTAACCCACTGAGCAAGGCCAGGGATCGAACCCACAACCTCATGGTTCCTAGTTGGATTCATTAACCACTGAGCCGTGACAGGAACTCCAGGAAAGATTTTTTTTTTTGACATTTTCAATAGGAAGGATAGTTCATACCAGTCTCAATTTGACAAGTATCACAGAGATCATGATGTCTAGTACTGTGATTTTATAATTGAGACATAGTCCTGAATGTTGGTTGCATTTAATTGATTTTATTAACTACAAATTGTCTTTTAAAATATTTTCATTAAAATAATTTTCCATGCTCTGAATTGGTTCAGGTGGATAAAACAACTCTATAGCTAATGAATTCATCCAGATGTTTTTTTCATTCACAAAGAAATGACATTTTACCAGTATGTCCTCTTATTGTTAGTATCTTGTTAAGTAATGTTCATTCAGAATCAGCAATAGGAGTTCCCATCGTGGCACAGCAGAAATGAATCCGACTAGGAACCATGAAGTTGCGGGTTCGATCCCTGGCCTCAGTGGGTTAAGGAGCCGGCGTTGCTGTGAGCTGTGGTGTAGGTCGCAGACATGGCTCGGATCTGGCGTTCCTATGACTCTGACTTAGACTGGCGGCTATAGCTCCAATTAGACCCCTAGCCTGGGAACCTCCATGTGCCGAGGGTTTAGCCCTAATAAGAAAAAAAGAGAGAGAGAGAATCAGGAATAGTTTAGTTTCGCTGCTTTTTTCTTTTTTAAAAGGTTTCTTGTGCGGTAGATTAAGGATCTGGTGTTGTCTCTGCAGCTGCTCAGGTTGCTTTGGAGGTGTGGGTTCAATCTCTAGCCCAGAAACTTCCATGTCCCACAAAAAAAAAAAAAAAAGGGAGTTCCCATTGTGGTGCAGCAGAAACAAATCCAACTGGTATCTATGAGGATGTGGGTTCCATCCCTGGCCTTGCTCAGTGGGTTGGGGATCCAGTGTTGCCATGAGCTGTGGTGTGGGTCGCACATGCAACTTGGATTTGTCATTGCTGTGGCTATGGTGTAGGCTGGTGGGTAGCTCCAGTTTGACCCTAGCCTGAGAACTTCCATATGCCACGGGTTCAGCCTAAAAAAAAGCAAAAATAAATACAACTGATGAGTGCCACAAAGGAAAGTCACATGGTCCTAGGTAAGCATACAGTAAGGGCTTGACTTTGAATGGGGTGGCGTGAGACAGTTCTTTCAGAAGGTGCTGTTTGCTGGAACTCTGCAGGATTAGTAGTAATTAATCAGGTGAAAGAGTGAGGAGAGCATGGTATGAATGAAGGCTGGAGGGAGCAGCACACAAAACCCGTAGAAGTCAGAGGGCACAGTGTGGGTGAGGAACTGAAACAGGTAGGGCATGGGAAGGGAAGGAGAGGTGATAGAAGTTTTACATTTTATGCCCACTTATGTGAATTCAGCTGAAACATCCTGCTTCACCAGACATGGCAGGATCCTCCGGTGGAACAGAAGCAGTAAGAGTTACAGAGAGATGCAGGGAGAGGATAGGGAGGTAGTAATTTATTTGGAGGAATTGGCCTCCATGATTTGGGGGCTAGGAAGTATGAAATTTGTAAAGCAGTCTGGCAGGCTGGAATTTCAGTTAGAGTTGATGTTGCAATCTTGAGTCTGAAATCTGTAGGTTGAAACTTAGGGTTTCTTTGTTGTAGTTTTGGAGTAGAATTGCTTCTTTGGGGGATCCTCATTCTCTCTTCTTAAGTCTTAAAGCCAGCTGGATGGCCCCCCCACCCCCACCCCGCCCTACCACACTCCACCCCATTATAGAGGGTAATCTGCTTTACTCAGAGTCTGTCATTTAGGTAATATTAATCACATCTAAAAAATGCCTTCACAGTCACATTTAGACAGGTATTTGACCAAGCAGCTGGGTACCGTAGCTAGCCAAGTGACCCATCATAGAGTATTGCCATAGAAAATAGAGAATAGACTGGGTCAGTGTAAGTAATAACCTTTCTTCTGTCTGATTTCTTCTACCTTGAAGTACACACTGGAGTCTGTACCTTGACTATCAAATCAGCTTGAGATTATAGGTATATAGATATGATTATCCTTCATCGTCAGGCTTACCTGGCTAATCCCATTAAACTGAGATAACATTGAGCCTCACCGTGAAGCCCCAGGAAGGTTTGTGTGCACCACCTTCAGCTGATGGAATCTTGCTTCCTACACTCTCTCCTACCCATCAGTTACCACATGTACCACAAGAGGGAAGGCCTTGCTACTTGTGTTGGATTCCAGCATTTAAAGCACTACTATTTTTGCTCAGTATGGCCCTGAAATGTAAGCCAACTATAAGAATTTGAGGGCAGGACTATGCCTAGAAATATTGAAAAAGTAGTGGTTTATATTAACCCTGGGGAAATTTCGTTTAGAGTACATGCAAGCCTTGAATTTTTTTTATTTAAAAGATTTTAAAAGCAATTCTGACACACAAGTAGGGGTTTATGTACTCATCTTTGAAATGTGTATCTTTGTGAATTATAACTTGACAATAGCATGAGTTGAGGCTGATGATGTAAGTGGGGTGGAATTAAGCAGCTTCTCCCCCCGCCTCCCCTTTTCTATGGCCACACCTGTGGCATGTGGAAGTTCCCAGGCTAGGGGTTGAATCAGAGCTGCAGGCCTACACTGCAGCCCTGGCAACACAGGATCCGAGCTTCGTCTGCAACCTATACTGCAGCTTGAGGCAGTGCCAGATCCTTAACCCACTGAGTGAGACCAGATAACTCACTTACATCCTCATGGATACTAGTTGGGTTCCTAATCCACTGTGCCACAATGGGAACTCCTAAGCAGCTTCTTATAAACCATGTTAATGATTTTGCTCTGTATTCTAACAGAGCAGTGGTGTGAAAACAGTCTGTGGTGTGAGAATGGATAATAAGAGAAAAAAAAAAAATGGATGAGGGAAGGCCTGGAGGCTCTTAGAATTGGCAAAACAAACAGGACCAGGTTTGGAAGGAAGACTGATTTCATCGTTGGACCTGCTGATTTTGAGGTCCCTCTGACGGGATTATCTTATATCCACTTGGATATATGTGACTCTGACCCAGAGCTGTAGAACAGGAAGACGTGACCAGGGAGGTAGAAGAAAGGGGGAACTGGAAGATGATGCTGTCAGAGGAGCCAAAGGGAAGCTTGTTTAAAGGAGAAGAGTGGTGAAAATGCTGAATGCTGCTAAGATTAAGACTGAGAAAATATCCATTAGGCTTACTCAGTATGATAATTTTCGTGAGAGCTGTGTTAGTGTAGAGATGTGCTCAGGCTACAGTGAAGTGTGAGATGTGGTTGTTGAGCTACTTCAGGAATTCACTCTGGAGGGGAGGAGAGAGACAGAACCAAAGTTGGGAGGAAAGATAGGGCGATGCATGGAAGAGATATGAATGAGTTAAAGTGTTGACAGTATCGGGGGAAGCCTCATCTGAGGCAGGGAGAATCCATTAAGGTTGGGTGGCATCTGGGTCCCGAGGCTGGCTGTGCTGGCCAGCCAAAAGATGGACCGCCTCGTATATGGTCATAGGGGTAAAGGCAATATGGTACCATTGTTTATTTTCCCACATCCCTGTTGTATTCATCAAAGTCCAAACAGCAGACAGAAACTGAATGGTAATGTGAAGAGGGAGAGTTTAATATGAAGAGTTAATTGTGTAGGGGATTACTTTATAAGAGGGACCACATGCCCTGAAGAGTACAGGAACATCAGAGGGGGTACCCACTGGCCCAGGGCTGATGCAGAGCATCTAAGGAAGGAGCTTTTGGAAGAGTCCTCCCCTCACCCTCTGAAATTATGGCCCTTCACATGGCAAAGAAGTTTGCTGAGGTGTTGTGCTCATGGATTCTCTGGGGAGGGGCCGTATCGTGGGACTTGCCGAGGGTGGGGCTCACCAGAAGCCTTCTTCCAGATCTCTAAGGGAAAATAGATGTCCCCAAAGAGAGGCGACATGCTACTGGCCACTTCAAGCTGCTGGCTGTCCCAGCTTAGAAGGCCAAGAGGGGCACTTGAAAACTGACAACAAGGAAGAGAGCTTTCTGCTGCTTTGCTGCCCTTCGAGCGCCCTCTGCCAACAAAGCTTAACATTGTGCCAGCCGCAAAGGAGAAACGCTTAAGGGTTCACCTCCATTGTCTGATAATGGCGCTGAGAAACAGTATGGTGACAAGTGTCGCATCTGTTATTGATCTTTTCAGTTTTTTTGACTTTTCTATTGTAGTGATGAATATCCTTGTACATAAATCTGAGTGAATGTATCTTGTTTAACTCTGATTCATAAGAGCCAATGACACAAGAGCATACTTAGTTGCTGTTTGCCTTTGTATGCGTAAAGTATTTCTGGGAGGAAATGAGAACTGTGGATTGTCTTTAGGAAAGGGAACTGGGTTTTATGAACCTATTCCTAAAACTAAAAATGTACAGAAATATTTTTTATTGTAAATATAAAAAAGTTATGTGTTTTGTTAAACTTATTATTTCATTTCTCAGCATCTTCCAGTTACATTTCTCAGCATTTTCCAGTTACAGTTTATTATTAAAGTGTCCTTATCATGTCTTATTCTGTCAGCTGAAGGCACCTGTTTTCTGACCTTACTTTAGCATGACTTGCTGCTTAAAATGTCAGGCTATTTTCATTTAGTAGTTTCCTCTTAATGCTGTAAAAACTAGGTCATCCTTTTCCTTGTGTGTCTTTGACCCTCGTATGGCATTTGATGTACTGACAACCGCAGTGGTTGACCTCAACACGGCTGCTACCAGGCCTGACTTGTAGTGTCAGCTGCTGGGAGTTGTGTGAATGCAGGCCTCTGTGGTGAGAGGTGTTACCAATGACCTACCCAGTTCTGGGTTTTCTTCCTGAATTTAGTCTCTTCTTCCTGCTTTTACAATAAAACCTTCAAAAAGAAGACTTAAGTTTCTTAACCTGACAGTATTTTAAGAAATGCTTTTTCCCTGTATTACCTTCTAGATTAAGACATGATAAAATAATGTTAAAATTTGTAGCTATAGAATTTGGTTGTTTTAAAACACTTAGGGTATTTATAGTACTATTTTTTACCTTTTTATATTTAATTCAGTATGGACTCTGTAAAATATATATCTGATATTTTTAGTATTACTCATTAGCTTTTTTTTTTTTTTAAAAAAACTACTAAACTACTAAAGCAGAAAGGATTGCTTTTTTTTTTTAGGGCCACACCTTCGGCATAGGGGTCAAATTGGAGCTGCAGCTGCTGGCCTACACCACAGCCTCAGCAATGCCAGATTCCAGCCACATCTGCAGCCTATACTACAGTTCACAGCAGCGCCAGATCCTTAACCCACTGAATGAAGCCAGGGATTGAACCCACATCCTCATGGATGCTAGTTGGATTCTTTCCACCAAGACATGACAGGAACCCCCAGAAAGGATTGATTTCGAGTATGGGAAAAACATGAATTTGAATTTTGACACTTTGATCTGCATTATTTACAGTGTTTTTAGCAATTAAAATTAAAAAGTCAAATGACCTTGAATTTTATGTGTCATTCGCTTGAATCATCATCTGTTTTGCTGCTTAAGGGAACAAAAAATAATCTGTATAGTTTTTGTTGAAGACTATCAGCATTTTTTTTTTTGTCTTGGGCAAAAAAGACAAAAAATATAGTTTTTTGTATAGTTTTTGTTGAAGACTATCAGCATTTTTTTTTTTGTCTTGGGCTGCTCCCGTGGCATATGGAGGTTCCCAGGCTAGGGGTTGAATCGGAGCTGTAGCAGCCAGCCCACACCAGAGCCACAGCAACGCGGGATCTGAGCCGCGTCTGCAACCTACACCACGGCTCACGGCAACGCCGATCCTTAACCCACTGAGCAAGGCCAGGGATCAAACCCACAACCTCGTGGTTCCTAGTCGGACTCATTAACCACTGAGCCACGACGGGAACTCCCATGAAGCCTATCAGCATTTTTGTAATAGCCCTTTCTTAAATTCTTTAGAAGGGAGTGGTGCAGTGGAAATGAATCTGACTAGGAACCATGAGGTTTTGGGTTTGATCCCTGGCCTCGCTCAGCAGGTTAAGGATCCAGCGTTGCCGTGAGCTGTGGTATAGGTCACAGACGTGGCTCAGATCCTGCGTTGCTGTGGCTGTGGCGTAGGCCAGCAGCTATAGCTCCGATTAGACCCCTAGCCTGGGAACCTCCATGTGCTGCGGGTGCGGCCCTAAAAGGACAAAAGACTAAAAAAAAAAAAAAACTTTAGAAAATATTTTCCTGAAAAGCTTTGCCCTTTCTCTGTAAGAAAGAGGGTAGATTTTTAAGACCAGCGGCCTCATGAAGTACAAGGGGGAATTGAGTACATTTATTTTGGAGCTGCCTGAGGTTCGGTCAGAGAAGTGTTCGCTCTGTTCAGTGCTAGCCTCCACCTGTCCCCAGCTGGTTCTTTGCATTCTAAGAAGCCATCTAGGACTGATGTTAAGTAGGCATCCATTAAGCTTTTGTTGAGTGAGGTGTTGAGTCGTTTGAAGTTCTTTATTATGACATCCTCATTAGTGGCCATTCCTTAGTGATTTTCTTGGTTGGTTTTTCAGGACTGCAGGAATACGTGGAGGCTGTCTCTTTTCAACACTTCATCAAAACACGATCACTCATCAGCATGGATGAAATTAACAAACAATTGATATTTTCAACAGAAGAAAATGGGAAAGAAAATAAGACTGTAAGAATTTAAAATCATAATTCATATTTATCACATAATTTATATAACAGTATGATAATTATAGGAGATTTATTGGCTTATAATGCTAAGACTGTTGAGATGGGAATGTTTTCTGAAGTGTGATTTCATAGATTCCCAATTATGGTCTTTTTAAATATTTTAGTTAGTGGATAAAACAACTATGGGTATGTTGGAGGGAGATAATACTCTTTACCCAGAGCATTATTGAGTGATTACTCTAAGTCCACTTAGGTTTTACTGTATATTTACTATGTGCCCTTTATAAGCACTCTCTCATTTAATCCCTTTATTATTCTTATGAGGTGAGAATTATCGCCCTCATTTTACAAAGATGGAAACAGACTTTTAGAGTTTTAAGTAATTTATGAAAAGCTACACAAATAGTGTGACTGCTAACCTTAAGTCAGGTGTCTTGAATCCAAAGCCAGGGAGTGTCCTTATCTACTCTGCCAGTGTTTCTCAAAGGGGACCTGTGCCAGGTATCTACCTCAAAGGAGTGTTTTAAAGGATTTGATCTAAAGGTCTTAAGTTAGGCAGTGTACAGCACAGGACAGATAAGTGCTCAGTAGTTAGTTGTCATTATAAAAGTCTGTATAAATTTGTTATGTAGTGAGAGATGTTAATCACTTAGTTCATAATGCTTGTATCTGAAATATTATTTAGCTTATTCTAAATTAAGGAAGGAGAAACTTTTATAGTTCAACTTTTAAATAAATACTATTTTTTCTCCTTGAGTTTCTAGATACAGTATTCAGGCAGTGAGGTAAAATTTGAATATATGGTAACTTCCTAAGATACTTAGTATAGTTCAAGAAAAAATTAAACAGTTTCCCTCTTTTTATTTTTCATCAGTTTTTCTTTATTGTAATAATCACTCAGAGTCAGGATAGGTAGGCACAAAGTAGATGAAGCTGTGAAAATCATATTTTCTTGAATATTTCCTAAAATGTTAATATTGAAAAGTGAGATTGGAGTTCCTTTGCAGCTGGATCAGTGGGAGGCAGGTTTGATCCCCCACCCTGCACAGTGGGTTAAGGATCCAGCATTGCTATAATTGTGACATAGGTTGCAACTGTGGCTCAGACCTGATACCTGGCCTGGGAACTCTATATGCCTTGGGGGCAGCCAAAAAAGAAAGAAAGAAAAAGAAAGTGAGACTTAATTTGGCATGACTGAGATACAACTTACTTTAAGGAAACCGTGTATTTTCTCAATTTTAAAAATTATATGAAGTTTATTAAGGGGGAAATTCATCTTGAGAAGTAAAATTCCTTCAAATTTTTAATTCATTACCTATCAGAAAGAAGGGTAGGCTTATTTGACCCTCCTTCTTAAATCTTAGGCAAGTTACTACACCTTCCTTTTGAGTTCTAATTCACAGTGGAAGTTAGGGCAAAAAGGTAAAGAAAAACTAAGAGGACATGTACTGTTCTGAGGATTTAGGTAGGAAATTATTCTAAGGTTATGGTGTTACAATAGTCATATGCTACGCTTCTCATAATGTTAAGACCACATTCATAAAGAAATTTTCCTTTTAGAGCTAAAGATTCTTTTTGGTGCCAAAAATTCCGGTAATTCAGTTAGGGGAAGATATTTTTCTCTGACTTGCCTGTTGAGAGTGTTGTCAGAATCATTTAATTTTTTAAAAACTTTTTATTATGAAAATTTTCAAATACATAACAAAGTGGAGAGAATTGTAACACATGAACACCCATATACCCCATTACCTGGATTCAGTACTTGTTAACATTTTGTCATACTTGCTTCATCTAAATATCTTTTGCTAAACTACTTTAAATTATAGATATCATGATATTTTATTCCTAAGTACTTCAGATCCATCTTGAAAAACTGCATTTTAAGGAATTTTCTTTCCCCTAGTTTCTAATACATATTATCAGTTAAGCAGAATTTATTTCCTTGACAGTTAGTTGAAATTTGTTAGTTTTTCTAATATACTTTTTTTCTTCAAAATCCACTTCTTTGTTATAACCAGGAAACTCCTTCTATCTAAAGATAGAAGCAAAGAACATTAACGTTTTCTTAAGCAAAGGTCATTTTCATAAATGACTTAGGAAATGACCAGCCACCTCTTCAAACCTGCCACCCACAATCTGTCCTTTCCAAAAAGATTCCATTTCTCTTAATAAGTCAATAGAAACAAAACCTAGTGGGTGCTTTTATGTCAGGATAATTGGGAAGCTAACTTTGGGTACTTACTCAGTTCTACCATTAACTAGTTATACAACCTACAGTGTTTCTTAGATCTCATTTCTTACACTCTGTATTTAGAAGATTGGACCAGATGGTCTCTGAAGAGTCCAGAGGCATTAGGATCCATGTATTGGATACAGAACAACCAGAGTCCTCTTAATAAAACCTAAATTTGACTCGGTCATTTCCTCGCTCAATGACTCTCTGTTACCTAGAGGTAAAGTTCTGATTTCTTAACATGACCTTCTCCCCTTGTTCTGTCTTTCTAGACTAAGCCTGTACTACTTCTTTACATTTTACTCAAAGGAAATACCTCACTAATCCCTCAAATATACGTCACAATTCTCACCACGCCTTTGCAGTTCTCTCTGCCTTAAACGTCCTCTAGTGTAACTGCAGCCCATCTAGCTAAGTCTCTTACAGACATTATGTCACTATGTAGTGTCAGACTACATGTTTAGTCACTATGTAGCATTGCCTCTTGCTGGAAGAATCCAGTAGAGAAAGAGAAACTGGTGTGGAGAGAGGAGACACGTGGTGGTGGTGGTAACGGTGATAGCAGCTAACATTTATTGAGTGTTTACTTTGTGTTGGGCATTATGCCAGGAACTTGGTAAATGTTATCTCATCCTTAAAATACACCTCTGAGGTAGGTACTGTTATCCCATTTTACAGATGAGGAATCTGAGGTTTAGAGAGATGAAATAACTTGCCCAAGGGCATACACCTTATGAAGCAAGGTCCTGGAAGAGGTGGGAGGAGATGGGTCAAGGTCATTTGGAAGAGTTAACCTCAAACAAGAGGAGGGACAACTCATCATCTGAGACTGGAGGATAGAAGGTAAAGATGGATGTGGACATAAATAAGTTTTTCGTTTTTCATTTTTTGTTTTTTTTAGGGATAAGGTAATTAAGAGAGCTTGTGCCAGGTGATCTGGCAAATAACCAGGGCAATGAAAGTAGGCAAGATTGTTTCATGAGAGTGAAGAGATTTGGGAATGAGTAGGGGGCTGAGAAGGAGAGTGGTGAAGGTTTGGAATAGTCTTTGAAGAGACTGGAGAGGACCATCTAAGAATAAGTAAAAGGATTGGTGAGTAATTTGTAGTGGTACAAACTCTATACAGTTGTGATTATTGTTATTTTTTAGCCCAGTGCTACTCAGTCACTTGAATAAAGCACTAGCAAGAGTAGATTTTAATACTGATTCAGGGTTGTGTTTTTGCTGGGCAGGTGCAGTAGAAAATTAGGAGCCTAAAGGAACTAAGGAGGATGTAGCATGATGGTCAGTGCTGAGTGGGGATAGAGGTGAGGTCAGAGGGGACTAAGTGACTGAGGAAAACATGGCTGGGTCCTAAACCTGGAGGGCTTTATGATTGGTCATTTAAATGAGCAAGTCAGTGTCATGCAATAAAGGCATTAGGCCTTGTTTAAGAATGTTTTAATTTTATTTTGTATGTAAAGTAAAGTTGGAAATAGTTGATTTTATAATGAAACAGTATTAGATCTCAAAATTATCTTGAACTCCTAAGTTCAGCTCCCTACTGAGGGCATGAATTCCTCTTGTGCTGTCTTGAATGGTCATTTAGCAAAATGGATCATTTTAGCTAGAGAAGATTAGTATGATCTGTTGTTAATTTTGTACCTTACATGTGATAGATGCATAGTCCCTCTTTTTCACGGTGTGTTTTCTTTGTGTGTGTGTGTGTGTGTTTTTTCCCAGCCCTCCTCTGATGCACAGGATAAGCAGTGTGGTACCTGGAGCCTGAAACTCACACCTGTTGATTACCTTCTGGGAGTGGCTGATTTAACTGGAGAGTTGATGCGGATGTGTATTAACAGTGTCGGGAATGGGGACATTGACACCCCCTTTGAAGTGAGCCAGTTTTTACGTCAGGTTTATGATGGGTTTTCATTCATTGGCAATACTGGACCTTATGAGGTTTCCAAGAAGTTGTATACCTTGAAACAAAGTCTGGCCAAAGTGGAGAATGCTTGTTATGCCTTGAAAGTCAGAGGTTCAGAAATTCCCAAACATATGCTGGCAGATGTCTTTTCAGTTAAAACAGAAATGATTGATCAAGAAGAGGGAATTTCTTAGAACCTTACTCAGTTGTTATTCTCTTAACTCCTAAGAGAGACCAATTTGTAAGACTGTTATTTAGTATATCATTTGACTTTGTGGCTTTTACATAGAAATGTTTTCAGTTGTATTTGTTTAATTGTATACAGGCTGTACATAAAATTACAGAAATGAATCATTTCTTGTATCTTGTGAAAATTTGCATACAAATGTTTGCATATAGGCCTGTTTGAACTTTTGCTGGCTCAACTTCATCATTTATCTTTGTAAATGTGAACATGCTTCAGAGTGCACTTTCTGCCATACCTGTGTTGATTTACTTTGTGTGAATTTTGGAGTGGTAGTATTTAGTGGAAGCCATTTATAATTTAAGGTGATGATTTCATTATATGTAGAAAAGGTTTTAGTTTTACATCTGGACTTGAGCTTCCTGTTCAAATTTCTTGGTAATCTTGTGCCAAGCCTCCAAAATAGGCTTATTCCATAGAACAAGGATTAAAAATTAAGTTATCAGTATACTTTAATTTTATGAGATGTTGTAGTGAGAATTCATATTATAGTCTGGCTAAATTAGGCCATTTTGAATCCATATGAAATAGCCTTCCAGAAAAATTGACCAATACCCCTGATGTTAGTTTCTGTATTTAAATTTTTGTCCCATCACAGATCTGATAGAGAGTTGGCACTAACATTGTAATATTTTCCCTGGTGTTTGAGTTTAATTATACACTTGCACACACAACTGAAAAGCTAGTAGTGATTTTTTTGTTGTCATTATATTTCACTAGGCATGTTTGGAGGCTTTCCTAGTCTAACACCTATAAGAAATTACATATAAATAATTATAATGAAATATTGAAAGTTTTGAAGTATAAAGTTAATCCAAATCTTTATAGTTGTTCAGTTGTGTTAATTGATAGTATAAAAAGTTGCCAAAGAAAAGTTATCACGTACAATTCAGCAATAAGACAATTGTCAACACAGTTGGGAATAACAAGTAGTATCACTAGTCATAGAAGTAGTCTCACTAGTAATATTTAGAATTGGAATTTGCCTATTAAAATTAGTAATAGATTATTCCCTATGATGTGAAACTGACTTGAGCATGCCACTGTTGGCTGACAAACTAGACGTTTCCATGGGGTTTTGTGAGTTTTGAGAATCTAGATACCGGATTTTATTTTTGGAAAGAGTAGCAGCTCTGTTTGCAAGGGCTTTTACTTGAAAGTGTAATTTTCCAAAAATTATCACCTAAAGGAAAATAAAATATATACATGCCTAATAGATTAGGTTTGTTTGTCTGGTGGTAGTAAGATTTTTTTGGTTTCACAGCTGAAATACAGTCTTATTACATATTTTTCTTTCCTCTGCCACTTGAAGTTAAATTTATAATGTTAAAAATAAAATAACTATGGATTAATTAATGTCTTACAGATGTTTAAAACTGAACTCTTTTTTTTTTTTTTTTGACTTTTTAGGGCCACACCTAAGGCATGTGGAGGTTCCCAGGCTAGGGGTCGAATTGAAGCTGTAGCTGCCTACCTACACTACAGCCACAGCAATGCTGGATCCTTAACCTTTAACACTGAGTGAGCCCAGGGATCAAACCCATGTCCTCATGGATACTAGTCAGGTTTGTTACCACTGAGTCACAATGGGAACTCCTAAAATTGAACTCTTTGAATAAAATATTAAAATAGAAAAGTAAAGCCTAATTTTTTGATCAGTTGAGAAATTCTTTTTTTTTTTTTTGCTATTTCTTGGGCCGCTCCCGCAGCATATGGAGGTTCCCGGGTTAGAGGTCGAATCGGAGCTGTAGCCCCCAGCCTATGCCAGAGCCACAGCAACGCGGGATCCGAGCCGCGTCTGCAACCTACACCACAGCTCACAGCAACACCGGATCGTTACTGAGCAAGGGCAGGGATCAAACCCGCAACCTCATGGTTCCTAGTCGGATTCGTTAACCACTGCACCATGACGGGAACTCCCAATTGAGAAATTCTTAATCAAACTGTTAACAGAATTTTTGGCCTGTACAGGAATTCTGATATAGGCTGTCTTAATACGGAGATCTGTGATTTCTTAAAATAAGTCCAAAGGTAAGGAAAGTCAGGGCAGACATCTCTTCACATCTCATTGACCCAAACTAGGTAATAACTTTTCTATCCCTCATCCCTCGAAACCAGTTATCCACTTAAGGAAGGTGAGATCACCTTGACAGATCAGCTTTCCCTTATCTGTGAGATGTAGAGCAGACACAAACTGGGTTAGGGTGTTGCCATCACAGGTGAAAGGGAAATGGCCTTTGGGTAGCCCATCAGCAGTAGCTCCTGCAGGTGGATTGGTGCCATGGCTGATGATACATTTCTACACTGCATGTTATACCAGCACAGGGGGCATTAGACCCAGATGGTAGAAAATCTCTAAATATATCTGGACTGTGTCTCAGTTTTAAAAGTGTTGCTCTCATAGCAGCACTTGGGTAATGTTTTACATCTTTATCATAAAAAGAAACTCGTTTGAGTTCCCTTGTGACACAGAAGGTTAAGGATTGGCATTGTCACTGCAGTGGCCCAGGTTGCTGCTGCTGAGGTGCAGGTTCAGTCCCTGGTCCAGGAACTTCCATATGCTGCAGGTATGGCCAAAAAAAAAGATTAAAAAAAGAAACTGGTTCTAGGTAACATGACAAGTTGCTGAAAGAATTATGAAATAAAATTGGATTAAGTCCTTCATAAGTAATGCTACCTGTATTGAATCAGTGTTTTTTCACAATATACATTACAGAGCCCTAGGCCTTTTTGAAGGCTCCTTAAAGAAAGGTGTTATTTAAATGAGACTGGATTGAAAACTTGATCCAAGGCCTGTGCTATCTACAAAAGACTCACTTTATTTATTTATTTATTTATTTATTTATTTATTTATTATTTTCCCACTGTACAGCAAGGGGATCAAGTTATCTTTATATGTATACATTACAATTACATTTTTTTCCCCCACCCGTTGCTCTGTTGCAACATGAGTATCTAGACAAAGTTCTCAATGCTACTCAGCAGGATCTCCTTGTAAATCTAAGACTCACTTTAGATTCAGAGGAACAGATTAAAGGATTGGGAAAAGGAGTTCCCATTGTAGCTCAGTGGAAATGAATCCTACTAGGAACCATGAGGTTTTGGGTTCGATCCCTGGCCTTGCTCAGTGCGTTAAGGATCCGGTGTTGCTGCGAGCTGTGGTGTAGGTCAAAGACGTGGCTCAGATCCCATGTTGCTGTGGCTGTGGTGTAGGCTGGCAGCTACAGCTCCAATTCAACCCCTAGCTTGGGAACCTCCATATGTCGCGGGTGTAGCCCTAACAAGACAAAGAGACAAAAAAAAAAAAAAAGCTAAATAGACTTTAAGACTTTTTTTTGCTTGAGACAAAGAACAACATGTAATGGTAAAAGGCTTAATCCATTAAGGATACATAACAATCGGGAGTTCCCATCGTGGCTAAAGGGTTAACGAACCTGACTAGGGTCCATGAGGAGGATGCAGATTCAATCCCTGGCCTCATTCAGTGGGTTAAGGATCTGGTGTTGCAGTGGGCTGTGGTATAGGTCACAGACATAGCTCAGATCTGGTGTTGCTGTGGCTTTGGGGTAGGCTGGCAGCTGTAGCTCTGATTTGACCCCTAGCTTGGAATACATGACAACCACGTGTGTGTGTATAACAAAGAGCCCCAAAAATCTATGAAGCAAAATATGAGATAATTGAAAGGAGAAATAGACAATTCAACAGTGATAGTTGGAGACTTTAACTCAACTTCTAATAATGGATAGAAGAACAAGACAGATGAGTAAGGAAATAGAGAACTTGAGCAATAATATAAACCAATTAAACCTAACACACATACATAGATCATTCTACCCAGCAAGAGAAGATACATTTTTCTCAAGTGCATATGGAGCATTATCTACAAACTATCAGCCCGCAGAGTAAGTCTCAATATAATTAAAAAGACTGAAGTCATATAAAATATATTCTCTGTCTGTAAATGGAGTGACAGTAGAAGTTTGAAGTAAATTAAGAAAGTTCAGAAACATGTGGAAATTAAGCAGTATACTCCTAAAGAGCCAGTGGATCAAAGATGAAATTACAGGGGAATTAGAAAATATTTTGAGAGGAATGAAAAAGACACAATATACAACTTAACGGGATCCAACAAAAGCAGTGCTCAGAGGGCAATTTCTAGCTTTAAACCCTTCATTTAAAAGAGTCACTTCAGGAGTTCCCATCGTGGCTCATGGTTAATGAACCTGACTAGTATCCATGAGGATGAGGGTTCAATCCCTAGCCTTAGTGGGTTAAGGATCTGGCGTTGCCATGAGCTGTGGTGTAGGTGGTAGATGTGGCTCGGATCTGGCATTGCTGTGACTGTGGTGTAGGCTGGCAGCTGGCACTCCAATTCGACCCCTAGTTTGGGAACCTCCACATGCCATGAGTGCGGCTCTAAAAAGACCAAAAGACCAAAAAAAAAAAAAAAGTCACTTCAAATCAATAACCTGAACTTCTACCTTAAGAAACTATTGAGTTCTCTTGTGGCACAGTGGGTTATGGATCTGACATCGTCCCTGCTGCAGCTTGAGTTGTTGGTGTGGTATGTGTCTGATCCTGGTCTGGGAACTTCCACGTGCTGTGGGTGTGGCAAAAAAAAAAAAAAAAGGAACTGGAAATGTAATAGCAAACCAAACCACAGAGGAAATAGAAGAAAAGAAATAAAGATTAGAGCAGAGAATAGAAAACAAGAGAGAATGTCAGACCGAAAGTTGGTTCCTTGAAAAGATGAATAAAATTAACAAACCTTTGGCTGAACTGACCAAGAAAAAGATGACTCACATCACTAAGATCAGGAGTAAAAGAGGGGACATTACTGCTAACCTTACAGAAACAAAAACTTTATAAGGGAACACTATGAACAACACTATTGTACACTAAAATTATGTAATCTAGATGAAATAGACAAATTCATAGGAACTCACAAACTAACAAAAGTGACTCAAAAAGATGTTGACAGGGAGTTCCCGTCATGGCGCAGTGGTTAATGAATCCGACTAGGAACCATGAGGTTGCAGGTTTGATCCCTGGCCTTGCTCAGTGGGTTAAGGATCCGGCATTGCTGTGAACTGTGGTGTAGGTCACAGATGGAGCTCGGATCCCATGTTGCTGTGGCTGTGGTGTAGGCCGGCGGCTATAGCTCTGATTGGACCCCTAGCCTGGGAACCTCCATATGTCACGGGAGTGGCCCTAGAAAAGACAAAAAAAAAAAAAAGAAAAGGCAAAACAAACAAAAACACACACACACACACACACACACAAAAGATGTTGACAATCTAAATTATAACAGAGATTAAATTACTAAGAAAAAAGAAAACTTGCAATGAAGAAAAACCCAAAACCAAATGGCTTCACTGTTGAATTCTACCAGATATTTAAAGATTAACACCAGTTCTCATGTTCTTTCCAAAAAAATAGGGAACACTTCCTAACTCATTGTATATGCATATTTTTTGTCTTTTTAGGGCCACACCTGCAACATGTGGAAGTTCCCAGGCTAGGTGTCCAATTGGAGCTGCAGCTACCCTCATACTCCACAGCCACAGGAACTCAGGATCTGAGCTGAGTCTGTGACCTACACCACAGCTCACGGCAACAGTGGATCCTTAACCCACTGAGTGGGGCCGGGGATCGAACCCTCATCCTCATGGATACTGGTCAGGTTAGTTACCACTGAGCCATGACGTGAACTCCATAATTCATATTAAGGCGTCATCTTCATACTAAAGCCAAACAACTATAGACCAGTGTCCTTCATGAATATAAATGCAAAAACCCTCAACAGTATACTAGCAAACCAAATTCAGTCACAAAAATTATTCTGTACCGTGACCAAGTGGAATTTTATCTCAGGAATGCAAGATTGGTTGGTGCAACATGAAAATCAAGTGGTAACATACCATATTTAATGGTATGAAGAGGAAGAAACGTAGTTCATCTCAATTGAAACAGAAAAGTCACTTGACAAAATTCCAACACCCTTTCATTATAGAAACACTCAACAAACTCAGAGTAGAAGGGAAATTTCTCATCCTGATCAAGAGCATCTGAAAAACACACACACAAAAAGCTAACATAATTCATGGTGAAAGGACTGAAAGCTTTCCTTCTAAGATCATGAACAAGACAAGGATGTCCAATCCTATTTTTTTTTTGTCTTTTTGTCTTTTCAGGGCTGCACCTTTGGCATATGGAGGTTCCCAGGCTAGAGGTCGAATTGGAGCTATGGTGGCCAGCCTACGCCAGAGCCATAACAATACCAGATCTGAGCCACGTCTACGACCTACAACACAGCTCACGGCAACACCGGATCCTTAACTCACTGAGCGAGGCCAGGGATCAAATCCACACCCTCATGGTTCCTAGTCAGATTTGTTTCCGCTGTGCCATGATGGGAACTCTGATGTCCAGTCCTATTTAACATTGCACTGGAGGTTCTAGCTAAGGCAATTAAACAAGAAAAGGGAATAAAGGGCATCCAGTTGCAAAGGAAGAAGTAAAACTATATTTGGAGGTAACATGATCTTTTTTTTTGGGCTGTGCCCATGGCATGTGGAGGTTCTTGGGATCGACCCCATGCCACAGCAGTGACAACTGCAGGATCCTTAACCTGCTGAGCTACTAGAGAACTCCAACATGATCTTACATATGTGCCTCTAAAGATTCCTCAAAACCACCAAAACTATTAGGACTAATTAATGAATTAAGGAAGGTTTCAGGATACAAGATCAATAAATAAAAATCAGTTGTATTTCTATAAACTAGCAATTAAAAATCTGAAAAGAGGAGTTCCTATTGTGGCGCAGTGGAAACAAATCTGACAGGTGTCCATGAGCATGCAGGTTTGATCCCTGGCCTCGCTCAGTAGGTTAAGGATCCGTTGTTGCCATGAGCTGTGGTGTAGGTTTCAGACTTGGCTTGAATCCTGAGTTGGCTGTAGCTGTGGTGTAGGCTGTAGCTCCAATTCGACCCCTAGCCTGGGAACTTCCATATGCTGCAGGTTTGGCCCTAAAAAGCAAACAAACAAACAAACTGAAAAGAAAATCAGGACAATTCCATTTATAATAGCATTAAAAAGAACAAAAAATATATAGCCATAAATTTACCTTAAGAAGTGAAAGTTGTACACTGAAAGCTGTAAAACATTGCAGAAAAAATTAAGACCTAAATGAATGAAAAGGCATCCTGTGTTTGTGGAATGGTAGGTTTAATATTGTTAAGATAGCCATATTCTGCAAAGTGATCTGTAGGCTTAGTGAAGTCCTTATCAAAATTGCAACTTCATTTTGCAAAAAAGGAAGAATCTGATTCTAAAATCATTTGAAAATTCAAAGGACAAAGAACAGACAACATATCATTTGAAACAAAGGACAAAGTTAAGGCTCACATTTTTTAAATTTCAAATCTTACTGAAGGTACAGTGAGCAAGACAGTATAGTACTGGCATAAAAATCAATATCAATGTGATAAAATTCATATTCTAGGAGTTCCCGCTGTGGTGCAATGAGATCGGTAGTGTCTCGGCAGCACCAGGACACAGGTTAGATCCTCGCCCTGGTGCAGTGGGTTAAAGGATCCAGCGATGCTGCAGCTGTAGCGTAGGTCACAACAGTGGCTCAGACCTGATCCCTGACCTGGGAACTCTGTATGCCGTGGGGTGGGCAAAAAAGAAAAAAAACCAAACTGAATTCTGTAAAGAAACCCATGTATCTGTGGTCAGTTAATTTTTTACAAAGGTACCGAGACCATTCAATGTGGGGAAAGAATGGTCTTGAACAAATGGCACAGCTGAGTATCCACAAAAGAATGAAGTTGGGCCCTTCAGATCATATACAAAAATTAATTTGAAATGGACCAAAACCAGTTAAGAGCTGAAACTATAAAAAGCAGGTGTACATTTTCTTTCTTTTTGTGTGTGTGCTTTTAGGGCAACACGCATGGCATGTGGAAATTCCCAGGCTAAGGGTCTAATCAGAACTGTAGCTGTCAGCCTACGCCACACCCACCACAACATGGGATCCAAGCCTCGTCTGTGACCCCGCAGCTCACGACAATGCTGAATCCTTGACCCACTGAGCGAGGCCAGGGATTGAACCTTCATCCTCATGGTTCCTAGTAGGGTTTGCAAACCACTGAGCCACAGAGGGAACTTCCAGGTGTACAGTGGCTTTTTAGGTATGACCTCAAAAGCACAAGCATCCAAAGAAAAATATAAATTGAAACTTCCATCAAAATTCAAAACTTTTGGGGCGTTCTCACCATGGCACAGTGAGTTAATGATCTGGGTTATTTTCTGTGGAGGCCGCCCGTTCGATCCCTAACCTGGTGCAGTGGGTTAAGGATCCAGCACTGCTGCAGCTGTAGCATAGGTCACAGCTGTGGCTCAGATTTGATCCCTGGCCCGGGAACTTCTGTATGCCACGGGTGCAGCCAAAAAGAAAAAACAACAAAAAATTAAAATCTTTGGTACATCAAAGGACACTATCAATCTTAAATCAACTATGCTAGTAAAAAAATTTAAAAAGGGCTCTATAAAGAAAGTGAAAAGGCAACCCACGAATGAGAGATCATAATCCGATAAAATAATGATATAATGACAATAGATATATGTATCTAGGATATATAAGGAACTGTTACAAACAACTCAGCTTACCAGGCAAAAGATTTGAATAGACAGTTTTGTAAAAATGACCAAGAGCACATGAAAAGATGTTAAACATCATTAGCCATTAGGGAAATGCAAATCAAAATCACAAAATACCACCCTACATGGAGTTCCCGTTGTGCAGTGGAAACAATCTGACTAGGAACCATGAGGTTGTGGGTTCGATCCCTGGCCTCGCTCAGTGGGTTAAGGATTCAGCGTTGCTGTGAGCTGTGGTGTAGGTTGCAGACGCGGCTCGGATCTCATGTTGCTGTGGCTGTGGTGAAGGCCAGCAGCTCTAGCTCCGGTTTGACCCCTAGCCTGGGAAGTTCTATATGCAGAGAATGCAGCCCTAAAAAGCCAAAAAAAAAAAAAAGACAAAGCACCACGGTACACCCACCGTATATATAAATGTCATGTCTATATCTTTTATATAATAGAGAAGGAAGGAAGGAAGAAGATGGAGGGGGGGAGAAAGAGAAAAAGAAAGAAAATCAGAGAGGAGAGGGGAAACAGCGTTATTCATTAGAGCCAGAAGTAGAAACAACCCAAATGTCCATCAACGGATCAATGGATAAACAAAGTGTGTTATACTCCTAAAATGAAACATTCAGCTGTAAAAAATTAAATACTGATATTTGCATCATGGATGAGCCTAGGGAAGTGTGCTAAGTGAAAGACACTAGATACAAAAGGCCAGATACTGTATGATGCTATTCTATTAGAATATTTCATATTTCTAATCTGAAATATTGGCCGGGGTGGGGAGTGTAAAGTGACTGCTTCGAGGGGCTTCTTGATGAGTCGATGGAAATATTCTGGAATTAGTGGGAATGGTTGCACAATCTTGTGAGTATACTAAAAGCCACTGGATTGTAGGTTTTAAGATGGTGAATGTTATGTGAATTGTATCTCTGTAATAATTGTTAAATATTTTTCAAACGGGTATATTCATTCCTTGAAATTTTGCTTGAAATTGCCTGGTATTTTGTTTATGGGAAGATTTTTTAAAAAACAATCTATTCAGTTTCTTTAATTGTATAGGACTGTACAAGTTGTTCACTTCCTTTTTTTCATTGTTTTTTTTTTTCATCATTTCTTAATGGTAAGTTTCGGTAAATCATATTTTTTTCACAGGATTAGTCTATTTTGTCTTCATTTTCAATTAAAAAAATTTTTTATTGCTTTTTGGGGCTAAACTCTTGGCATACAGAAGTTCCCAGGCGAGGGATCAAATCAGAGCTACAGCTGCCGGCCTATACCACAGCCACAGCAACGCAGGATCTGAGCCACGTCTGTGACCTACAACCTCACAGCAACGCTGGATCCTTAACCTACTGAGTGAGGCCAGGGATTGAACCTGCAGCCTTGAGGTTACTAGTCAGATTTGTTTCTGCTGTGCCACAACAGGAACTCCCATTTTCAATTTTTTGGGTTTTTTAAATTTTTATTATTTTTTATCTTTTTGTCTTTTTGCCATTTTTAGGGCAGCTTCTGCAGCATATGGAGGTTCCCAGGCTAGGGGTCTAATCAGGGCTATAGCTGCCAGCCTACACCAGAGCCATAGCAATGCAGGATCCGAGCCTCGACGGCAACCTACACCACTGCTCATGGCAGTGCTGGACCCTTAACCAACTGAGCAAGGCCAGGGATCAAACCCGAAAGCTCATGGTTCCTAGTCAGATTCATTAACCACTGAGCCACGACAGGAACTCCTTTCAACTTTTTGATAGAAAGTATTGTTAGTGGTTTGTCTTGCCCTTTTTTTTTTTTTTTTTTTCAGAACCATACTTGCCGCATATAGAAGCTCCCAGGCTAGGAGTTGAATCGGAACTACAGCTGATGCCCTATACCACAACCACAGCAACTTGGGATCTGAGCCATGTCTGCAGCCTACACCACAGCTCATGGCATTGCTGGATCCTTAACCCACTAAGCAGGGCCAGGGATCGAACCCACCTCCTCATGGATGCTGGTCAGGTTTGTTACTATTGAACCATGATGGGAACTCCTTTTTTGTCTTTGCGGGGGGGTTAGTATTTTATTACATTTATATCCCTGCAATATCTGTATTTATAATTTATTTGTGTTGTCTTTCTGTATACATTTTTTTGGCCTTGCCTGCAGCGTGCAAAAGTTCCAGGGCAGAGACCCTCGTCACAGCAGTGACAACACTGGGTCCTTATCTGGCAGGCCACCAGGGAATTCCTATATGCTTTTTTATTTTCTTCTACTTTGAGGAGATTTATGTTTAATATTTTATGATATATATTATAATTTTTACATTTTTCTTTAGCTATTTTTAGACATTTTCCGCTGGGTCTTGAACATTAGTTTTATAATTTCAGTGAAGGTTTGTGGAGTGCTTTTATTGGTAAGATATTTTTGCTGACTAGTCTACTTTCTATATAATCCTGTATTGATCAACCTTGATCTCTTTTCAAGAGACTCAGGGGTCCCTCCCCTCCCCCAAATCTGAGAATTAGTAGGTGCCTGATTAGCTTCTACTGGCTAACTTTTATTGTTTTCCTTCCCAATTGATCTGTTAATTCTGTGGCTTCTATGATACCGACTTCCTAGCTCTTGACAGACTTCCCAAAAATCTGTTTAAGAAAATACGATTGGGAGTTCCCATTGTGCTTCAATGGTAAAGACCCTGACTAGCATCCATGAGGACGCATGTTCAATCCCTGGCTTCGCTCAGTGGGTTAAGGACTGTGTGTTGCCACGAGCTACAGCATAGGTCACAGGTGTGGCTTGGATCCCACGTTGCTGTGGCTGTTGTGTAGGCCGGCAGCTACAGCTCTAATTCAGCCTCTAGGTTGGGAACTTCCATATGCCACAGGCATGACTGTAAAAAGAAAAAAAAAAAAAACACCAATAAATTCTAGTGGAAGTGCTATAGTTTATTTTTTATTCAGTGAATTTTATTATATTTATAGTTGTACAGCTATCATCATAACCTAATTTTAGAAACTTTCCATCCCAAACCCCAGTCCACCTTTCCCTCACTCCAACCTGTCCGTTTTGGTAACCATAGGCTTTTCAAAGTCTGTGAGTCTGTTTCTTTTCTGCAAATAAGTTCATTTGTATCCCTTTTTTAGATTCCACATATACGTAGTAGCTTATGATATGGTTTATTTTTGAAGAAACGCTTTGATTCTGTCTCCTTTGCACAGTTTGTTGCATCGGGAATTAAGAAGGTAGTAACTCGCAGCCCGGAAGTGATAGCATTGCTGCCAAATCAGAGATGTGTGGGTCTTCCAGATGATCTTACTAATGAGTCCCTTGGTCCCTGATTTGGAGTGGCTCTCCAAAGAAGAGACAAGGGCCTGATTGCCATCAGCGTTGGTGAGTCTTCACTGTCACTGTTCAGCACACTCATTTTGGGCTCTCTCGATCCCCAGAGGGATTATAGACAGGATCAGAGTCCTTGGACCCACTGTACTTAGAGCCACCCAGAAGCCTAGAACGTTCTTCATGGTCAGTAGTTTGTTCAGGACCATAGGTGTCACATTTGCAACTCATAATCTTTTTTTTTTTTTTTAGTTGAGACTTGCAAGTTTTTAGATGATTTATACATTCAGTTCCAACCCACAGTTTAACAGTAGGTCTTACCTTTTGTCTAAGAGTGCATTTATATAAAATCAGTTGATGGTAGGCAGGGAATGGTAATCCCCCCTCCCCCACCCACTTTATATTTAAAGAATGTAAAACCCCAAGAGAGTAAGTAACTTGCTCAGGGCTACCTAGCACATGTTAGACAAAGATTTGGGATTAGAAACCACGTCTAGGGAGTTCCCATCATGGCACAGCAGAAACAAATCCGACTAGGAACTGTGAGGTTGCAGGTTCGATCCCTGGCCTCGCTCATGAGCTGTGGTGTAGGTCGCAGACGAGGCTCAGATATGGCGTTGCTGTGGCTCTGGAGGCCGGCAGCTACAGCTCCCATTGGACCCCTAGCCTGGGAACCTCCATATTCTGAGGGTGCGGCTCTAAAAAGACAAAAGACAAAAAAAAAAAAAAGAAACCATGTCAAATGAAATTTAGATTACAGCTTTTCTGCAACGCCATGCTACTTTTTTTAAAAATGATTTTTATTTTTTTCCGTTATAGTTAGTTTACAGTGTTCTGTCAATTTCTACTGTATAGCAAAGTGAACCAGTCATATATGTATTCTTTTTCTCACATTATCCTCCATCATGTTCCATCACAGGTGACTAGATATAGTTCCCTGTACTATACAGCAAGATCTCATTGCTTATCTACTCCAAATGCAATAGTTTACAACTCTTAACCCCAGACTTCCAGTCCATCCCACTCCTTCTCCCTCCCCCTTGGCAACCACAAGTCTATTCTCCAAGTCCATGAGTTTATTTTCTGTGGAAAGGTTCATTTGTGCCATGTATCATAAGATTCCAGATACAAGTGATATCATATGGTATTTGTTTTTCTCTTTCTGACTTACTTTACTTAGTATGAGAGTCTCTAGTTCTGTCCATGTTGCTGCAAATGGCATTATTTTGTTCTTTTTAATGGCTGAGTGGTATTCCATTGTGTATATATACCACATGTTCTTAATCCATTCATCTGTCGATGGACATTTAGGTTGTTTCCATGTCTTGGCTATTGTGAATAGTGCTGCAATGAACATATGGGTGCAGCATGCTACTTTTTGTTGTTCTTAATATTACATGTGACTTTAAGTAAGTTTACCTTGAGCCTTATACTTTCTGAACCTTAGTTTATTCATCTGCTAAATAATACCTGCCTTACTTTTTTCTCAGGTGTTTTTATGATTGAACAGTATAATCTGTGAAAAAGCATTATAGGGCATGAAGAATTTAAGACTATACCTTATTGAAAAGACTACCTGCAAAATTTTGCATGTAATTTAAGGAGATGCATGGACCCTCAGAAATCTATCTGTGGATGTTAGTCCCTGAAACCTAGAGTAAGAGACCTTGTCATTGGAGGAATCCAAAAATGTCTTTCAGGAGTTTCTGTTGTGGCTCAGGGGTAATGAACCCGACTAGAATCCATGAGGACGTGGGTTCAATCCCTGGCATCTCTCAGTGGGTTAAGGATCTGGCATTGCTGTGAGCTGTGATGTAGGTCACAGATGTGGCTTGGCTTGGATCTGGCATTGCTGTGGCTGTGGTGTAGGTGGTTGTGGCATAGGCCTGCAGCTGCAGCTCCAGTTGGACCCCTAGCCTGGGAACTTCCATATGCTGCAGGTGCAGCCCTAAAAAAGACAAAAACAAACAAACAAAAAAACCCAAAACCCACAAAAATGTCTTTCACATTGTACACTTTGTGCTAGCATGTAGCTTCCATGATGATTTTCTGAGAGGGGCAGATATTCAATTTTGTTATAGTTGTGTGAGTGAAATTCCGACATTATGTTAGTTTCTCTACGTGAAATGCCCATGACTTTCAGGCCATTCTGAAATGGACCTTTGACCTTAAAAGCCCAAGAATCACTGGTCCAGATGATTTTTTAAGGTCCCATGCACCATCAAAGACTACAAATCCAAGGATAACTAGGTGTGAAGCAATTTCTGCAATTCATGAAGCAGTGGGATTTTCTTTGGTTTGTCTTATTTATTTATTTATTTATTTTTGTGGCTGCACCTGTGGCATTTGAACTTTCTCAGGCCAAGGATTGAACCTACACCACAGCAGTAACAACACTGGATCCTTAACCCACTGAGCCACAAGAGAACTCCCACATTTGTTTTTTAAACAATAAATGAAGTTGAATGAATATTCCACAGTTCTAACCTCCTTCGTCCTTTAATGAATGTTCTCATTTTGTAGAATCATATTGATGTTTTAATTCAGAGATTACCTGTTGTGATTATTCCCTATGTATATATCATTGGTGTGTCTCAAGAGAAAAGATTTTTGTCTTTGTGGAATAAAATCAATATACATAGTTAGCTTTCAGTTGTACCATCTTCACATTTTAGGGTAAAAGTATTTATTTCTCTTTTTTTGCCTTTATTATTATTCAGTATTTTTTCCAGCTTAATGTGATACTATGGACGCAACATTGTGCAAGTTGAAGATGTAGCCTGTGTTGATTTGATACATTTATAAATTACAGAATTATTACCAACCATCATATTAGCAGCCACCTCCATTGACCCCCATCCCATCACATAATTACCATTTCTTTCCTTTGTACATCTGTCACTGTACATAGATCGGAACCATTTCTTTTTGATGGTGAGAACATTTAAGATCTATTCTTTAAGTGTATCATACAGTGTTACAGCTATAATCACCCTGCTATATAGTTTAGATCCTCATACCTGTGAATCATACCATTAGGAGATTGTGTTCTGTGAGCAATATCTCCTCATTTCCCTACCTCCCACCCTCTGGCAACCACCACTCTGTTCTGTTTCTCTGAGTTTGTCCTTTTTAGATTCCACATATAAGTGATATCATATAGTGTTTGGCTGCCTTATTTCACTTACTACAATGCCCTCAAGTTCCTTCCAGGTCATTGCAAATGACATGATTTCCTTCTTTCTCATGGATGAATATTATTCCATTGTGTACAGTCAGCCTGTTGTATCTTCAGGTTCTGCATCCGTGGATTCAACCAACTGCAGCTCAAAAATATTAGGGAAAAAAAATTCCAGAAACTTCCACAAAGTGAAACTTGGATTTGCTGTATCCTGGCAGTTATTAACATTATATCTACAACTATTTAACATTTACATTGTAGAGGGGTTTTTTTTTTCTTTTTTAGGGCCACACCCACGGCAGATGGAGGTTCTCAGGCTAGGGGTCTAATCGGAGCTACAGCTGCCAGCCTATGCTACAGCCACAGCAACGCCAGATCTGCGCTGTGTCTGCGACCTACACCACAGCTCACAGCAACGCCAGATCCTTAACTCACTGAGTGAGGTCGAGGATTGAACCCGCAACCTCACGGTTCCTAGTTGGATTCATTTCCACTGTGCCACGCTGGGAACTCCTACATCGTATAGGTTTTATAAGTGATTTGCGTGTGATTTTAAGTCTGTGAAAGATGTGTATGGGTTACATGCAGATACACATTATTTTATATAAGGGACTTGAGTATCCATGGATCTTGGTTTCTGCAGGGGACTCCTGAACCACTTGCCCTTGGCTGCTGAGGGATGGCTATTATAATACATCTTTATCCATTTATCCACTGACAGACACTTAGGTTGTTTCCTTACCTTGGCTGTTGTGAATAGTACTGCCATAAACATAGGAGTGCAGATATCTTTTTGATACCCTGTTTTCATTTCCTTTGGCTATATACTCAGAAGTAGGATTCCTGGATCATATGGTTGTTCTGTTTAATATTTTGAGGACCCTCCATACTGTTTTCCTTAGTGGCTGTATCAATTTGCATTCCTACCAGTAGTGCACCAGGCTTTCCTTTCCTCCACACCCGTGCCAACACTAGTTATCTCTTTCTTTCTTTTTTTTTTTTTGTCTTTTCTAGGGCCGATCTCACAGCATATGGAGATTCCCAGGCTATGAGATCTAATCAGAACTGTAGCCGCCAGCCTACACCACAGCAACTCGGGATCCGAGCTGCGTCTGCGACCTACACCACAGGTCACAGCCATGCTGGATTCTTAACCCATTGAGCAAGGCCAGGGATCGAACCCTCAACCTCATGGTTCCTGGTCGGATTTGTTAACCACTGAGCCATGACGGGAACTCCCTATCTCTTATCTTTTTGATAATAGTATTTCTAACAGGCATGAAGTGATATCTCCTGATGGTTTTGATTTGCATTTCCCTGATAATTAGTGATGTTGAACACCGTTTCATGTACCTGTTGCCATTTGTATGTCTTCTTTGGAAAACTTTTTGATTCCTCAGCCCACTTTTTAATTACGTTGTTAGTTTTCTTGCTGTTGAATTGTGTGAGTTCTTGATATATTTTGGATATTAACCTCTTTTCAGTTATATGATTTGCAAATATTTTCTCTCATTCAGTAGGTTATCTTTGCATTTTGTTGACTTTTTTCTTTTGCTACGCAGAAGCCTCTTTGTTGTAGTTCCCTTTATTTGTTTTTGCTCGTGTTGCTTTTGCTTCTGTTGCTTGTGCTTTTGCTGTCAAAAGTGTTTATTTTTTACTGGTCTACTTTTGGGGGGAAAAATCCTATTTGTAACCCATCTCAATAATCTTTTAAATATAAGCAATTATATGCACCAAATTCCAAGTGTTGCTTTAAGAAACATGACAGAGCATCATCTAGGAAATACAAGAACACAGGACTCAAGGTCCAGAACTTTTTCCATATTTGCAGTGCAAATAACCCCCCACCAATGCTGTGTATTCCTAATAGAACCCACATGTGTGTGCACACAAACGTACCGAGCTTTTTCCGGATACCTCTTAGTACTTCCCTGTGTGGAGGGGAAGTGGGTCAAAGGCTATAGCAACATCAAAGAGACAGAACCCTAATGGCCTTCAGGAATCACAATTCGAGTCACCCACCAAGTAAAGAATCTCATTTAGGAGTTCCTGTCATGGCTCAGCAGAATCTGACTAGCATCCATGAGGATGCAGGTTTGATCCCTGGCCTTGCTCAGTGGGTTAAGGATCTGGCATTCCCATGAGCTGTGGTGTATGTAGGACACAGATGTGGCTCAGATCTGGTGTTGCTGTGGCTGCAGCGTAGGCCAGCAGCTGCAGCTCTGAGTCATCTCCTAGCCTGGGAACCTCCATATGTCACAGGTGTGGCCCTAAAAAGACTAAATAAATAAATAAAAGGAATCTCATTTAACTGAGGTGTTGGCTGAAAGAAAAGGAAACACAGAATTAATAGTTGAAGAAGAAAATTATAAATATCAACTATCATTTTGGGAGCTATTGCTTTAATGACAAGGCATATTTTCTCATTGCTTTGTAATGTATAGATTTCATATCTTCATCAGTTGTATCTTTTCTTTTTTTTTTTTTTTTGTCTTTTTGCTATTTCTTTGGGCCACTCCCGCGGCATATGGAGGTTCCCAGGCTAGGGGTTGAATCGGAGCTGCAGCCACCGGCCTACACCAGAGCCACAGCAACGCGGGATCCGAGCCGCGTCTGCAACCTACACCACAGCTCACGGCAACGCTGGATCGTTAACCCACTGAGCAAGGGCAGGGACCGAACCCGCAACCTCATGGTTTCCAGTCGGATTCGTTAACCACTGCGCCACGACGGGAATTCCCAGTTGTATCTTTTCTTCCTCTCCTTTTTCTTCGTTATTTCCTATAGGGCGTGTTGTGGTTGAGTCACCTTTTAATTTCATCTTCCACCTACAGGATGGCAGAGGCAACTTGTATTGAACTAAAAGAGGAGTGGACAACAGAGAGGGGTAGGGGCTGATGGGACTTTGTCTTGCCCCTCTTGGGGAGAAAGTGAATAGCCTTGATTTCATGAGGGACCACTGCACTGCATTGGGCAGAAGCACTAAGTTGTTTGGAGGCTTAAACCGAGCTGGCAGTGGTAGCTGCATAGCCAGAGGAATGGCTGGGCGGGGCATTACCATTGCTACTTGGTACTAGGCAGGCCTGTCTTCTAAATTCTCACTCTGTGTTGTAGGTGCTGGGAGCCTGGAAACCACACTTTCTTGACCCTCTTGCTAATATCTTGCGCATGTAACACTTGACAAACAAAAGAGCAGCAGAAGCCATGATTGTTCCTTCAGCAGCAGAGGCAGGGCAGGGCTGGTTCAGATGGCATACGTGAGGTTTTGCAGGAGCTTCTGACCTCTTCTAATCACCTGCTTCAGTGCTGCAGGCAGCTGAGATCATCAACCTTGGTTTCCTGCAATTCCTGTGACTTTTTGATTTCCTGAATCCCCTGGCAGCTTTCCCTGACCTTCCTTTCACCCAGCCCTTCCAAGGTTTTGGAAGCACCTGTATGAAATCCTTTCCTGTGCTTTACCTTGAATGCTTTCTGTTTTCCTGACTGAATGCTGGCCACCAGAGAACAAACGGTTCTTAAGCCTGAGAAAAGGTGCCTGATCTCCCTTGTAAGAGAAATGCCACTTAAAACCGGCATTAAATGCAAGTTAGCCCTTCTCACTTACCAGATGGGTTAAGAGTTAACTGGTAACATTTTGTGGATGTGGGGGGAACAGGCACTGGGCTGCTGTGAAAAGAGGAAGTTGATATTGATCTATGAAATTGACATTGAGCTCTACCAGGAATGCCTTGTTATTGTTATCTATCAAGCTTATGCATACGTTTTTGACACATGCTCAAAAAATACTCATAACAGCATTGTTTTGAATATTAAAAAGTTTGAAACTGAGTGTCCTTCAGGGTTAAATAAATTATGGTGCAGCCGTACAATTAGATGATACAAAGCCATTAAAAAGAATGAGACAGGAGTTCCCGTCGTGGCGCAGTGGTTAATGAATCCGACTAGGAACCATGAGGTTGCGGGTTCGGTCCCTGCCCTTGCTCAGTGGGTTAACGATCCGGCGTTGCCGTGAGCTGTGGTGTAGGTTGCAGACGCGGCTCGGATCCCGCGTTGCTGTGGCTCTGGCGTAGGCCGGTGGCTGCAGCTCCGATTCAACCCCTAGCCTGGGAACCTCCATATGCCGCGGGAGCGGCCCAAGAAATAGCAACAACAACAACAACAACAAAGACAAAAAAAAAAAAAATCCTGAAAAAAAAAAAAGAATGAGACAGCTCTCTAGGTCCTGTTGTACTAAGATAGCCATGCTATTTTAACTGAAAATAGCAAAATGTACATATGCTACTACTATGGAAAAGGTTAAAATAATATGACCACATGTTAATACACAGAATATGTCAAGAAAAAATACACACGACGTGACAAGAATACAAAAAAAAAAAAGGAGTTCCTTGGTGGCCTAATGGTTAGGGACCTGGTGTTGTCACTGTTGTGGCTCAGCTTCATTCCCTGGCAGGGGACCTTCCACACGCTGCAGATGCAGCCAAAAAAAAAAAAAAAAAGACAAGTACCTTGTTGGGCACCCTCCTTTCAGATGTGAATCAATGAACAAGGGTGAAAAAATAGGTGGCACATTTGTAGGCTTTCTGTGATGTAAAGAGCTTGAAACCAAGGATAACATTGGTGGTATTGTTGTTTTTATTTTTATTAACTTTGTCACAGTCTTCTCTAAGGAAGAATTGAGAGGTAAAAAGATGTGTTTGTGGGAGTTCTTGCCGTGGCACAGTGGGTTAAGGATCTGACATTTTCTCTTCAGTGGCTTGGGTTGCTGCCGAGATTCAGGTTTGCTCCCCGGCCCGGGGCAATGGGTTAAGGATCTGGTGTTGCTGTGGCTGTGCCATAGCTGTGGTTGCATCTGTGCCTCAGATTTAGTCCCTGGCCTTGGAACTTCCATATGCCACTGGTGCAGCCTTAAAAAAAAAAAAAAAAAGATCCAGAACCAGCATTTTTTATCATGCTGGTCCAAGCTCTCACCACCTCTCACTTGGCTTATTGCAGTAGCCTCTCTTTGTTCTTATTCCCCACAGAGTAGACAGGGTGATCTTTTAACATGCAGTCAGATCACTTGGCCTCTATTTAGATCCTTGCAGTGGCTACTGATTCACTCAGACTGAAGTGCCCAAGTCCATGCAATGGCCCACAAGCCTCTACGCACACAACCTGCCAGCCCTCCCTTATTTTTTGTTTGTTTGGTTTTTGTTTGTTTGTTTGTTTTTTGTCCTTTTAGATCCACACCCGCAGCATATGGAGGTTCCCAGGCTAGGGATCCAGTCAGAACTCTAGCCTATGCCAGAGCCACAGCAACATAGGATCTGAGCCGAATCTGTGACCTACACCACAGCTCACGGCAACGCCAGATCCTTAACCCACTGAGCAAGGCCAGAGATCAAACCTGCATCCTCACCGATGCTAGTCGGGTTCGCTAACTGCTGAGCCACAATGGGAACTCCTTCACCCTCCCTTATTTTAATCTAATATTCCCCCTTGACTCCCTGCACTCCAGCTTCACTGACCTCTGGCTTTTTCTTTCCAAGGTTTGTGTCTTCTGCCTCTTTGCTCTTTTTTCTCCAGATATCTGCATACCGTTTCCCTCATCACTTTTAAGTTTGTGCTAATAGGCCACCTTCCAAATGAGACCTACCATAATCTAATTTAAGTTACCCTCTGGCACCCACTCCCGACATACTTTTAGAACATAGAACATTGATGAACGGTGTCCTTGACACTGTGGAAAGGTATTCCCTTCTTACGTATAACTAACAAGTATCACGCTTGCTATTTGTCTCCCTTAACTAAAGTGCAAGCTCTCCAAGGAGAGGAATGTTTTCTTTTACTCACTAGTGTATTCCAAACGTATTGAACAATCCTTGGCAAATACCTGTAGAATGAATAGACAATTAGATCATTTGCAATTTTTTGATATTACTGATAGTATTGTATGAATACCTGTGATGGTTAATTTTATGTGTCAAGCTGACTGGGCCAGCAGTGTCTGGACGTCTGTTCAGACATCATTCTGGGTGTGTCTGTGGTTGTTTCCAGGTGAGATTAACATTTGGGTTGGTGAACTGGGTAGAGCAGGTGGCCCTCCCCACTGTGGGTGGTCCTCATCCAGCCCGCTGAGAACCTGAAGGGATTCCTCCTGCCTGATTTCGTGAGACAGTGGTCTTTTCTGGCCTTTGGACTCAAGACAGAAATATCAGCTATTCCTGGTTCTTGAGCCTGTTGGATTTTGGACTGGAACTCACACCATTGGCCTTTCTTGGTCTCCAGCTTGCCAACTGCCTTGTCAGCCTCTATAACTGCATGAGCCAGTTTCTTTCTTTTTTTTTGCTTTTTTTTTTTTTGCTTTTCAGGGCCACACTCGTGGCACATGGAGGTTCCCAGGCTAGCAGTCGAATCAGAGCTAAAGTTGCCTGCCTATGCCACAGCCACAGCAATGCAGGATCTTCGACCTACACTATAGCTTACGGCAACACCAGATCCTTAACCCACTGAGTGAGGTCAGGGATTGAACCCAGAACCTCATGGTTACTAGTCAAATCATTTCTCCTGTGCCACAATGGGAACTTCTGAGCCAGTTTCTTATAATAAATCTCTATGTATATATATATAATATATATGTATACATGTATAACATGTATATTATATATGTGTGTGTATATATAAATAAATCTCTTTGTATATATATAATATATATGTATACATGTATATTATATATGTGTGTGTATATCTTTATATATCTCCATCTATCTTTCCTTGGATAAATGTGCATACACATACACACAAACACCATATTGGTTTCTCTGTAAAACCCTGACTAATATAATATTCTTAGCCTATCTCCTTGTGAGCATGTGTAAGACTTTATCTGGGTAGATTACATGGGAATGGAATTGCTTGTTCTTAGAATATAAATATGTTCAGAGTTCACATCTTAGCCTAGCGGTTAAGGACTTAGTATTGTCACTGCTGTGGTGCAGGTTCAATCCCTGGCCCGGGAACCTCCTCAAGCCACAGGTGCAGCAAAAAAAAAAAAAAAAGAATATAGATATGTTCAATTTTATTAGATATCGCCAAAGTGCTGTACAAATCTTTATTTCCTTCTGCAACTGTATGAGAGTTTGTGTTTCCACATCATTTTGCCAATCCTAATAACCAACCTGATGGGTTTTAATGGTGTCTTTTAAAATACTTATGTCTCTTAATGCTACTGGTTTTACCTATATGAAATGACATTTTCATGAACCGTAGGCTGGTGGCTAAGGCTATTGAATACTGATGCTTTAATGTGTTTTAATCTAACAGTGTTTCTCTCTACAGTTAACACTTTCTGACATTCATATTCTTTTGTAAATTACTTGTTCATATAATTTTGACATTTTTCTGTTAGATTATTTTCCTTAAACCCCTTGTGGCCTCTTCCCGTTTTTGTAATTCTTCTCTATATAAATACGTTTTCCTGGTTGGGAGTGTGTTTCCTCTTCTTAAACAGAAATGTGTTCTCTTAATCCCATCAAATGTACTAGTCTTGTATGATTTGTGTTTTTATTGGCTTAAGAACTTCAACCAGGGAGTTCCCGTCATGGCGCAGTGGTTAGTGAATCTGACTAGGAACCGTGAGGTTGCAGGTTTGATCCCTGGCCTTGCTCAGTGGGTTAAGGATCCGGCGTTGCTGTGAGCTGTGGTGTAGGTTGCAGATGCGGCTTGGATCCCACGTTGCTGTGGCTCTGGAACCAGGCCAGTGGCTACAGCTCTGATTAGACCCCTAGTCTGGGAACCTCCATATGCCGCAGGAAGCGGCCCTAGAAAAGGCAAAAAGACAAAAAAACAAAAACAAAAAAACCTTCAACCACACCTTGAGGTCAAAAACATGTTACCCTATATTTTTGTCTATAAGTTTTTAGAAGTTTTATTTATTTATTTTGGTCACACCTTTGGCATGTGGACGTCCCTGGGTCAGGGATCAAAACCATGCTGTGGTTGTGACCTGTGCCATGGCCACGGCAACACTAGATCCTTAACCTGCTGAGATACACAGGAACTTCCTAGAAGTTTAAAAATTTTGCTTTTTCAATTAGGTTTAGAATCAATCTGGGTTTTTTGTTATTATTTCTTCAGGATATGGTGTGTGGTGTGGATAAGAAAAAGGGTCTTGGGAGTTCCCGTCGTGGCGCAGTGGTTAACGAGTCCAACTAGGAACCAGGAGGTTGCGGGTTCGATCCCTGGCCTTGCTCAGTGGGTTGGCGATCTGGCGTTGCCATGAGCTGTGGTGTAGGTCGCAGACGCGGCTCAGATCCCGCGTTGCTGTGGCTCTGGCGTAGGCTGGTGGCTAAGGCTCCGATTTGACCCCTAGCCGGGGAACCTCCATATGCCGTGAGAGCGGCCCAAGAAAATGGCAAAAAGACAAAAAAAAAAAAAGAAAAAGGGTCTTATTATCCTTTCCCCATCAGTTTGCAGCGCCATCTCTCTTACCTTAAGTTTTGATAAGAAACATGGTTTTCTTTCTAGGCTCCCTCTTTTCTGTCCTATTGGTCTATTTGCCTGTCTTTGCACAGAAAACACACTTCTTTTTTCTTTTTTTCTTTTTGTCTTTTTGCCTTTTCTAGGGCTCCTCCCGTGGCATATGGAGGTTCCCAGGCTAGGGGTCGAATCCAAGCCGTAGCCGCCGGCCTACACCAGAGCCACAGCAACACGGGATCTGAGCCGAGCTTGCAACCTACACCACAGCTCACGGCAATGCTGGATCCTCAACCCACTGAGCAAGGCCAGGGTTTGAACCCACAACCTCATGGTTCCTGGTCGGATTTGTTAACGACTGCGCCATGACGGGAGCTCCGAAAACACTTCTTGATTACTGTAAATTTATCATGAGTTTTGATAAATGAGGGGACGACTACTCCCACCTTGTTTTTCTTCACAGTTGTCTTAATGTTCTTATATTATTTCTTCTTTCTGTATTTGATAGAATCTTGCATTATGTTCCAGGTGAATCTGCTAGCCACTTTATTTTTGCTTGAAATATTCCTTTTCATAAGGAGAAAAGTATCTTTAGCTCTGGCCCTTTGATACAGTTGATTTAATCAAAGTGAGCTATGTAGAATCACAGTGAATTAATTCACCAAAGTTGGCAGGGAAAATTCAACCACCCATGACAAAGAAAAGGCTATGACAATAAGTAATCCATACTGTACAGCCAACATTGTAACTTTCCTGTAACTAGCATGTTCCAGTAGCATAGTTACAAATCAACAATCCCTGGAACAATTTAAATAAAAATTAATATTACAGGAAAACATGACGTTATGATGCCAAGGTACAGAGTTAGTATAGATTTTTCTTTTATAATCAAAGGCCTGTAAGTTTGTGTTTACCTGTTCTTTATCTACCTAACAAGAGGTCAGGGCTAATTTTGGGGCTTAGCAGTGAACTTACCTGCTCTCCCCTCCCCTTTCCCCAAGTTCCTTATGTGCAATGGCTAACTATTCCTGGCAGCCCCTGAGACAAATGAGCCCTGCTCTCCAGGGGCAAACCATGAATTTAGGACCTGTGCATGTCTTCTTTTCCCATATGCTTTACTTTTCTTGTCTTGTGAAGGGTATTACCTCCATAATAGAAGCATAATGCATAAAGATCTTATTTCTGATTAAGTGAGACACTTCTAAAATTTTACGTTTACTACAGTGTTTATGTAGGTGTTTGATATACTCTTTAAAGAGGTTCCCTTCTCTTCCTAGTTTGCTAAGACTTTTTGAATTCATGATTATACTAATTTAATCAAATCTTTTTCTTGCATCTGTTAAGAAGATCATATAGTTTCTGTATTTTAATCTGTTTATGGTGAATGACATTAATAGATTTTCTAAGGTTAAACTATTCATGTATTCCTGGAATAATGCAAGGACGTTTTCCCTATGTTTCTCTTTAAAAATACACACTTCTGGAGTTCCTGTTGTGGTGCAGTGGTTAACGAATCTGACTAGGAACCATGAGGTTGCAGGTTCGATCCCTGGCCTTGCTCAATGCGTTAAGGATCTGGCATTGCCGTGACCTGTGGTGTAGGTCTCAGACGTGGCTCGGATCCCGCATTGCTGTGGCTCCAATTAGACCCCTAGCTTGGGAACCTCCATATGCCGCGGGAGCGGCCCTAGAAAAGGCAAAAAGACAAAAAAAAAAAAAACCCACACTTATGGTTTGATTTTGCTGACGTCTTATTTAGGATTTTTGCATACATGTTTACAAATGAGATTGGCCTGTAATTCTCCCCTCTTGTTCCATCTTTCTCTGGCTTTGTCATTGACGTTATTCTAGACTTGGTCAGTGCCTCTTTGGTATTCATTTAACTATGGCATTTTATTGTGCTCATGTAACTATGACATTTTATTTTATTTTGTACTGTGAGATTTGGATTTTTTTCCTCTTCTTATATTGTTTCTTGTGGTTGTTCGTTTTGTTGTTGCTTCTTTCCTGTCTCCTAAAGCCTAAGGTTACTTAGTGTTTCTTTCTCCTTCTGAATCATATAAGCCCCTAGGATGCTTTAACTCTGGCAGTTCCTCATGTTATATGTTGCTGTCCAGTCTACTTGCACTTTCTCCCCTCCCATCCCCTGGATAATGTTTTAGTTACAGCCGATGCTCATTTAGCTTTAAAGCAGGGTGACCAGACTCTTTTTTGCATAGCATTGCTTCTTGCCCCTGCTTCTGTCTTCTAGGATTAGTTTCCTCTTATGTTCTATAGATGTTAAATTGTTTCTTCAGTCTTTTTGCCTTAAAATCTTTTGGTTTTGTTCTTATTCTCAAATAACAGTTTACCTGAAAATTTTAATTTGATAGTAATTTTCTGGAAGCGCTTTGAAAATCTTATTCCATAAACCAGCTATGATGGAAAAAATAAAAGTCATTAAAAAAAAAAAAGGAAATCTTATTCCATTATCTTCTGGTGCTATTTATATTTTTTCTTTGTAGAAATCTGGCAGTTCCCTAGAGGCCTAGTGGTTAAGGACTCGGCATTGTCACTGCTGTAGCTCGGGTTTGATCCCTGGCCTGGGAACTTCTGCATGCTGCAGGTGTGGCCAAAAAAAAAAAAAAGAAAAAAAGAAAAATTCTTTTTTTCTCCAGTTGTTTTTAAGATTTTTTTTTTTCTTGATGTCCTGCAGTGTCATGTCACTGGGTTTAGAATGCCTTTCTGTTTATACTTCTTTGGACTCATTGGAATTCAGTGGGCATGTGGATTCATGTCTTTCATCAATTCAGGAACCTGCTAAGTGTATTCTCTTAAAATAGTGCTTTTACCCCATCATCTATATTCTTTCCTTTCCCTTTCTGTATGTATCTTGGACCTTGTTATTTTATCCTTCATATCTCTTGTCCCTTTTCACAGTTTCATTTATCTTTTTAGACTCTTTCTGGTTAATTTTCTTGATGCTATCTTGCAGATCTCTCAAAACCTCTTAATTGGAACTTAATTTACCATTTAATCCATCTATTAAACTTGTTAGAAGAGAGACTCTATTTTTTTTTGTTTCAAAAGTTTTTTTGGCCACGCCTGTGGCATGTGGAAGTTCGCAGGCCAGGTATTGAACCTGTGCCACAGCAACGACCCAAGCTGCTATAGTGACAGTGCTGCATCCTTAACCTGCTGGGCCACCAGGGAACTCCTCGATAACTATTTTTAAGTTCTTTACTAAGTTTTATTTGTTTTTCATATCTTCTTGTTCTTTTTCCATAGTGTCTTATTCTTTCCTCATAGTTTCTATTCTTTTTAAAATCTAATAATTTTAAACATAGCTATTTCATAATCTCTTTCAGCAAGTTCCGTTAACCAAGGTCTTGGGCTAATCCTGCTGCATGAATGGGGTTCATTTGTTCAGGTATATTACATACATTTAAAAATTTTAGATTACCATTTAACCTAAAGTTTCATCTCCTGTCCTTGTGTGTCATTAAAATCCAAGCTGCTGGTGTTTAGAATCTATTGCTGGGTCCTCTCTACCGTGCCTTCAGCCCTGAGCGTCACCAATTTATATGTATCTCAGTCTGGGTTTCAGATCCCTCTGTGTTTCTGAGGGACTTCCCTCTTTTTCTGTTTTCCTTTTATGTGTTATTTCTCTGGAAGAAAGTAGTAAATGGAAGTCTACTTTTGGTCAGTCTTCCATGTTGCCAGATCTGGTAGTCAAATTTCTGAAAGAAAAAAAAATTTACATAACTTTTAGATGTACATTGTAGAAAAATCTAGAGGCAAAGAATTATATTCTGCTTGAAGAGAGTTACTATTCACATTATGTTAAATCTGTATTTCTCTAATCCTGTTCTGTGTATATGTGTATTGTGTGTGTGCAGGTGTATGTGTACATATGTAGGTATAGTTAAAGAAAAATTATCTCCATTGCATCATTTTATTTGATTATTTTTTTTTTTTTGTCTTTTTAGGGCTGCACCCACAGTGTATGGAAGTTCCCAGGCTAGGGATTGAATTGGAGCTATAGCTGCCGGCCTCTGCCACAGCCACAGGAACACCAGCTCTGAGCCAAGTCTGCGACCTATACCACAGCTCATGGCAACTCGGTATCCTTAAGCCACTACGTGAGGCCAGGGATCGAACCTGTGTCCTCAGGGATACTAGTTGGGTTTGTTACCATTGAGCCCTGACAGGAATTCCCTTCATTGTACCATTTTATAACATGATTTTTTTTCCACTGAAGATAATGTCAAAACATTTACGTGTCAGTCACTATATTCCTACAAGGTATTTTTTAAAGTCTACGGAGTATCCTATCATGACGCTATAATGCAACTGAGCCAGCCAGTTCTGTTGTTGAACATTTTAAAAATGTTTGTGGTTATAAATAATACTGACACAGATGACCTTAGAAGTGCATCTTTGCCTCTGTCTATTTATTTAGGATAAATTGCTGAAAGCTGAATAGCTGAGTAATATGAATGTTTTTGTTATTTACTGATAAATTGTTTTCTTCTGGAACAGTTATCAGTCAGACTCCCTTTCCTAAACTCTTGTTTTCCAGATATTTAAGGCCTAAGTGACTTGAACATATATTTATATGTGAATCTTCCCAGAGCTGTAAGCATTACCACAAAAAATTTCTCCTGGCGTTGCTAAGAGGTGGCGTCTGGCATGACTTTCCTACCTAACTCCACCCTGTCATAGTTAATAGGAATTCCACGTGTCACACGTGCTCTGAAGCATCAGTACGTGCGCTGCAGGAGAAAGGGTTCTCTGATTGCTTTTCAACGTGAAAACAAAAGTATATACGCCTCACATTTATCTGCTCCATTTACCAGCACTTAGCCCCATCCTACCTCGATGAACTTAATGAGATTAACAGACGCTGCAACTTTAATCTTCATTAGAGTTACTGTCAGGTAACAGCATCATTCTGGGGTTACTAGAACTGAATCAGAGAACAGTGATGAGGTGGACTGAGATTCAGGAGAAGGTATTCCTTAGACCTTCCAACTCCCAGTTATATTCCATATATCCTTCTCTCAAGCCGTTTATATACTAGAATCCTCTCTCAGAAACCTCCAAATTGGAACTGGTTTATTATTCAAATATACTTTTGGTTAAATTGTAGATTAGGTACAGTCTTGCCATTATTCTTGCTTAAAAACATTGAAAAGAGCCATGATATGATTCTAAGACGTTATCATTAAGTTTCATAATGGATTATGTTATATAAGTATATGCATATGTTTTGAGATATGCATATCAAAGCATGTGACATCTGGGATTTGCTTTAAAATTCAGTGAAGGAGGGAGGGCGAGAGGAATGGATGGAGGGTTGCAGCAGCTATGGCAGAACTTGTCAAATCTGTGTGATGGGTTTACGAGGCCCCTTATACTATTCTCTTTGTCAGCACTGAACATTTTTCATGATGTGGTAAAAAGGTGGTTTCTTTAACTTAGGGCAATAGAGAGAAGAGAGAGATTGAGAATCCTGGTGAATCTCAGCGTCAAGGAGAAAAAGCCAAGGGAAACCTGTCCGATGGAGGAACCTGGCTGAATGAAAAGGACAAGAGAGTAGAAAAGTATTTCTAGGTATAGTGAGCACACATAGAGGCACCCCCCCACACACATACCACACACAAACACATACACCATTCCCATTGCTCTACGCCTCTTCTGTAAGAATCCCATTAATTTCAATTTCCTTGGTTAGGATTTAATAGGGGAAGGGATATTAAAGACCTTTTCCTTGAGTAAATGAAGAAATTGCGTAAAATACGTGTATTTCTTTGCATAAGTATCTTTTTAAAATCTCATCTCAATAACCCTCACCACAGTTTGGAAAGGAAAAAAGTGGAGCTGTTGCTCTATTTTTTATATGAGAGTAAGGCACTGCGCATGTCTGTTGGGGGAGGGGGTGCGGGGAACAAGTGGCTTTGCACTTTGAAAAATCCTGATTGAGGGAGTTCCCGCCATGACTCAGTGAAAATGAATCCGACTAGTATCCATGAGGACCCAGGTTCCATCCCTGGCCTCGCTCAGTGACTTACGGATCTGGCGTTGCCTTGAGCTGTGGTGTAGGTCGCAGATGCATCTTGGATCCTGAGTTGCTGTAGCTGTGGCATAGGCTGGCAGCTACAGCTCTGATTCGACCCCTACCCTGGGAACAGTACAAATCATTACTGGTGCAGCCCTAAAAAGACAAAAATAAATAAAAAATAAATTTTGTTTTTAATTTCTAGTTTTCTATCATGGTCTATCCCAGGAGATTGGATAGAGTTCCCTGTGCTGTACCGTAGGACCTCATTGCTTATCCATTTTAAATGTAATAGTTTGCATTTACTAACCCCAGACTCCCAGTCCATCCCACTCCCTCCCCCCTGACAACCACAAGTCTGTTCTCTATGTCTGTGAGTCTGTTTCTGTTCTGTTGATATGTTCATGTGTGCTGTATTTTAGATTCCATATGTAAGTGATATCATATTGTATTTGTCTTTATCTTTCTCACTAACGCCACTTAGTATGAGAGTCTCTATAGTTTCATCCATGTTGCTGCAAGTGGCACTATTTCTTTGGTTTTTTTTTATGGCTGAGTGGTAATCCTTTGCATGTGTATACCACATTTTCTCTATCTGTTCACCTCTGGATGAACATTTAGGTTGTTTCCATGTCTTGGCTTTTGGTTCGTAGTGCTGCTGTGAACATAGGGGTGCATAGGTCTTTTTGAATGAAAGTTTTGTCTGGATTTATACCTAGGAGTGGGATTGTTGGATCATATGGTAGTTCTATATTCAGTTTTCTGAGGAACCTCCATACTGTTTTCCATAGTGGTTGCACCAATTTACATTCCCACCTACAGTGTAGCAGAGTACCCTATTCTCCACACCCTCTCCAGCACTTGTAATTTGTAGACTTACTAATGATGGCCATTCTGACTGTTGTGAGGTGGTATCTCACTGTGGTTTAAATTTACATTTTTTTAATGATTTGTACTGTTGAACCTCTTTTCATGTGCCTGCTGGCCATCTGTATTTCTTATTTGAGGAAATGCCTATTTAGGTCTTCTGCTCATTTTTCAATTGGGTTTTTTGTTGTTGAGGTATATGTGTTGTTGGTATATTTTGAAAATTAAGCCCTTTGTTGGTTGCATGGTTTGCAAATATTTTCTCCCATCCTGTAGGTTGTCTTTAAATTTTGTTTATGGTTTCCTTCGCTGTGCAAAAGGTTCTAAGTTTGATTAGGTTCCATTTATTTTGTTTGCTTGTTTTTTTCTTTCTTTCTTTCTTCTTTTTTTTTTTCTTTTTATGGCTGCACCTGGGCATATGGAAGTTCCCAGGCCAGGGACTGAATCTTAGCCATAGCTGTGACCTATGTTATACCAGTTTACATTCCCACCACCACTGAGGGAGGGTACCCTTTTCTCCACACCCTCTCCAGCATTTGTTATTTGTTGACTTGTTAATGATGGCCATTCTAACCGGTGTGAGGTGGTACCTCACTGTAGTTTTGATCTGCATTTCTCTAATAATCAGTGATGTTGAGCATTTTTTCATGTGCCTCTTGGCACCCATATGTCTTATTTGGAGAAATGTCTGTTTAGGTCTTCTACCTATTTTTCAATTGGGTCGTTGTTTTTTTTTGCCGTTGAGTTGTGTGTATATTTTGGAGATTCAGCCTTTGTTGGTTGCATCATTTGAAACTATTCTCCACCTGTAATAGTGTTTGAAGTCTGGAAGAGTTATGATTCCTGTCTTGTTTCATTAGGATTGCTTTGGCACTTCTGGGACTTTTACGGTTCCATATAAATTTTTGGATTATTTATTCTGGTTCTGTGAAAAATGTCATGGGTAATTTGATTGGCACCGCATTAAATCTGTAGATTGCTTTGGGTGATATGGCAATTTTAACAATATTAATTCTTCTAATCCAAGAGCATGGGCTGTCTTTCAATTTATTTGAATCCTCTTTAATTTCTGTTATTAATGTTTTCTAGTTCTCAGCATATAAGTCTTTTGCTTCTTTGGTCAACTTTATTCCTAGGTATTTTATTATTTTTTAGTGCAGTTTTAAAAAGTTTTGTTTCTTTTACATTCCTTTTCTGATATTTCATTTTTAGTATACAAAAATGCAACTAATTTCTGAATGCTGATCTTGTATCCTGCTACTTTGCTGAATTCCATATCAGATCAAGTAGTTTTTGTGTGGAGTCCTTAGGGTTTTCTATATATAGTATGTTATCTGCATATAGTGAGATTTTTACCTTTTCTCTTCGGATTTGGATACCCTTTATTTCTTTTGTGTGTCTGATTGCTGTGGCCACTGAATAAAAGTGGTGAGAGTGGGCAGCCTTGTCGTGTTCCAGGTTTTAGAAGGAAGGCTTTCAGCTTTTCTCCATTGAGCATTATATGGCTGTGGGTTTGTCATAAATGGCTTTTATCATGTTGAGATATGTTCCCTCTGTATCCACTTTGATAAGGGCTTTTATCATGAATGAATGCTGAATTTCGTCAAATGGTTTTACCACATCTATTGAGATGATTATGTGCTTTTTTACTTTTCCTTTGTTAATGCTGTGTATGATGTTGATTGATTTGCATATGTTGACCCATCCTTGTGAACTTGGGATGAATCCCACTTGGTAATGGTATATGATCTTTTTTATGTGTTGTTGGATTTGATTGGCTAAAATTTTGTTGAGAATTTTTGCATCTATATTCATCAAAGATGTTGGCCTATAATTTTCTTTTTTGTAGTATCTTTGCCTTTTGCTTTTGTTTTTTTTGGTTTTGTTGTTTCTGTCAACATATGGAAATTCCTAGGTTACGGGTTGAACCAGAGTTGCAGCCACCAGTCTATGCCTCAGCCACAGCAATGCAGGATCTGAGCCGCATCTGCAACCTACACCACAGCTCACAGCAATGCTGGATCCTTAACTCACTGAATGAGACCAGGGATTGAGCCTGCATCCTCATGGATACTAGTTGGGGTTGTTACCGCTAAGCCACTACAGGAACTCCTGTCTGGTTTTGGTGTTAGGGGGATAGTGGCTTTATAGAATGTCTTTGAGAGTGTTCCTTCTTCAGTCTTTTGGAAGCGTTTAAGAAGGTTATGTGTAAGTTCTTCTTTGTATGTTTGGTAAAATTCACTTGTGAAGCTGTCTGGTCATGAGTTTTTGTTTGTAGGAAGTTTAAAATTACACATTCAATTTCACTTCTGGTGATTGGTCTGTTCAAATTATCTATTCTTGATTCAGTTTTGGTGGGCCATGTATTTCTACAAAGTTGTCCGTTTCTTCTAGGTTGTCACATTTGTTGGCATATAATTGTTCGTAGTATTCTCTCTTTTTGTATTTCTGCAGTATCAGTTGCGATTTCTCCTTTTTCAGCTCTTATTTTGTTTATTTGGGTTCTCTCTCTTTTCTTCCTGGTAAACCTGGCCAGAGATTTGACAATTTCCCTTTCAAAGAACCAGCTCTTGGTTTTATTGATTTTTTTCTATTGTTTTTTTAATCTCTCTCTTTTTTAAAATTTCCTCTCTGATCTTTATTATTTCCTTCCTTCTGCTGACTTTAGGTTTTGTTTGTTCTTCTTTTTCTAATTCTTCTAGGTGGTAGGTTAGGTTGTTTATTTGGCATTTTTCTTCTTTTTTGAGGAAGGCCTGTATTGCTAGAAGCTTCCCTCTAAGAACTGCTTTTGTGGCATCCCGTATATTTTGTGTTTTTTTTGTCGTTTGTCTCAACGTGGTTTTGTTTTGTTTTGGTTTTGGTTTTGGTTTTGCTTTTTAGGGCTGAACCCGAGGCATATGGGGGTTCCCAGGCTAGGGGGCTAATCGGAGCTACAGCTGCCTGCCTAGGCCACAGCCACAGCAATGCCAGATCCGAGCCACATCTGCGACCTATACTACAGCTCACTGCAATGCTGGATCCTTACCCCACAGCGTGAGGCTGGGGATCGAACCCAAAACCTCATGGTTACTAGTCAGATTCATTTCTGCTAAACCACAACGAGAGCTCCTCAAAGTACTTTTAAATTTCCTTTTTGATTTCCTCATCGACCCAGCAACAGCTCTATTTCTAAATAAAGTCACATTCCAAGGTAAGAGGGCTTAGAACTTCAATATATGCATTTTGCTGGAGACCATAATACAACCCATAAATTCCTTCTTTTGAATTTTTCCCTACTTCATGTATATTTTGCTCGTGGAATATATCACAGTCTGTGTGGTTATCTGTCTTGGCTCTCCTTCTAGACTGGGAGATCTTTGAAGTCTGGTTCATCTTGATGTAACCTGAAGGGCCAAGCACAGAGGATAAATAAATGTTTGTCAGAGGCCTTAGTATTTTTCACTGTGGCTACTTCTGGTACCCAGGTTAGGCTATACCTCCAAATTGCAAGAGGCAGGATTTTATGAAAATGGAGGCAATACAGACTTTTTCTATGTACCTGTCTGCATGCAGTTAAGTTTGTGTACCCTTGCTGGAATCAGGACAAAGTGACGGGTTTGAAAGTCAGGTTGAGAAATTCCCATCATGGCTCAGCAGTTAACAAATCCAACTAGCATCTATGAAGGTGCAGGTTGGATCCCTGGCCTCGCTCAGTGGGTTAAGGATCCGGCATTGCTTTGAGCTGTGGTGTAGGCCGCAGATGTGGCTCGGATTGTGTGTTGCTGTGGCTGTGGTGTAGGCTAACAGCTAGCCTGGGACCTCCATATGCCACAGGCGTGGCCCTAAAGAGACAAAAAGACAAGTAAATAAATAAAAATCATTTAAGAGACAAAGAAGAATGTTACATGTTCCCATAAATGGGTAGATGCATCAAGATGGTATAATAATTATATAATAATTATATACACACCTAACAACAAAGTCCTAGAAATATGAAGCCAAAAAAAAAAAAAGTCAGGTTGACAACCCAGGCTATGATAGTCCACTTCTTGCCATTAGCCAAGAGTGAGGAAGGTGTGTCTGTGTGTGTGAGAGAGAGAAAGCGAGAGAGATAAACAAGTATGGCTTTCAAAAAGCCATGGGGAGACTCTGAGTTTGTGACTGAGTAGGAAGATGCCATGGAAGGGGTGAATACAAGGGTTAGGGTTACAAGAACATTCCAAAACCTGATGCTAATGTTCCAGAGACAGAGATCCTGCAGGAATTGAAGGGAGGAAGTGAGCATGAAAACAAGACCAATCACCAATAACCAGGATACATGGCCAAGGTGCAAAATATTGGTACCAGGATCTATGCCCGCCCAAGGGACTGGACAACACAAGCACAGGGGTCAGAAGCAAGAAACAAACTCAATGGTGAGGCAGGCCATTGTCTTTTTCCTGAAAGCTTACCTCATGGTGAGAGAGGTCTAGCCAATCTAGGCCCCTGGGTGGCGGTGGTGAGAGGAGGGGAAGCAGGTGGCTGGAGCAGGATGCGGGCTTGCCCCACCCCTGCAGCCTCCCCGGCCAGCGCCTGACTCACAGAAGGCCAGCCTCCATTTGATGTTCATTCAGTCTAAGTACTGAACTAGGCAACGAGAATGAAAGAATGTCATGGTCCCTTCACTCAAGCGGCTTACAGATTTATGGGGGATAAAATGCACTCAAGCAAAAGTAAACAACCATCCAGTTCCCGGTTAAGTATTGGAAAGTTCCAAAGCGAGTGGGAAAGGGGGCCTCTCTAGTGAGGGAGATTCTATCCTAAGGCAGGGCTCCTTCAAGTGTGGTCCTTGGCTGGTGACATCAGTGTCACTGGGAGCCCATTAGAAATACAGATTTTGAAGCACCCTGGTGGCTCAGCGGGTTAAGGATCTGCTGCTGTTACTGCTGTCGCACAGGTTTGATCCCTGGCCTGGGAACTTCTGCAGGCTGCAGGCACAGCCAAAAAAATGCAGATTCTCAGGCTTCATTTCAGACTTTTAAATCTGGGACTCTGGAGGTAGGGGCAAGGAATCTGCATTTAACCAGCTGTCGGTTACACATATTGAAGTTTAGAAGGCAGTGTACTTAGAAGTTGAGGGGAGGATGGGAATCGCACCAGGAGGCAGGAAGGGGAAGGGGGAGATGCAGATCTGGAAGGAGGAGAGACTCCGGGGACTACGGATTTATGACTTTCAAAGCCTTTCCTTAGGAACTAGGAGTCTGCAGGAGTGCAGAATAGAGCGAGAGTAGGAGACCAGTGCATGTCCCTGGAATGCCAGAATTGGATTTTATCATTTAGACTTGAATTTTCAAAAACCTGTTTCTCAGAGATGCTCCATGAAAAAAGAACCTCAAGAGCAGATATATTTAGGAAACACTGGATTCCATTCATGCCTCTTGCAGATTTCCTGTGCACAAGGATGCATTAAAGGCATTAAAGCTCTTGGAGCTCCCTGGTGGCTTAGGGGGTTAAGGATTGGCTGATGTCACTTCTGTGGCTTGGGTTTGATGCTACGCCACAGCCACGGCAACACCAGATCTGTGCCACATCTGAGACCTGCACCGCAGCTCATGGCAATGCCAAATCCTTAGCCTGCTGAGCGGGACCAGGGATACTAGTAGGGTTTGTTACTCCTGAGCCACAATGGGAACTCCTAAAGTTCTTTTAAAAATATATATTGTTTCAGCTGTTCAATAGGTTTTGATCCTTTGTTCACTCAGAATGTGGTCTTTGGACCAACGGCATCAGCACCACTGGGGAGCTTGATAAGAATGCAGAATCTCAGGCTCCATGCTACACGCACAATCTTCATTTAACAATACATATGAACGTTTGAGGGAGTTCTCTCGGGTTTGATCCCTGGCCTGGGAACTTCCACGTGCCATGGGCCCGTCAAAGAAAAGAAAAAAGAAAAAAAAGAAATTTTGAGAAGTGCTGTTTTAACCCAGGAAACCCTGTTTCACAGACTGGAACACAGTTGTGTGTGGCGTTCACTTTGGAAAGGCTATGTTGGGCGGTGAGAAGCCAGTGATTTCAAGCAGGGAAGCACAGGATGAGAGCCGCCTCATCCTACACAAAGCTGGCTCTCAGAACCTCCCTAAGGAGTCTCCCCTGCCTCCTCTTGAGGTTCACTCCCAGAGAGAGCTTCCTGTCATTCTCCTTCGCTGCAGGGGGTCTCACTCAGTCAGGAAGCTCAGCAGAGACACTTCCGGGCAGAGCCACAGTGGCAACCTGCAAACCACTGATCCATGGGCTCCTTGGTCTCAGGAAACTCAAATACCTGGTCATTATACATGGCCCAGCCATGTTCTTTCTGACGATTACATTCTAGTGCTTCATCCAAACGGCTCATCTCTGAACCTCCATTAACTGAAGGCCCCATCATTTAATGATCTATATTTCTATGCCTTTTTTCCCCTTTTTGGCCACCTGCCTCAGCATGCAGAAGTGTCCGGTTCAAGGATTGAACCTGCGCCACAGGAGCAAACTGAGCTACTGCAGGGACACCAGATCCTTAACCCCCTGACCACCAGGGAACTCCTCTGTGCAGTTTTTGGATAAGAGCTGCCATGGTAGCTGTCTTTGCAAACATGGTTGTTTAATTACATGTTTGTTTTAAAAAGAACTTTAAAAATCAGTGTCCTAAAACATCATTTTGAATCATCCTCCAGTTTTTGTGTGTGTTAATTTTTTTTTTTTGTCTTTTTGCCGTTTCTTGGGCCGCTCTCGTGGCACATGGAGGTTCCCAGGCCAGGGGTTGAATCGGAGCTGCAGCCACCGGCCTATGCCAGAGCCACAGCAACGCGGGATCCGAGCCACGTCTGCAACCTACACCACAGCTCACGGCAACGCTGGATCGTTAACCCACTGAGCAAGGGCAGGGATCGAACCCGCAACCTCATGGTTCCTAGTCGGATTCGTTAACCACTGCGCCACGATGGGAACTCCGTGTTAATCTTTTTGAAAGCAAAAATCTTGCTAGTCTTGTTTTGACTCCCCCAACAAGATCTTACAGGGTTACTGATTAACATGGGAAAGCATAGGATTTTCTGGAGCCATGTGATGTCGAGATTTGATGGTGGCACCGAAAAGCAGCCTCATTACATTCCAAAGGTATGACTGAAACAAAACCTTGTTTTAAAGGGGGTTAACTGAGAAGGTAACAGTTGAAATGTCAGAAGATACTGTGAGGACAGGCGTGGTGGGCAGTGTCTGCGAAGAGAGGCTTGGGAAGACGACAGAGGAAGTGGCACAACCAGGAGGACAGACACTGCAGTGGGAATCACAGAAGAGCAAGGATCAGGGCAAAAGACCTGAGAACACAGGAGGTTGTAGGAGGAACGCCGGACAAAGCAATGCATCGTCGGCCTGAAGCCAGGAAGTTGAAGACCTCAGTACGACATCCCCTCCGACATCTGCCAGCAATGGCTGCCTTTGTGTTCAGAGGAGGGCGGAATGGGGAGCAAGCTAAAGATTGGGGACCAGTTTCCTCTCTTTGTGCCCCAGTTCCCCCTCCTTTGTATACACTCTCCATCTTGAATACACTCTGGTTCTCAGGGCTAAAATGTGCAGCATGCATCCTGTGGAGAAACTAATACTGCCCAGAAGAGCACACGTTTACCCCGGGTCAAGAGGTGAGAACTCCTAGGTAACACATGGGGGACTAGAGTCTGTAAAAGACCCTGTGCAGGAGGCCAACACTGAAGTGAACAAAGCTGTGGATTCATTTTCTTTCTCTTTCTTTCTTTATCATCTTTTTGGCCCACGGCTTGCTGAAGTTCCCAGGCCAGGGATTGAACCTGAGGCACAGCAGTGACAAGGCCACAGCCCCAACCACTAGGCCACCAGGTAACTGTCCTTCCGTCCTTCTTTCCTCCCTTCCTCCCTCTTTCTTTCTTTTTGTCTTTTCCAGGGCTGCACCTGAGGCATATGGAGGTTCCCAAGCTAGGGGTTGAATCGGAGCTGTAGCTGCCGGCCTACACCACAGCCACAGCAACGCCAGATCCGAGCAGCCTCTGTGACCTACACCACAGCTCATGGCACCGCCGGATCTTTAACCCATTGAGCGAGGCCAGGGATCGAACCTGTAACCTCATGGTTCCTAGTCAGATTTGTTAACCACGAAGGAAACTCCTGTCTTTCTTCTTTCCTTTCTTTTGTTTCATCATGAGGCAGAACTTGGAGAGAAGAGTAACTCGGTGACATGGTTTTAATCTATAGTGGCCACTATTTAATCCCCTCCTTGGGCGTTTTGGGAAGTGCAGGTGTGACTGCAGAGATTTCCTGGGCACTTCTGCCATCTAGTGCCTTGCAGGAGGGGGTCACTGCGCCTGTTTATCCCTGCTTCATTTGTCAGTGCACGCATATGGCTTCAGTGTGAGAAAATTATAAGAGCAGCCACGTGGAGCTGAGGACAGCAGATCATGCCTGATTCTATGAAGACTGATGAGAGAGAAAATGGGAGAATATAGTTAAGAGGAACCCAGAGCATGTGCACACCTGCTATTCTTTCCCGGCCCTTCCTTCGCTCCCTCCCGGTTGTCACACCCCTCTTCCCAGCTCTTCCTCCCAGGAAAGGCCAAGTTACCCCTAGCCGCCCCTTCTGAGGTTTTCTCCACCCAGAGGAGGTCGGTTATAAAGTCTGCAGAACCCAGTAGACATCATGCCTCAATAGAGGCAGACCTATATCCGTGATTCATCTTTTTAAACAGTTTTTGTTTGTCTTTTTAGGGCCACACTCGTGGCATATGTAGGTTCCTAGGCTAGGGGTGAATTGGAGCTACAGCTGCAGGCCTGCACCTCAGCTACAGCCACGCTCCACCCGAGCTGCGCCTATGACCGCAACGCTGGATCCTTAACCCACTGAGTGAGGCCAGGGATGGAACCTGCATCCTCATGAATACTAGGTGGTTCGTTGACAGCTGAGCCACAACCGGAACTCCTAAACAGATTTTTTATGATAATGATAAACCATCCTATTGTGGAAACTTGGGACCGTATAGAAAAGTGAAAGGGCCCTACTATCTCAGCACCCAGATTATGACTTATTTTAGGGAGTGTCTGCTGGGGAGCGGGCTTAGGTAAGAAATATCCACACTGGAAGGCAAATCACTGCAAGAAAGGAGAAAAGAACTCACTCCTACCAGAGCCGAGCTGAGGACCGGCCCTCACCCCCGCACCCCTGCACCCCCTGCACCCCCAACTCCTTTCCTCTGGCCGCTTCTCTGCGCCCGCAGGCTGTCCTCCCACGCGCTTGCGCACTGCCTGCTGGCTGAGGACCAGGCTGTGCCAGGATGTGATCCGCGCACGGAACGAGCCCGTGGGCTACTCTGGGCGCAGCTGCTGGCCGGCTTGAAAGTGCGCGTGCCCATCTGCCACGGGAATCCTCCTGCCCATCCAGCAGCTCTGTGACCAGAGGTCAAGCAGAAATAAGCTGTTTAAATAACAAGTCCGTTGTTACTTTAAATATAGGAAAATAAAAAATTACAAAGCAAAAATGTCTCATAATCCTAGTGAACACCTTTCTAGACATTAATGAAATGACACACAGGCTTAAAACATCCATATGGCATAGAAAGGTTCAAAATGAAAAGTAAATAGCCCTTCTTTCAGCAGTCCCTCTTTCCAAAGATAACCACTATAATTACCCCCCTCTCCCAAGTATGGACATGTTTACCTATGCATAGATCGGAATTTCCTGTTGTGGCTCAGCAGTGGGTTAAGGATCCCGTGTTCCCTTGAGATGGGGTGTAGGTCCAAAATGAGGCCTGGCTCTGATGTTGCTGTGGCTGTGCCATAGGCTGGCAGCCGCCACAGCTCTGATTCGACCCCTAGCCTGGGAACTTCTATATGCCTACTGCAGGTGCGACTCTAAAAATAAAAATAAAATTTAAAAGGTATTAGCCCCATGCTGTACAGTGGAAAAAGAAGAAGTGTTTTGGGGGAAATAACAATTAAAAATAAATTAAAAATAAATAAATAAAAAATAAAAGGTATTGGGGAGATTTTGTTAAATTGCCCTTTAAAAAAGTTGCACAAATTTATACCTTCAGCAAAATGTGAGTAAAACTGAACATCTTTTTGTACGTAAAATTACAGTTCAATATTTCTTTTTTCTTGAGTTGCTTGTTCATATTCTTTGCACTTTTCTTACTGATTTGACTGGGCTTTATAAATAAAGAAATTAGGAGTTTCCGATATGACACAGTGGGTTAAGAATCCAACTACAGCAGCTCAGGTTGCTGTGGAGGTGTGGGTTTGATCCCAGGCCTGCCCAGTGCAATAGGTTAAAGGATCCAGCGTTGCTTCAGCCTAAAGAAGTTAGCCTTTGGTCTATCGTGTTTTGCAGGTGTTTTCCCCAATTTGTCTTTTGTGTTTTACCTTTTTGTGTTTAGTTATTGGTTTGGTTTGGTTTTTTTCAATAGACTTTTTTTTTTTTTTTGGCAGGCCCATGGCATATGGAAGTTCCCAGGCCAGGGACCAAACCCATATCACAGCAGCATCCCCAGCTGGTGCAGTGATAACACCAGATCCTTTACCTACTGTGCTACAAGGAAACTCCCTCCCACAGAGAAATTTTAGCATTTTATATGGAAAATTTGGCAGATTGCCTTTATCCTTGTGGGTTGTCTGCCTTATTTTGAAAGGCCTCTAAATATTAATGTAGAGTTCACCTATGATCCAGCAATTCCACTCTTATGGGTACACCCAGGAGAAATGCACAGATGTCCACATAATCAATCAGTTCACCCATGCCTTTTATTGAAAACATACACACATACCTCTTGTTGTTAGAAAAGTCATATATTCAATGAAGAAAATTTGCAAAATAGGTGTAAACCAAAAGAAAAGAATCCTAGAGTCTAATTGCTAGAGATAGTCACTGTGAACATTTTGCCATAGAAATTTCCTATTTTTAATTCTATGCAATAATTGTGTTTTGATTCTGTCATGAAATATACTTATTAAATATTTGATTTTTTTTTTTTTGGCTTTTTAGGGCCATGCCTGTGGTATATGGATGTTCCCAGGCTAGGGGTCGAATCAGAGTTACAGTGAGCCACGTGTCTACAACTAACACCACAATTCACAGCAATGCCAGATCTTTAACCCACTGAGCGAGGCTGGGGATCGAACCTGCAACCTCATGGTTCCTAGTCGGGTTCGTTTCCACTGCACCATGATGGGAACTCCACCACAATCTAATTTTAGATCATCTTCATCACCCCAGAAAGAAGCCCTTGCTTTCTATTTGTGTCTATTTGTTGTCACTTCCCATTTCCACCAACCAGGCTTAGGCAACTGTTAATCTACTTTCTTTCTCCATGGTTTTGCTTTTTCTAGATATTTCATATAAATGGAATCACACAACATGTACGCTTTTGTGTTTGGCTTCTTTCACTTAAAATAATGTTTTGAGGTTCATGTATATGATAAGTTGTATCAATACTTCATTGTTTTTCTTGCTGAATAGTAAGTATTCATTGATTGGATATAACACATTTTGTCTATTTGTCAGCTGATAGACATTTGAGGGTTTTTTCCTGCTTTTCAGCCCTTGTGACTAACGCTGCTGTGAACTTTTGTCCACAAGTTTTTGTTTTTGTTTTGTTTTGTTTTTTGTTTTTTGTTTTTGTCTTTTTGCCATTTCTTGGGCAGCTCCTGCGGCATATGGGAGGTTCCCAGGCTAGGGGTCCAATCGGAGCTGTAGCCACCGGCCTACACCAGAGCCACAGCAACGCGGGATCCGAGCCGCGTCTGCAACCTACACCACAGCTCACGGCAACGCCGGATCCTTAACCCACTGAGCAAGGGCAGGGACCGAACACGCAACCTCATGGTTTCCAGTCGGATTCGTTAACCACTGCGCCACGACGGGAACTCCATTGTCCACAAGTTTTTGTGTGGACATATTTTTATTTCTCCTGGGTGTACATGTAAGAGTGGAATTGCTGGATCATACGTGAACTCTACATTAACATTTGGATTATATTTCTTTTTTTTCTTTTTCTTTTTAGGGCCACACCTGTGACATAAGGAAGTTCCCAGGGTAGGGCTCGAATCAGAGCTGAAGCTGGCTTGCAATAGATCTGAGCAACATTGGATCTGAGCAGCATCTGTGGTCTACACCACAGCTCCCAGCACACCAGATCCTTAAGCCACTGAGCAAGGCCAGGGATCAAACCCACATCCTAATGGATGCTAGTTGGGTTCATTACCCACTGAACAGCAACAAGAATGCCTTCCTGTTGGGGTTTCGAATGAGGTTCTAATGTAAAGGACATCAAATATCAAAACGACTGTGAGACTGAAACGTACATGGGCAAAATGTTGAAAGTTCAAGGATATACAAGGGGTCTACAACAGCTTAAAACTGTGGTGTAGACCAGGGGGTAGGCAGCAGCCAGGGTCACAGAGTGCATGGTTCAAAGCCTGAGAATTAGGCAAGAGGCCTCTGGAATTAAAACAGAAACTCATAAAATTGCTTCGTAGAAGAAAGAGTTTGCTTTCACTCTCTGTCAGGCCCAGAGTGTAGGAAGCCACCTGGCCACGTAAAATCCACTCCCCGCCTGGGCAGAGCTCCAGAGGGCAGCTAGTGAGGGAGGCCAGGAAGAGGAGGTTCCCGCATTTTCTCTCCAGACCCTGCTGTCTCCAGGCCTTGCTCAGTTAGTGAGGGAGAAAGGGAGGACTTTGAATGGGGCTGAAGGCTCTGTGCGCATCTTGCCTTGGGACACATGCAGATTACGTCACTCACGTGGGTTTCATGACCTGACAGCCTAGGACCGTGTGTTACTAGAGGGAGCAGAGAGGTCATGGCTCTGCCCAGGGCTCCATGCAGGAGTGGGAAGCTACCTCCAGAACTATACTTTGAAGGCATCACGAGAGACCAAATAAATAAATGAATTAAAGGTGTATATTGACTTTGCTACAAATTCTGTTTAGTTAGTGTGACTGGTTGTACACCCAGTCATTCCCTCCTCGCAGTGTATCTTCATATCTGTTTTTTACATGTGAGAATTCATTCCAGAGTCTGTAAAGACTTCCGTTGTAGTCGCAGACGTGCATTCTCACCTGTCTGTGAAGGAACCTGCTAGCAAGAGCCAGAAATCTCGGATTCGAGGTGTTCCCATTGTGGCTTGGTGGGTTAAGAACCTGACTAGCATCCATGAGGACGTGGGTTTGATCCCTGGCCTTGCTCAGTGGGTTAAGGATCCGGCGTTGCTGTGAACTTCAGTGTAGGTCGAAGACGTGGCTCGGATCCCACATTACTGTGGCTGTGGTGTAGGCCAGCGGCTGCAGCTCCAATTCATCCCCTAGCCTGGGAACCTCCGTATGCCGCACCTGCAACCCTAAAAAGAAGGAAAGAAAAAAAATTCGAGTCTGTCTCACAGACTCAGTCTTGTCAGGGGAAAGAAAGGAATAACAGTGCATCTCTTGCCATGTCACAAGGCTGTGATAAAGATTAGACAGTACAAACAGCAGAGGGCTGTTTTGGTGAGAGGTGGGGGGTAGTAAACTCTATGTTCATACCTTTAAAAGTTGTTATATACGCAGATTTTTTTTTTCATTTTATGGCCGCACCTGAGGCATGTGGACGTTTCCAGGCTAGGGATCAAATCTGAGCTGTAGCTGCCGGCCTACGCCACAGCCACAGCAATGCCAGACCGGAGGCACATCTGTGACCTACACCACAGCTCACAGCAATGCCAGATACTTAACCCACTGAGTGGGGCCAGGGATCGAACCTCTGTCCTCATGGATACCAGTCAGGTTCATTACCACTGAGCCACAATAGGAACTCCTAAAAGTTGTTAAATTACACTTTTAATCTTAATGTTTGAGCCTCTTCTTTCTTTATTTGCACTGTACATGAGTCTCCCCCAAATGTAATATATTGGCACAAATGTAATTTTTCTTTTTCTTTTTTTTTTTTGAAGTATAGTTGATTTACAATGTTGTGTTAATTTCTCCTGCATAGCAAAGTGATTGATTCAGTTATGTGTATATATGCATGTGTATCTATATAAAACATATATACATACACACATATATGTTGCACATATAAAACACACATATATACACACATATACTCATTTTAAATATTCTTTTTGATTATGGCTTATCATAGGACATTGCATATTGTATATATACACATGGGACATTGTACATTGTATGTATATATATACACACACACACACACGTACTCATTTTAAATATTCTTTTCCATTATGGCTTATCATAGGACACTGAATACAGTTCTCTGTGCTGTGGAGTAAAACATTGTTGTTTATCCCCTCCATGTGCAATAGCTTACATCGGCTGACCCCAGCCTCCCAATCCATCTCTTCCCCGTCCCGCTTCCCCTTGGCAACCACAAGTCTGTTCTCTATGTCTGTGAGTCTGTTTCTGTTTTGTAGCTAAGTTCATTTGTGCCACATTTTAGAATCCACATGTAAATGATACATATGATAGTTGTCTTTCTCTTTCTGACTTATTTCACTTAGTATGAGAATCTCTAGTTTCCTTCACTTAGTATGAGAATCTCTAGTTGCATCCATGTTGCTGCAAATGGCATTATTTTGGGGTTTTTTAATGGGTGAGTAGTATTCCATTGTATGTATGTACGATATCATCTCAATTCATGCCTCTGTCGATGGACATTTAGGTTGTTTCCATGACTATTGTGAATAGTGCTGCTATGAACATAGGGGTGCATGTATCTTTTTTTTTTTTAAATGTTTAACTGTTTCTTTATTGAGCCACCTGTCTTTTTTTTTTTTGTCTTTTTGCCTTTCTTGGGCCGCTTCTGCGGCATATGGAGGTTCCCTGGCTAGGGGTTGAAGTGGAACTGTAGCCACCGGGCTATGCCAGAGCCACAGCAACACGGGATCCGAGCCACATCTGCAACCTCCACCACAGCTCACGGCAACGCCGGATCCCCAACCCACTGAGCAAGGCCAGGGACCGAACCCGCAATCTCATAGTTCCTAGTCAGATTCGTTAACCACTGAGCCACAACAGGAACTCTGCATGTATCTTTTTGAATGAAAGTTTTGTCTGGATTTATACCTAGGAGTGGGATTGTTGGATCATATGGTAGTTCTATATTCAGTTTTCTGAGGAGCCTCCATACTGTTCTCCACAGTGGTTGTACCAACTTACATTCCCACCAACAGTGTAGAAGGGTTCCCTATTCTCCACACCCTCTCCAGCAATTGTTATTTGTAGCCTTTTTAATGATGGCCCCTTTGACTGGTGTGAGGTGGTAACTCATTGTAATTTGCATTTGCATTTCTATAATAATTTGCGATGTTGAATATCTTTTCATGTGCCTACTGGCCATCTATATTTCTTATTTGGAAAAATGTCTATTTAGATCTTCTGCCCATTTTTCAATTAGGTGTTTTTTGTTGTCAAGTCATATGAGTTGTTCATATATTTTGGAGATTAAGCCCTTGTTGGTTGCATGATTTGCAAATATTTTCTCCCATTCTGTTGGTTGCCTTTTCATTTTGTTTATGGTTACCTTTGCTATACAAGAGCTCATCAAAAAAAATTTTTTCCATCTTTTTAGGGCTGCATCTGAGGCATATGGAGATTCCCAGGCTAGGGGTCGAATTGGAGCTGTAGCCGCTGGCCTAGGCCACAGCCACAGTAATGTGGGATCCGAGCCACATCTGCGACCTACACCACAGCTCACGGCAACGCTGGATCCTTAATCCACTGAGCCAACCCAGGGATTGAACGTGGGTCCTCATGGATATGAGTCATATTCATTTCCTCTGAGCCATGACAGGAACTCCAAAAGCTTGTAAATTTGACTGGGTCCTATTTGTTTACTTTTGTTTTTATTTCTATTGCCTGGGGAGATTGACCCAAGAAAACGTTGGTACAATTTATGTCAGAGATTTTTTTTTTTTTTTTTGGCCGTGCCTACAGCATGCAGAAGTTCCCTGGCAGGGATCAAACCCACGTGACAGTAATAACCAGAGCCGCAGCAGTGACAATGCCAGTCCTTTACCTGCTGAGCCACCAGGGAACTCTGAGAATGTTTTGCTTATGTTCTCCTCTAGGAATTTTACGGTGTCATGTGTTTTTTGTTAATATGGTGCTGTGTATGTTTAAGTCTTTGAGCCATTTTGAGTTTAATTTTGTGCATGGCGTAAGGGTGTGTTCTAACTTCATTGATTTACATGCAGCTGTTGGACTTTCCCGGTATCACTTATTAAAGAGGCTATATTTTCTCCATTGTATATTCTTGCCTCCTTTGTTCAAGATTAATTGACCATAAGTGTCTGAGTTTATTGCTGGGCTCTCTATTCTGTTCCATTAGTTTGTATGTTTGTTTTTGTACCAGTATCACACTGCCTTGATTATCACAGCTTCGTAGTATTGTCTGAAGTCTGAAAAGGTTATGCCTCCTGAATTGTTCTTTTTCTTCATAATTACTTTGGCACTTCTGGGTCTTTTATGGTTCCATATAAATTTTTGGATTATTTGTTCTAGTTCTGTGAAAAGCGTCATGGTTAATTTGATAGGGATTGCATTAAATCTGTAGATGGCTTTGGGTAATATGGCCATTTTAACAATATCAATCCTTCCAACCATGAGTATGGGCTATCCAAATGTGGTCTTTCTTTTTATAAATTTAGAGCTGCACCTGCAGCATATGGAGGTTCCCAGGCTAGAGGACGAATCAGAGCTGCAGCTGTCCACCTATACCAAAGCCGCAGTGACACAGGATCCAACCCACATCTGCACCTACACTACAGCTCAGCAATGCCGGATCCTTAACCCACTGAGTGGGGCCAAGGATCAAACCCGAATCCTCATGGATACTAGTCGGGTTCATTACTGCTGAGCCACGATGGGACCTCCCCAAATGTAGTCTTCCTTAGTGAAGGTTCAAATAGCAGAAACCATCTGGGCATATTTAATCAAAAAAACATAAGAAGGCTGGGGAAGGATAGCTGGGTTCCTGGGGCTGAGACCTGAGGAGCAGGAGGCCGTAAGGGGCTCCCAGACCCTCTCAGCTTCATTTTTCCCTTCTGAGATCATATGGCTTTAGCTACAGCCACACTGAGAATCACAATCCCTTTTCCCAAAGAAAGAACTGGGATGAGGAAGGGAGGTCCCTTAACATAGACAGGGGTGTCAGGAGCTCAGACTGGCAGGTGGGGGCACCCAGAGAAAGGTGGGTCCATGCTAAAGGGATGTTGCCAATGGACTGCTTAGAAATGAGGCTCCCTGAAGGTTTCCCGCTCAGCTGGCAAACCCCTAGCAAGCCCTACACGTGGGCTTTGTGAGTGCACTTCAGGAACAGCAAAAGCAAAGAGGTTATGCAATTTCTCAATCTTTCCTGAGTTTAGAATAGGCTAGAAATGTAGTGCTCGGGTGAGTTATCATCGGGAGCTGTGCACACAGGCTCAAGGATGAATTGCCTGTGAGCACCCTGCAGCATTTGGTACAGCTCGAGAAAGAAATTCTGGAACCTTTTCCTCTGAAGACTGTGAGAGGAGGATGGATGCCAGTTGAACAGACTCCTTTTAATTTTTCAGACCTTGTACATTTTGGAACTCTAGTTACATTTCTATGAAAAGACATAAAACGAGACCAAAAGTGTTTTTAAGCCTCTCTGTTCTAGATGACTCCAAGATATGCAAGTCACATTCTGGGGGGGAACTGCAGTTAAGAAGCCCACCTAGTTTTGTGGGGTTTTGTTGTTTTTTTGTATTTTAGGCCAGCACCTTACAGCATATGGAAGTTCCCAGGCTTGGGGTTGAATCCAGAGATGCAGCTGCCAGCCTACATCACGGCTCACGGCAATGCCAGATCCTTAACCCACTGAGCGAGGCCAGGGATCAAACCTGCATCCTCATGGATCCTAGTCAGGTTCATTACCGCTGAGCCATGACGGGAATCCCCACCCAGTTTTGAAAGGGAAGAACTATTTGGGTATAAACTTGGAGGTCCACACCGTCTAATAGGAGAATTGTCCTTCAGTGCCTTTAGTCACCTCAAGTTCAAAATTTTGAATAAGGAACGTTCTAGAACTTGTAATGGATCTGTAGTTATTCAAATATAAATTCATTTATTCCAGTGTAGTTCATGTGGAAACATTCAATTTCTACCCTTTCCTTTTATTCCACAGATCCTCCTAGACCTTTCTAGCATTTGGAGTCTTGAATCAACTGCTGACCAGGGCTTTTAGCTGCACAGACACAGGGCTTTTAGCTGTCCTAAAGCATTTGTTAGTTGTCGTGGAGTATAAACTTTATTATTGAGTAACCAAAGATAAACCTGGGTTCAGGGCCCTCAGGAAATTAGAGTCCTCAGAGACTTTAGGTATGTCCTGCTTATCTTTTTGTCTCTCTTCTTGCTGGGTTTTCTCTGACACTTTTCTGGGGGACATTCTTGCTGTATCTTCCTCTTCCAGTGTTCTCAGAGCCAAGTATTGAGTAACTGAAATTCACAGTTTGACAGGAAAGAGAGGGTGCGATGAAGGTGAGAGGGTCCGTTGTACGATGGGATGCTCTTTCTATGGTGCCTGTGATTTTTGGAAGTCCTTACAGAGCACCCAAAGGCAACTGCAGCAAGGAAATTCTAGCACAGTGGGGAAGTGTATTTCACCCACGAAGAATCCAGCCTTGCTAGACTGCTGTCTTACACAGCGAATATGCCAAATCACATTTAGGTGAGAGCCACAAAGCCCATTTCACTTAACATCTTTGGACCATAGCCAAACCGAAGCGTTAACAGTGACATATAAATGTATAACGTGTGTGAACAAATGACCAGTAAACTTCAACATCTGTTTTTTATCTTAAGTGTGTTTCTTTGTCTTGTCACTGTGGAAAAAAAATCCCGGAAAAGTCTTGAAAGCTAATTAGCTCCAAATTTACTTCAGGAAAGAAGGGCCAAAGAGTTTTGATGATGAATTTTTCTTGATTTCAGCTGCCAAGTTTTGATGACAAATTTTTCTTTATTCCAGCTGCTTTGACCTTTTAATTTAACATGGGTGATTATTTATTTGCACATAGGTCTGTGTTGTTTTTCAATACAGACAACTCTCTCCTGGAATAGGCACCAGGCTTCTGATTCTTATTTGCAAAGAATTTGCCAGCTCAAATAAGCTTTAAAGTACTGTACTAAATATTTGTTTCAATATACTACATATGTAATATAGTATAATATAATATAGATAATATATAATGCATATTTCAAAGCACTATATATTTTCTTTATTAAATTTGTAAGTGGGAAGTGTATTATAATAATAATACATATTGGTTTTTGAGTTTATATTTTCCTCCAAATTGATTCATTCTCTTTAAAAACTTCGATTTCCTGCTCAGTTCACATATTCTTAGTAAACATAGAAACACTTTTCTACACTCTTGTCCTTTTCATTGTATTTAAAAATATGTTACTTTGGAGTTCCCATCATGGCCCAGTGGTAACGAATCTGACTAGTATCCATTGAGGATGCAGGTTTGATCCCTGGCCTTGCTCAGTAGGTTAAGGATCCAGCATTGCCATGAGCTGTGGTGTAAGTCACAGATGTGGCTTGAATCTGGTGTTGCTGTGGCTGTGGTATAGGCCAGTGACTACAGCTTCGATTCCACCTTTAGCCTGGGAACTTCCATATGCCCTGGGTACAGCCCTAAAAAGACAAAAAAAAAAGTTACTTTAATACAGGTGAGGATGAAAAATTAATAATTTTAAATAAGTTTTAAGGTTACCAGTGATAGTCTGTAATCTTTAATGACCAAAATTTGACTCAATTCCACCTCATTCTATTATAATCAAAAGCTTCTGATGGGTAATCTCATTTTTAAAAGCAAATCGCTTTTTAGAAATACATATTTTGAGAAATACATATATGTATATTATAACGTATGGTATATATATGAAGGAATCCACTGAACCATACTTATTATATACCATTCTCTCTCTCTATATATATATATATTTGTTTGTTTGTTTGTTTGTTTGTTTTTGCCTTTTAGGGCTTCATCTGTGGCATATGGAAGTTCCCAGGCTAGGGGTCGGATCAGAGCTATAGCTGCCGGCCTACACCACAGCCACAACAATGTGGGATCCGAGCCACGTCTGTGACCTACACCACAGCTCATGGCAATGCTGGATCTTTAACTCACTGAGGGAGGCCAGGGATCGAACCCACATCCTCATGGACACCCGTTTTGGATTCTTAACCCACTGAGCCACAATGGGAACTCCCCTTTCTCTATATTTTAGAGCAAAAAAATTTTTTTTTCAATTTTTAACATTTTATTGAAGTACAGTTGATTTTCAAGGTTGTGATCATTTCTGCTGTACAACCGAATGACCGTCATACATATACCCACATCCATTCTCTCTCAGATTCTTTTCCCACATAGATTATCACAGAATACTGGGTGGACAGCAGGTCCCTAAGGTTTTTAGCGGGGAAAGAAACACACTTGAGTGAAAGATTTGGGATCTCAATGGCCCTTTCAAGTTCCCGATGTAATGATGGCCCATGTCAGAGGGTACCGGAGACCCTCTAGGATTGTTGGCTGATTCCTTCTTAACAGTGAAACTTCCCACTTCCCCTGCTTTCTACACACGGTGAGATTTTGCAGGGTCAGAAGGCTGTGTCTGTGAACCAGCCAGGAAGCAGATCTCTCTGCTGGGCTTAATCAGCCTCTGCTGCCCTCTGGTCTCTGGGGAGGCCCTGGAACTGCAGGTTCTGGACCCAGACCAAGGAAGCTCAGTTTCCTTGCCAAAATACGTGCAAATAACAGCTTATTTGCACTTAAAAAAAATACAGGCAAACAACAGTTTATTTGCACGTATAAAATATGTGCAAATTACTGGGAGAGGATCACTTTTCCTTTTTTTTTTTTTTTAAGCATGAATTTGAGTGTCACTCATTCTCCCATATAAACATTGGCATAAATAACTTGTTTCCTCCTTGAGGGAGCAGGCTCTAGCCTATGACTGCCAAAAGAACCCAGACCCTCCCAGGAGTAAGCCTGCCCCTCATCTTTTTTTTTTTTCCTTTTATTTCATTTTAAAAAGTTGTATTGAAGTAGAGTTGATTTACAACATTGTGGTAATTTCTGCTGTACAGCAAAGTGATTCAGTCATACCTGTACACACATCCATTCGTTTTCAGATTCTTTTCCCATATAGGTTATCAGAATATTGGGTAGAGTTCTCTGTGCTATGCAGCAGGGCCCCATTGACCATCTGTTCCACATACAATAGTGGACATTTGCCAATCCCAAACCTGCAGTCCATCCCCCCGGCCACCTCTCCCCTTTGGTAACCATAAGTCTGTTTTCCAAGCATGTGAAAAATAAGCTCTTTTTTTTTTTTTTTTTTGCTTTTTAGGGCCCTACCTGCAGCATATGGAGGTTCCCAGGCTAGAGGTCGAATTGGAGCTGCAGCTGCCGGCTTATACCACAGCCACAGCAAACCAGAACCTTAACCCACTAATTGAACCAGGGACTGAACCCACATCCTCACAGATACTAGCTGGGTTCTTAACCTACTGTTGGCTTACAACGGGAACTACCAGTTGTATTATTTTTAAAGATTCCACATATAAGTGACATCATGTAATGTTTGTCTTTCTCTCACTTCACTTAGTAAGCCTCCATCTCATCTTGCCTACGAAGGATGTTTATGTTTATAAACATTTTATTATAGACTGAAAACTTGGAGTAAACACTGTGGTAGTGGGGTCGAGAGCGAGTTTATATTGCTTTGGTTTCAAAAGAAATAAAAAACACTTTAATTAGTAAAGGGAAATTGAATAATTCTATTAAAATAAGTTTTACTGCTATAGCAATGATAAAATACAAAGACAACAAGTAAAAGATAACTATCATGTGACATATGCCACATTTGTAGGTGACATGACATTGGGGTTGAGAGACTGAAGTCTTAGAAACCATTTATTTATTTTTTTGTCTTTTTAGGGACGCACACACGGCATATGGAGGTTCCCAGGTTAGGGGCCGAATCGGAGCTGTAGCTGGCAGCCTACACCACAGCCACAGCAATACTGGATCCAAGCCACACCTGTGACCTACACCACAGCTCATGGCAATGCCAGACTCTTACCCACTGATCGAGGCCAAGGATGAACCCCGAGTCCTCATGGATACTAGTCAGGTTTGTTTTAGTGAGCCTAATTATATCTATGTCTAAAAAAACCTGTAAACAGGAGCTCCCCAGTGGCATAGCAGTTAAAGGATATGGCATTGTCCCTGCTGTGGCTTGGGTCACTGCTGTGGCTCAGGTTTGATTCTTGGCCCAGGAACATCTGCATGCCATGGGCGGTGCCAAAAACACTTCCAAAAAACAAAAAACATAAACCTACAATGCATGGTTATCATTTTTTCATAGTTTTCAAAATTATTTCTACTGTAGATAATAATCAGAAAATTAATATATTATAGTTAACTATTCCAAAATCCTTGGATATTTAAGTAAACATTTCCACTTTTTTTTTTGCTTTTGTTGAAATACTTTCTTAAAATTTCAGAGAGTCAAATTCTTGGGTTAAAGTGTTCATATTTATTTTTCTTATTTAAACATTTTTCTCTTTTACTTGCTTGACTGTTTTTGTTCTCAATTTTTTAGATTCATGAAATATTTGGGTCTAGAGAAAAGTATACAGAATATTCTCATTTCATTTATTTTTAAGACCTTTTTTTCCTGTTGTTTAAGCACTGCGTTGGCTTAAGGTACATCTAATAATGAATGGAAAGTTACTCCTTCAGGGCTTTAGGAGTGTGGTTTTGGAATCAAGTCGAAGCAATGGGTTTTTCTTGAAAATTTATTTTGTACTGTGGATCCAGATCAAATTGCAGAAGAGATTCTGGAAACTGATTTGAATTAACTCACTCCACTAGTTAGAAGCTGTTCTTTGGAACTTTCTCTCCTCCTGGGCTAGAGGTGGGTCTGTATCAAGGGCTGGTGTCTTACAAGTGGCAACTTCACCTTGGTAGAATGGAGGGGCAGGATGCAGGCCACCATTTATACAGAACCACACAGACGTCTGGGCACCCTGAATGTGACAGGGTGTCCAACTCATTCTTTCACTTTGGTTTTTCTTTTTGTCTTTTTTTTTTAAGCTGTATTCACAGCATGTGGAATTTCCTGGGCCAGGGATCGAACCTGCACCACAGCAGTGACAACGCTGGGTCCTTAACCCACTGAGCCACCAGGGAACTTCTCACCCCTTCCCTTTGCTCTCAGAGAAGGTGAGATGTTGGTCCTCTCATCTCCATTTGTGCATGGTCTGAAATGGCCACAGGGCAGCCTAAGCAAGGGGTCCAGAGGAAGGTGAGTTAGATCCATCAGGAGAAGGGCCTGGAAAAGTTAATTTCTCACATGAGCTTCTCCTTAAGCATAAAAATTACAGGTTGCAAAATGTAATTGTAATGTATACATGTAAGGATAACTTGATCCCCTTGCTGTACAGTGGGAAAATAAAAAAAAAATTTAAAAAAAATTACAAGTTGCATTTGTGAGTGGTGCTTCCTATGGCATTTGTAGGTGACTCACGCCACCTAGTGTCCATTTCTGAGAAGCCCTTTCCTTCTTTTTTTAATTTATTTTAGAAATTTTGATGTATTCCAAGACATCTGTCCATCTTAATAATGTTAAGAGCAAAATAACACAGCATCACAAAGGGAAGTGCTACAAGATGAACCCTAAGAGATGCTCAGAGAGGGTTGTGGGGGCAGGTTTTGTTTTAGTCTGCTCCTGTCTATACTATTTGAATTTTTATTGTCTTGTGTGTATGATACTTTTATCATATGTATCAACATATGTATCATATATTTTACATATTTACTTGTATTTATTTATATTATGTATTCATTAATTTTTGCTTTTTTTAGGGCCACACCTGCAGCATATGGAAGTTCCCGGGCTAGGGGTCCAATCGGAGCTACAGCTACAGGCTTATCCCACTGAGCAAGGCCAGGGATCGAACTCATATCCTCATGGATACTAGTCAGGTTCATTACAGCTGAGCCACATCGGGAACTCCTTGTTTTTAAATTGAAAAAAATATTTGTTAAAATATAACTTTGCTGTACAAAAGAAATTGGCACAACTTTGTAAATCAACTAAATGTATAAAAATAAATAGAAAAACTCAGGCATAAAAAACAAACATCCCAGTTAAAAAATGGGCCAAGGAGTTCCCACTGTGGCTCAGTGGGTTAAGAACCTGTGATTCGTGGACACACTACCATTCACTAACCACAGTCTTAGACACCTCTCTGCACTGCTGTTTCTATTTTAAAAATAAAATTGGAATGACCCCTTCCTGCTTTCTCATATGGTTGTTGTAATCACTGCAACTGTTCAAATATGGGAAAGTACTTTGGAACTCCAGGGGGTACAAATGTCAGCTATTGATGACTGTACCTGTGAACCTGCAGAAGTTCTTGGGCCAGGGATCAAACCCACAGCAGTAGCAAGGCTAGGTCCTTAATCTGATGAGCCACCAGGGAACTCCCAGTAGATAATCTTTACAAATCACTCTGAGGTAGGAGGTAGATGGGCCCCTGGGCTGAGAACAGCTGGGACTTGTCAGGCTGAGTAAATTGAGCCTTGCTTCTCTTTGACACATCAAGAAGAAAGTTAATGGCAGGAGCTGAGCTCTGCTGGAGTAGAGAGATAAGATGACCACTTCAATCACTCCTGGAGTCAAGGAGACCTCCCCAATTACACATGCAGAGAAAGACCCCTCTGGGTCAAAAAGGGAGGGTGGTGCCAGGCCATAATAGGTCCTGATACAGCCCCAGAAGACTTTGCTCTGGAATCCATCTTGGCCAAAAGATGCACATGCATATGGGGGAGGGTCCTGTGTCCAGTCAGGTGTGAGAAATAAAACAAGATAATTGGCCAAAAGAAAACAAAGACCCGGAAGATCTGTCCTATGTAAGTGGTTTAAATCACCTCTCTGGGCGCTCCTTATTGAGGGGGACTCCCGCACCCTCACCCCTTTGGGTGTATTACTGCCTTACTTCTGTCTTAGATAAACTGCTTTCCTTTGTGCTCTCTCACATGTTGTACTGTGTTTCTAACACTAAAAAAGCTCCTTGAACATTGTTGCTTTCACCAGGCGGCAAGAATCAGGGCAATTTTTCTTTTAGCCTCTAGCTGGTCTAGTGGATAGGATTCTTAGTTTTCAATCAGGCTGGCCAGGTTCAATTCCTGAGCAGAGAAATAAGATCTTGCTTCACGACATTGCTCACTGCTGTGTCTCTCTCCAAGATCAATTCTATAGCCCCTTATTTGTCTGTCTATCCATGTCACTTTCTTTTTGTCTTCTTCCTTTTTTTTTTTTTTTTTAGGGGCACACCCATGGCATATGGAGGTGCCCAGGCTAGGGGTCTAATCTGAGCTACAGCTGCAGGCCTACACCACAGCCACAGCAAAGCAGGATCTGAGCCACGTCTTCGACCTACACCACAGCTCACTGCAACACTGGATCCTCAACCCACTGAGCGAGGCCAGGGATTGAACCTGCGTCCTCATGGATGCAAGTCAGATTCGTTTCCACTGAGCCACGATGGGAACTCCTGTCCATGTCTCTTTCTCGCTACACAGTCAGGTCTAAAGCAAACCTCGAAGCTGTAAGCATTGCTTGGAAGGAACGATTGCCAAGGGCTGTGGCTCCTGAAGCGCCAGGACTAAGAAGATCACCAGCTGGGCAGGGGGACAGCTCTTTCTGCTGAGCTGCTCAGATGATGGGGTGCCCAGGAGCAGCAGATTCCTGCCATTTGTCAAGGCGTCTGGCTCCTGCTCGAGGATGCAGCTCAGATCCTAAGCTGACAACACATGTCTTACAAGGGCACAAACCTCAGGGTCTCGGTCATGCGAGGTATAGGATAGTCCTCTTCCTGTGTGGCCCCGACAAGCATCTTCTGTTACCCTCGGACCCATGGGAGGTGGATATTCGGCCTCTGCGCTCTACTTGCCAAATGATCTAGACTGTCAAGGGCTTTTCTCAAACCTGCAGATGTGTTGGCCTTCTTGCTTCCCTCTTTGGCCCTCATTTCTTCCTCTCCATGCCCCCACGTTAGGGTTAAACAGGACATACTAATTTAACTTTGTTTAGATAGACACGGCGCTTGACAGTTCTCAAGCCAATTTTACAGGCTGTCTTGTTTGGTCTTCACTGCAGTAAAGTTCATAGTCCTAGAATTTCTTTTCTTTTATGTTAAAGTGTAGTTGATTTACAGTGTTGTGCCAATAGTCCTAGAATTTCTAATGCAGAGAATTACTGAACTGTATGGCCGCATACCTACTTAGCTGCTGCCTTATCACATGTGCTATTTGTTTTGTGTGGGCCAGTGTGTGTCTCATCGAGCACCCTGTTCAAATTTTTTTTTTGTCTTTTTTTAGGGCCTCACCACAGCATATGGAAGTTCCCAGGCTAGGGGTCAAATCAGAGCTGCAGCTACCCTCCTATACCACAGCCACAGCAACAGTGGATCTGAGCCTCATCTTTGACCTACACCTCAGCTCACGGCAATGCTGGATCCTTAACCCACTGAGAGAGGCCAGCAACCTCATGGATACTGGTCAGGTTCATTACCACCGAGCCATGATGGGAACGCCTAAAATTTTTTTAATTGATGGACTTCCATTTATTTTGTTTTGTTTTATTTTATTTTATTTTATTTTTGTTATTTATTTATTTTTTTGCTTTTTAGGGCTGCACCTGCAGCGTATGGAGGTTCCCAGGCTAGGGGTCTAATCAGAGCTGTAGCTGCCGGCTTACGCCACAGCCACTACAACACCAGATCTGAGCTGCATCTGCAACCTATACCCCACAGCTCGTGGCAACACCAGATCCTTAACCCACTGAGCAAGGCCAGGGATCGAACCCACAACCTCATGGTTCCTAGTTGGATTTGTTTCTGCTGCGCCATGATGGGAACTCCTATTTTTATTTTATTTTTTTGGCCCTTTCTGCCCGTGCCATAGCAACGACCTGGACCACTGTGCTGATAACAGCAGATACTTACCCTGCTGTGCCATAAGGGAATTCCTGGACTTTATTTTTTAAAGCAGTTTTAGGTTTGTAGAAAAATTGAATAGAAAGTACATGCTTCTTGGAGTGTCCTGGTGGCTCAGTGGGTTGGGGATCAGCATTGTCCCTGCTGTGATATGGGTCACTTCTATAGGGCAGACTCAGTCTCTGGCCAGGGAACTTCCACAAGCGGTGGGCATGGCAAAAAAAAAGGGAAAAAAAAAGAGATAAAAGTACAGACTTCTTATATATTCCTCTTCCGCCCCCACCCTGCCCCAACACTTTCCCCTATTATTAACGTCTTGCATTTGCTACAGTTGGTGAACCAATGTTGATACATTATTATTACCTCAAATCCATGGTTTATATTAGGGGTCCCCCTTTGTGCTGTACATTCTGTGGGTTTTGCCAAATGCATAGTGACGTGTGTGCATCCTTACAGTATCATACAGGTAGTTTCACTGCCCTAAAATCCTCTGTGCCCATCCCTAGCCCCCACCCCTAGGCTGCCTGTGAATTTTTCTGTCCCCTTCTTGCACCGGGCGGTGTATCCAGGAGGTGCTATTACATAGGTGTTGGCTGCCTAATGGCAACAGTAACCAAAAAGGTGAAACCAGGGATTGAGTATTTGTGTGGCTCTCAATATGCACTCCTCTCATTGCTTCTGGAACCACAGTCTCTAGCAAATCATGGGACATAGTCAGCTTTTTATGAGCTGGGAGGTGGGAAGCCTCTGGATTAGGACAGTCTTTTTGATGGGGAAAGTGTTGTCAGCATCTCCAGGAAGGGCTGTGGTTTGAGCCCCGTATGCTGCTTGGCCGTTTAAAGGGCCCAGGGAAGAGCAGACAGAAGAGCTCCTGGCATTGGCCATAGGTAGGAGGAGCAGCTAGACTGTCATTGAGCTGCACTGTGTTCAACCATGGCATCAGCAGGTGTCCAGGGTCCTGGCAGGAGTGAAGCAAAGCCTCTTTCTAAAGCAGCAGTGAAATCCAGCAACAGTAACCCCCCAACCCCTTGCTGGAGCCTCCTCCCCTCGGTGGTCCTTGGGAAGGTATGATTGTAGATCAAATCATACCTTTTTTTTTTTCCGTCTTTTTAGGGCTGCACCTGCGGCATATGGAGGTTCCCAAGCTAGGGTGCAAATCAAAGCTGCAGCTGCTGGCCTACATCACAGCCATAGCAACACCAGATCCAAGCCGCGTCTGAGACCTACACCACAGCTCACAGCAACGCCAGATCCTTAACCCACTGAGTGAGGCCAGGGATCAAACTTGTGTCCTCATGGATACTAGTCGAGTTCGTTACCACTGAACCACAACAGGAACTCCCAAATTATATCCTGAAGGGTTTGGCGCCTAGATGCTAAATAGGCACCAAGAGATTAAAACAGAAAGTTGCTGAATACTGCCTCACAGTCTGATTAATTTAACACGGGACGTGGTCAGAAGCCTGTGTTTCTTGGTGTGCTACGTGTACCTGCTCTACACACTTGGGTTCAAACTCTGGATGTCTAAAAGGCCAGTGGAACTTCAATGACTAATTGGGCTTTGAGAAAACACAAAAAACTAGTGGGCAAGAGAAGCAGAGGTTGCTTTTATCTCCTTCTGCTTTGAGGGAGGGAAATGGGAATCACATCCCCAGAAGTTTCACGTCGCCTTTTTGAGAAGAACCTGCGTCCTCATAGATATTATTCGGGTTTGTTAACCACTGAGCCAGGGTGGGAACACCGGGATTGGAATTTCTTTTAAGCTTCTCATACCAACCCAGAGCAAGGAGTCCCCAAGGGAGGTTCTACCTGTGATACTTCCTCCCCTCACTGTTGTCATGAGACCATTCTTTTGCGCTCTTGCTCTCGCCAAAGTTTAGCCGTCATTCCTGGAGGAACGCCTTGCCAAATACTGGGAGGAGTTTATTCACTATTTGGGGGACTCTGCACTACTGAAAATGTGGGTCGTGGCAGTCTGGAGGTAGCTCCCAGTTTCAAACTGAGACATCATCTTGCCATCGAGGTAGTAGGCTTTGGTGTGCCAGGCTGTCCTGTGGCAACCAAAGACACCCAGATCCAAAGAGCTTAATTCAGTGTAAGTTTTTTCCCTTGCTCATCCTATGTGTTTCTGGGGGCGGGGGGAGGACTCTAAAAGGCTCTAGAAGTGGAGTCCTCACGGGATCAAGGCGGACAGAAGCTCCACCTAAAGACATGCTTTCATTGGTCCCGGAGTGCTACCCTAGAAAAGAAGCAGGAATCAATCACTGGCTTCTGCAGCCTCCACCCAGATGTGACACCTGTCACCTCTGCTCATATTCCTTTGAAACAAGTCACAAGTCCACACCAGCTTCCCAGGGGTGGTGAGGGGACCGCCCCTGTGTGCCCTGAAGGCAGCTGCTCAGAAGCATTTGGCAACATCACCACGATGACCAGTCGTTTAGTTCTGTTCCCAGCTACAGGCCACTAGCAGCCCAAATCCCAATTCAAATTTTATGAACAGATTTATCCCTGACAAGTAGGGAAACAGTTTCTTGGAAGCTTGATTTTATTCATGGCCTTATTGTTGGGGTGGGCTGAGCACAGGAGAGGCCCCCCAGGCTCCTGGGCTCAGGGGCTGTCTTGTTACTTGGCTCCTAAGAGCCCATTTGGAGGCTGGTCCTACCACCATGAAAGTTTTACAGGGTTAGAGTTCCTACTGTGGCACAGTGGAAACGAATCCAACCAGGAACCATGAGGACATGGGTTCGATCCTTGGCCTTGCTCAGTGGGTTAAGGATCTGGCGTTGCCATGAGCTGTGGTTAGGTCAAAAACAGAGCTCGGATCCCTTGTTGCTGTGGCTGTGGTGTAGGCCAGCAGCCATAGCTCTGATTTAACCCCTAGCCTGGGAACCTCCATATATTGTGAGTGTGGCCCTAAAAAGCAAAAAATAAAAAAAAGTTTCACAGGGTCAGGGTGAAATGAAAAGAAGAAGAAAGGAAAAAAAAACGGATAAAGTAATGAATTTTTCAAAAAGCAAAAATCTGATATCATGCCTTTATTTTTTGAGGTTAAAAGTCTTTTCTTTTTTTCTTTTTATGGCCATACCTGCGGCATATGGAAGTTGCTGGGGCAGGGGTCGAATCAGAGCCACAGCCACAGCAATACAGGATCTGAGCCACATCTGTGACCTACACTGCAGCTTGTGGCAATGCTGGATACTTAACCCACTGAGCCAGGCCAGGGATTGAACCTGTATCCTCATGGACACTACGTTGGATTCTTAACCTGCTGAGCCACAATAGGAACTCCCCAGAAGGCTTTTCTTTATGAAATAGTGGTGATGGAAGCTGGTGAAAATTTCTTTAAAAATAAACTTCCTCAGGGAGTTCCCTTGTGGCTCAGTAGGTTAAGGATCTGGCATTGTCCCTGCAAAAACTCAGCTGATTGCTGTGGTTTGGGTTTGATCTCGGAAACTTCCACATGACACAGGAGCAGCTAAAAATAAACTTCCTTAGAATAAAGTGTTAGTAATAGTGTATATCTGGCCGTCTTATTTTTTCTTAAATTTTTACTGATCATTTGCAAACTCTAACAGCCTTGTAGCCACTCCTCTGGTTTCCCTCTTTTTTTTTTTTTGTCTTTTTGCCTTTTCTAGGGCCACTCACGCGGCATGTGAGGTTCCCAGGCTAGGGGTCCAATCAGAGCTGTAGCCACCGGCCTACACCAGAGCCACAGCAACGTGGGATCCGAGCCATGTCTGCAACCTACACCACAGCTCACGGCAATGCCGGATCGTTAACCCACTGAGCAAGGGCAGGGACTGAACCCGCAACCTCATGGTTTCTAGTCGGATTCGTTAACCACTGTGCCACGACGGGAACTCCTGGTTTCCCTCTTGTTCACAAAGAAGGAAACTGGGAAATAAAGCAATTTACTTCCCTCCACCAAAAACACACATTTAATTGGAAAAAGAATCCTCATTGATTCTTAGATTCAAATTACAGATTGGCTAAACTGCGTGACTCTCTCTACCTCAGAAACAGCCTTATAGAGACATGACCATTGACAGCATTTGCCAGAGAAGTTCATAAAGCACGTTGACTTAACTCATGGTGAAACACACGCAGAAAAAGGGCTCTCTGGGAAGCATTTTGCCATGGCGAAACTTCAGGCACCTTACCAATGAGACTGCTTCGTGACTTTGGACCAGTGTCCACTTAAGTTGTCCACTTTGGAGCTGCCTGAATGTCTTCCTGGGGTGGGCTGAGCTGCCTTCTCTACAAATGTGACTTGTTAATGTGTGTGTGGGGGACAAGCCCCTGAAGGCTGCCACGTGGATCAGTTTGCAGGGGGGATTGCCCTCCTCCAATAAGGAGAAAACGAGCCTCCGGGCATGAGTTCTGATCAGACACAGTGGAAATCGGCTGCGAGAGATTTAGGGTGCTGATGTGATGGAGATGTCAGCAGAGTTCTTTAGTCACCGAGAAGGAAGATCCAAAGTGGGAAGAGAACCCTGGAGGTTGCTAAGCTTCTAGATGACAATAAGGCTGCCACGTATCACTGTGACGATTACTGTTGTCCCTTGTGTGTGAGAACTGTGAGAGCAGCAATGCCATCTGTTGGGGTCACATGAGGCAGTCAACCTGAAAGACAAATGAGCAGAGTGGGAGCGGTTTGGTGGACGTGACAGGTGATAAGGCTGAGGGGTTAGATCTATGAACTAATGAAAGAAGGGACAGGCATCTCCGTCTCGATGGAGGCTGGAATAGCTGTAGATGCTGAATTTTTAACAATTAAAGTATAGTTGATTTACAGTGTTGTGCTAATTTCTGCCATACAGCAAAGTGACCCAATCGTAAATGTATATACATTCCTTTCCTCATATTTATTTTCCTATCATGTTCTATCTCGAGACTGGATATAGTTCCTTGTGCTGTACAGTAGGACCTCATTGCTTACTGATTCTAAATGTAATAGTTTGCATCTGCTAACCCCAAACTCCCAGTCCATCCCACTCCCTCCCCATCCCCCTTGGCAACCACAAGTCTGTTCTCCATGTCTGTAAGTCTGGGGCATATGAAAGTTCCTGGGCTAGGGGTTGAATGGGAGTTGCAGCTGTAGGCCTACGCCACACCCACGGCAACTTGGCATCCAAGCCTCGACCTACACCACAGCTCTTGGCAACACCAGATCCTTAACGCACTGAGTGAGGCCAGGGATGGAACCCGCAACTTCACGGTTCCTAGTCCAATTCGTTAACCACTGAGCCATGATGGGAACTCCTAGTTGGGTTCTTAACCCACTGAGCCACAAAGGGAACTCCTGTTTGTTTTGTAAGTAGGTTCATTTTGCCATATTTTTATTTATTTATTTATTTACTTTTATGGCTGCACCCCAGGTATATGGAAGTTCCCAGGCCAAGGATCGAATCTGAGCAGCATCTGTGAACTATGTCATAGCTGCAGCGATGCCGGATCCTTTAACCTGCTGCACGGGGCCAGGGTCGAACCTGTACCTCTACAGCGACCCAAGTGGCTGCAGTCAGATTATTAGCCTACTGTCCCGCACCAAGAACTCCATTTGTGCCATGTTTTAGATTCCACATTTAAGTGATAGCGTGTGGTATTTATCTTTCTCTTTCTGACTTACTTCCCTTAGACACTGAATTTCTTTTTTTCTTTTTTTGGCAGCACTCACGGCATATGGAAGTTTCTGGGGCAGGGGTCGAATCCGAATCACAGCTTTGTGCCACAACTGTGGCAACGCTGGATCCTTAAACTGTTGCCCCACAATGGGGACTCCTCGATACTGAATTTCTAATGCAGAGAGAAGTAGGGGAAGAGCACGCTCAAAGAATAATATACTTGTGAAGAATCTCAGTGGGGGAGTTCCTGTGGTCGCTCAGCACATTAAGAACCTGACTAGTATCCATGAGGATGGGGGTTTGATCCCTGGCCTTGCTCAGTGGGTTAAAAATCCGGCCTCGCTGTGAGCTGTGGTCTCAGATGAAGCTTGGATCCCATGTTGCTGTGGCTGTGGTGTAGGCTGGCAGCTACAGCTCTGATTCTACCCCTAGCCTGGGAACCTCCATATGCTGCGGGAGCGGCCCAAGGAATGGCAAAAAGAAAAAAAAAAAAAACCACCAAAAAACAAAAAACAAAACGACACGCAAAACCACAGCCCTTCCTGAATGGCTTTTGCCATTTGATCGTAGAAACCCATTTTGAATGCCACCTCTCCAGTGGACACTGATCCCTGGCAGATGATGTCTCACAAGCTAGAGGTTTCTCAGGATGGCATTTCTAGAATGAGGGCCCACACTTCCCATGTATTATCTCACTGTTAGAGCTTTTAGACAATGTGCATTGCAAAGGGAAGGGTATTTATGTGACCTATGTAGTCTAAAACTATGATCACATCCTTTGGCCTGGCCTTTATCTGATGGTATTTGAAACTGAACCAGCTTCCTACTTCCAGGCATGAACAAATGAGGGTCTTCATGTTGTCTAATGTTATTTCCTGAGTTGAAGACAGATTTCTTTTCTCTAATTCATTCAAGTTTATTTTTTTAAAAAAGAAAAGATCTCCTTTAGACAATTAAATTTCCCAGAATTGTTTAAGCACTGTTATTGTTCTCGGTGAGAATATTTCCTCTTTAACTCCAGCTGTGTCATTTGATGGGAATTCTCGTGAGTATCCATCACTGCCACGCTTGGATAATTTGCAGAAGACTGGAGAAATAAATCCACTAGCCTGTCAAGCATCAGAATCCCAGTTTAGAACTTGCATTCTAGTAGTTTCCGGCCAGAGGATGCAAAGATGAACAAGGGTGACCTCTGCCCTCAAAGAGCTTACAGTTTCGAAGGGGAGATGCTAGGGGACATTCATTATATAGAAGATTGTCACATCCTACCTTCTCCCCTCTGATCCACTGTTGGGGATAAAAGTACAGGAAGGGCGGGGTGGGAGATATTATGCATGAAAATGCACCAGTGTGAAGACCTCTTACCCAAGTGTAAGTCTCGTTATATGAAAGGAGAGCGATCATTTGTACTCAAGCAACACAAAGTGTCACTTTTGTCTCCGTGGTTGGGAATGTGTACTCTGCAACCAGATTGGCTGGTTCAAATCCTTCCTCTGCCTCTCACTGTGTTTGTGATTGTGGACAAGTTCCAAACTCTGTGCCTCAGTTATCTCGTCTGAAAAATGTGTGTAAGTTGTTCCAAAGATGAAATAGGTTTAATAAGTTTAAATTGTGTAGAACAGTGTCTGGCTGGTAATAAGTGCTCAATACACAGTAGCTATTATTAGGGAACTTCTAAGAGACTCTCGTATTCTTGTTTTATTTTTTTTAATTCCTTTTTTTTTTTTCCTTAATAGGGCCATGCCTGTGGCATATGAAAGTTCCCAGGCGAGGGGCTGAATCAGAGCTATAGGTGCCGGCCTACACTACAGCCAAGCAATGCCAGATCCGAGCCACATCTGCCACCTTCATTGCAGCTCATGGCAATGCCAGCTCCTTAACCCACTGAGCAAGGCCAGGGATGGAATGTGAATCCTCATGGATACTGGTCAGATTCTTAACCCACTAAGCCACAACAGGACCTCCACGACAACATTTAAAGCAGACACATTTGGGGTTGGCTGCCCAGCTCATGGTGGTCCCCTGCCTGCCCCTCACCCCTTCATTCAGAGGTGCTTTCCAGGGGCTGTGCTTTTCCTAAGTTCCTGTATGGTCCTGCTTCCTTCGCTACACTTGATGGCAGTGAGAGGGGCTCCTGAACTACTCTGGACCAGTCAGGATCTCAACAGTAGAGGTTTAAAACTGGGGTCAGGCCTTGCATGTGGCTGGCTTATGAACATGGGAGGACTAGAAACAAACATGCAGAAAAATGCAAGGAGAAGTGAAATGGCCAGGGACCTGCTGGCTTTCCAGAAGCTGGTGCTCATCTTTCCAGATGACCGGCTTCATTACGCTGTTGGGCTCTACGAACTATCCGCTGTATCCTCACCCAATTTCTTTTTTTTTTTTTGTCTTTTTGCCATTTCTTGGGCTGCTCCCGCAGCATATGGAGGTTCCCAGGCTAGAGGTCCAATCGGAGCTAAGCCGCCAGCCTACACCACAGCCACAGCAACACGGGATCCTTAACCCAGTGAGCGAGGCCAGGGATTGAACACGCAACCTCATGGTTCCTAGTCGGATTCGTTAACCACTGAGCCATGACAGGAACTCCCCAATTTCTTTTTACTTAATTTAAGAGAATACTGGTTTTGGTTAGTTGTGATGTAAGAGTCCTAATTAATTCAGCAATATGTGGGAATGAAGAAGCTGTCATAAAAACCAAAGGAAGACTTCATAGAGTTCTCTTGTCTCTGGTGGCACAGTGGGTTAAGGATCCAGCACTGTCACTGCAGCAGCTAGGGTCACGGCTGTGGTGCAAGTTCGATTCCTGGCCCCGGAACTTCCACATGCTGTGGGGGCCACCAAAAAAAAAAAAAAAAGAATTGAGTAGCATTCTCTTCTCTTTCACTTTCAGTGTCCATAGGTCTATGGAAGTCAGACTGTGCTGACCTCTGCTTTGACTCTGCTGTCCATTGCAGGAACCATGCCCACCCTGGGCAATTCATCACCCCCATTTGGCCCCAGCCACGCTGGGATCCAATTATCCCCACTGCATTTAAGGATCCCAGTTCAGTGGTTCAGTTCCTACTGTCATCTCTGACCTACAGAGAAGACTGACCAGGGAGGCTGGGTCGCAAATTATTTCCCAGAGTCCTGATGAACTGGGGTATGTTCTGGAACTTCTCGGCGTGAGTAAGCAGGTCTTATGTGATAAATCCCCTCTAAGATTTCAACCTCCCTAAGCCTTTAGATAATTCCTTAACAGTATACCCCCGCAGCTCTGGCACTTCCACTTCATCTCTAGCGGAGGTCCCCTCTTGCCCCATGGTTGCCTCATCTAGGTGACACACAGGGCTTTCTCCAGTCTCTGAGACTACAGTATTGAATCCGGATCACCGCTTCGTGGTCTACCTCATTACATTCGGGCAGATCCAACTTTTTGTTCCTCTGCCACCTTCCCACGTCCTGCATATCAACCTTCATAGTCATTCTGTCCCACAACATTCCGACTTTTAAGCACATCCAGGTGTTTTCACTCACAAGGGTCTAATCTTTCGAAAGACCTTGAGCCTTCATTAGTTGTAACAAGATCCTTCCCCTTCCTCCTGGGAGCCAGCCTCTCTTCCTTCCTCCTTCCCTTCGTTCTTTCCTTTGTCTCTCTCTTCCTGTCCCTCCCTCCTTGGACCCCTCCCCCCCTTTATTGGTGGCACCCACGGCATGTGGAAGTTTCCTGGCCAGGGACTGAACCCGCACTGCAACAGCCACCAGAGTTGATGCAGAGACAAGGCTGATCCTAAACCTACTGTGCCACAAGAGAATGCTCAGGGAGCCCTTCTGACCCCTCTTCACAACACTCCCTCTTATCCCAAACTTCTGCAATGTTTTGTGCCAAACCTCTGGCCATGGCAAATTCAACTGTACTGTTATTTAGTGTTTTTTTTTTTCTTTCCTTTTTTTATTAGAGCCGCATCTGCGTCATATGGAAGTTCCCAGGCTATGGGTTGAATCAGAGGGTAGCTGCTGGCCTATACCACAGCCACAACAACACCAGATCCAAGCCACATCTGCCACCTACACTGCAGCTCACAGCAATACCGGGTCCTTAACCCACTGAGCAAGGCCAGGGATGGAAACCGCATCCTCATGGATACTAGATGGATTCTTAACCTGCTAAGCCACAACGGGAACTCCTGTTATTTAGTTTTTTTTAAGATTTTACCGAAGTGTAGTTGATTTACAATGTTGTGTTAATTTCTGCTGTACAGCAAAGTGATTCTGTAACCCATATACACATATCCATTCCCATATAGGTTACCACAGAATACCTAGTTAGAGTTCCCTGTGCTATTGGGCAAGTCCCCCTGACCATCCATCCCATACACAAGAGTATTCACATGCCAAGTTTTATAGCAGGTGTTCATCTTCCCCTGGAGGGGAGCGTCTTAAGGGCAAGAACCATTTCTGGCAGCTGCAGCATCAGTGATGCTGAGGTGCCTCCCTAAACGAAGAATGAACCGTGACGGAGAAGGAGGTGAGTTGGCTGGCTTAAGGGCTCCGCACGGATCACAGTTGAGTCCTGGGCTGGCTGCCTAACGTGCGAAGGACCCGTCCAGTGCTGCCAGGAGCTTCAAACAGTGGGATCTCATTTCATTCTGAACTGCTCGCCCCGCTCTTTCGCCACGTCCTCCTTCCCCGCGTCCCTTGCTAAACACATCCCCTCGATCACTTCCATCAGCTCTTCGGCCACTTCCCTAATTTGTGTCTGGGAGGCAGCTTTGCGGACCTCCCTCTCCCTCTAGGAAGGCCTCTCAGTCTCTCCTTCCCCAAACGCCCGTTCTCCCCACCGCACTTCCCCTCTGGTTCTCGGCCAGCAAAGAGCGAGAGTGAAAAGCAAACTTTCTGAGGTCCGGGACACAGGCTGCCGGCCTACCAGCCCCGCCCGCCCCAGCGCGCGCGCGCGTGTGTGCCCGCGTGTGTATGTGCGCGCGCGCGTGCCGGGGCTGAAGCTGGAGAGGAAACCGCCCGCCCCGCCCGGGAGAAGGAAGGAGCCTCCCCCTTCCTCGCCAGCCCCCTCCCCACTTCCCGTCTGGTTTGGCCGCTCGCTTCCTTCTGCGTCGGGCCTCTGGGCGCACCGAGCGGCCGGCAGCTGAGGAGCTGGAGGAGGCGGAGGCGGAGCGGGAGCAGCGGGCGGGGCGCATGCTGGGCGGGGATCCCCAGGGCGCCCCGGCCGGTGGCGCCGGGGGCCACCGCGCAGGTAGGGGTTGCTGTCACGGCGGCCCGGCGAGAGCCGGGCAGGGAGGGTGCAGATCTGGGGTGCGCCTCTGTTGACAACTTGGGTTCGGTGCACCCTTGTGGGGTGAGGGAAACTGAGGCAGGGCGCGTGGTGTGCAGAGTGGGGGTTGATGTGGGGTCAGGTTCCCCCCGAAGGCTGGGCTGAGATCCCTGGAGCTTCAGTTTGGGGAGCTGTACAGGTCTTTTCCGCCCCCGTGTGTCCTGGTGGCCCAGGAAGGGGCGCGTTCAGGTTTGGATGCGTGCGGGGACTGCTCCCTCCGTCGCTTTGCGTCCTCACTCGCACACCCGCGGGACAAGCGGACAACCCCGCCGCCCTGTTCCCCCCCCCGCCCCCAGACTGAGTCGGGACACCCAGCCGGGGTTCGGGTTTCACCCCATCTGGGACGTGGAGGGAGGGGTTCAGGGGTGGAATGAGGGATGTGGTGCTGGCACCGCCTCAAGGGGGCTGCTTTGCGGACAATCTCACCTCCCATTTCCTCCGCGGTAGTAACGCCCACGCGGGCTTCGAGAGACCGCTCAGCTTCCACCGTACGGAGCACGGCTCTCGCTGTCAAAGCTTGGGGGTGACGCTGAGGGCCATTAAGTGCACGGTTGCTTTTCAGGAATGGCAAGAGCTCCCCTACCCTCTCGCCTTTGAAATGCGTGCAAAGGAACCTGAGACTTTGGAAGAGAAAGAGCTTTGGAGTCAGGGGTGCTGGCTGTATGTTCTTGCTGGGCCAGAAGAGGACCCGCTAACTTTGACAGAGCCCTTAACGTCTCTGAGCTCCCGTTTCCTAAATGTAGAAGAGAACACTACTCACCCGTCCCCACCCTGAGCCTAGTTTTGTTGTGTGTGAAAGCCCTTTGCAACATGTATGGTCAGTTAGGCAAATGCGATTTGGATAATACCTGAGTCTTAAGAGCTGGGCTTTGGGATGGTCAGCCTGCATCTCAATCCTGAGATGTGCCTTAGTTGCTCCATTTATGAGATGGGGGCAATGACAATGCTACCTCTAGGGTTGCTGTGGGTTTAAAGTGCCCAGCCCAGTGCTGAAATACACAGTACTCTCTAAATAATAACCTGAGCTGCTCTTTTTACTAATCAAAACCCAATTATTTTGGAGTGATGTAGAAAAACCAGTTTGATTTGATTCAAGTATGAATAGCAGAGTATTTGAAAAGGCGTTTAATGTTATTAAGCCCCAGCATGGCCCGTGAAGGCTTTTGAGGGTCACTTGAGATTCTGTCACTGAGCAAAAAAAGGCCTGGATCTGCTTTCTAAGCTGTGTGACCTAGAGCCTCAGTTTCCTTATCTGTCTATTAACAAAGATGAAAGGGAGTTCCTGCTTGTGGCACAGTGGGTTAAATATCGTGCATTGTCTCTGCTGAGGCTTGGGTTCAATCCCTGAGAAGATCCCGGGAACTTCCGTATGCCTTGAGTGCAGCTAAAAAAAGAAAAAAAGATAAAAGAAAGATGAGGACTATGACTATTTGGACTGATAGAGCTGCCCGAGGATCCAATGAGGTGAAAGATCTGAGCACATCTCGAGGTATGAGTCACTTTGCAAATTGACGACATCACTGCTACCAGGAGAGAATGATGATATGTACAGTTTTTTAGAGACTGCAATGGCCAGGCAGTCTGTTAGGAGTTGCTTTGATGAAATCCACCCCAAACCTCTGTAAGGCAGATACTCACAACCTTCATTTTCTCTGTACAAAACTGCTTCTTTTCCAAAGTCTATAGCTGTTAAGGGTAGAGCCAGGGGAGTTCCCTAGTGGCTCCTTGGATGAAGGATCTGGTGTTGTCACTGCTGTGGCTCAGGTTGCTGCTGTGGCTGGGATTTGATCCCTTGCCAAGTCAAGGTTGTGGTCAACAAAACAAAACAAAAAAAAAAAAAACAAACAAACAAACAAAAAAAACCCTGTGGTGTGGCTTCCTCTCACATTTGTGTTCTCAACCACTGGCCAAACTGAAGGTCTGGAGAAAAGCTGTGGTTCAGAGCAGACCTATGTTAGATCATTGGTAATAATATACCCTCCATAGTTATAGACTATAAAGTATGAGTGAGGAGTTTTGGTAAGGAACCTGGCTAGTATCCTTGAGAATGTAGGTTTGATCCCTGGCCTTGCCCAGTGGGTTAAGGATCCGGCGTTTTGCTGTGAGCTGTGGTGTTGGTCACAGGCATGGGTCAGATCTGGTGTTGCTGTGGCTGTGGCATAGGCCGGTAGCTACAGCTCTGATTAGACCCCTAGTCTGGGAACCTCTACATGCTAAAAGTGGGGTCCTAAACACACACACACAAAAGGAGAAAAAGAACTTTGAATACCCCTGTCATCCCACCAACACAGGCCAGGGTGTTTGGTGTCTCTGCTCCTGTAATCCATGTCTGCGCTATGTTCATCAGCTGATATCTATTTCCAGAAAACTGCATGCAAACTGTTATTGTTTCAGTAAATGATAAAAATAATATTTGCTGATTACTCAAACTTTAGGACTTTAGAAAAAAAGAAGCACACATTTATTATGTTCATTGAAACTTTTCCTTTTTAAAAAGAATTCTTAAAATTTTCATCCAAGAAGGATGCAAGTTCAGATTGTTGATGTTGGAATTTTATTATGATTTTGGTTAAAGTTTAATGAAAGATCTTCAGAGAGGGTCCAGTGATGACCTTTAAGTAAAAAGATCGAAAGACTGGCCCAGAACAAAATTTTTGAGTCAAAAAAAATTTAGATTAAGGTCATTAGACCGGATTAGAATGATTGTTTTGATAATGATGATAATAATTCAGTTTATATGCTGGGTCCTCATGCAAAGCAGCTTCCTGAGACGACCTTGACAGTCACCCTGGGGCTAGGGAGGGTCCTGGGACAGGGGTTTGGGGGGGTGGTACCCATGGCCAGCTGCTTTTCAGCCAGCACCATTTAGTAGTGGAAGACTTTAGCCTTCATTGTTGTTTTAGCCTTCTGTTCTTTTTTTTCCCTCACAACTTCGTATAATTTTATTTATTTATTTATTTTTATTACTCAAATGAATTTATCATATGTTGTTGTTCTTGACTTTAATCACTGTAGGAAAAATTCCTTAGCAAGGATCTTTTGTGTAACAAGTATGCCCTTTTTAAAATACCTGCCATGGATGCTTTGACCATTCTGAATCCATTTTCTCTTTTGAAATGAGAGTTTACCAGCTGCTTCTTTGAGCACAGACTTTGCAGTCAGCTTCCCATTTTTCATACCAAGTGGAAGTGGGAAAGGAGAACTGGGGCTGACCAGTGCATGAAGTATTATTTCTCTCTGGCTCTGGAAGGCGCTGACATGCTCGGTTGCTGACATCACCATCGGTTTTCTGTCTGCTTCCTTTTTTTCCTGTTGTCCTTCCTTTTGGCCACTTGCCTCCCCCAGCACGGCTCAGAAATGGATGGGAGAGACCATGGGGCCTCCTGAGAACACCAGGGTTGCTTGGTCATAGCGCGCTATAAACAGAAGCCTGGAACTTATTGCTGAGTGACGCTTCAAATGATCAAGAGGTCGACCTTCTTGAGTTCTGGCTGGTGAGGCATGGACAAGAGCATTCGCCAGGTGCAGCTGCTGAGAAATTCTATTTGGTCTGTATGAGGGAAAGCGTAGGTGCAGGAGGCCTGGTCTCAAATGAGGCAATTGAAATAAATAGTCCTAGATTCTTATTCCGGTGTCAACTTCAGGTTAATTTCTCAGTCACATTTGCCTTGTGCTCATCCTGCAAGTCCATTTGTAAAATTCTACCTGTTCAATCCCAGCATGTGCCTGTCTGTCATGGGGAGACTTGTTATTTGCAAATGCATTTGAACTCTCAGAGAAATGCAATCAAGACAGGAAACTTCTGGAAGTGCAACACAGCAGTCTGCCAGATTAAGTCACATCGGAGTCCTGACAGTTTTAAGTGACAGTAGAGATCACAGAATCTGGCCTGCTTATTTTACAGGTGTGGAAGGCAGGAGACAGGAGCAGAGTATTAGGCCTTGGGTTCTCTTCCTTTTTGCAGAGCTGTTCCCATTAAGCATGCTTCTTCCATGGTTCTGCATAACTCACCTCTGCTTAAGAAGTATTAATTGATGGACTTCCCGTCGTGGCTCAGTGGTAAAAAACCCGACTAGGATCCTTGAGGTTTCGGGTTCAATCCTTGGCCTCGCTCAGTGAGTTAAGGATCTGGCTTTGCCATGAGCGGTGGTGTAGGTTGCAGACGTGGCTCAGATCTGGCGTTGCTGTGGCTGTGGCGTAGACTGGTGGCTGTAGCTCCGATTGGACCCCTAGCCTGGGAACCTCCATAATGCCGTGGGTGCGGCCCTAAAAAGACAAAAGACAGAAGAAAAAAAAAGACAAGAAAAAAAGAAATATCTACATGTAATGAGTGAATTGTGTCTTGAATGGAGAACCCGACCTTAAATTTGGCTTTGTGACACGCACACCAACCTACCTTTTCTTTTTCGTATCTGTTGTCTCTTAATTTGCAAGTAGATTGATAACATGATTTGGCATAATTATTAGGCTTTATTTTTGACACAGGGGAATATATGTGTTTTGCATTTATAAATGAAAGTATGCCTCGTCTTACTAAAATACTGGCAGGGATACTATTTCATGGTAGTAAAATAAGAAAAAAAGTAAAGATAAAGATAAATTGGGAATTCTGTTTGTTTTTCTTTCATTCTTTTTTTTTTGCTTTTTAGGGCCACACCTGCAGCATATGGAAGTTCCCAGGCTAGGGGTTGAATCTGAGCTATACCACAGCCACAGCGACGCAGGATCTGAGCCTCATCTGTGACCTACACCACAGCTCGTGGCAACGCTGGATTCTTAACCCATTGAGCAAGGCCAGGGATCCAACCTGCATCCTCATGGATACTAGTCAGATTCGTTTCCCCTGAACCACAATGGTTACTCTGGGAGTTCTGCTTCTGATACATTGGAAACTTAGATTTGTGAAAGCTGTTTTGTGATGATAAATCTTCTGACGAAAAAGCTTGTGTATCTCAGTTGTTGACTGAAAAAAAAAAAGGATGACCTAAAAGTTGAGAGTTATGTTTTACTCAGTGGACAAAACTAAGGGTGTAAGCCTTAAGGTAATGCTGAGTGATGGTTTTGAAGAGGTAAGGGGGGAGCCAGGTTATATAGGAGTTTTTGCAACAAAGGCCAAATAAGACATCAAAAGGTTACTGTTAATAAAAGAAAGCCACCATCTCAAGTTAAGGAATTTAGTGCTTTTCTATGTATGGGAAGATGCAAGAGTCAATGAAATCATTCCATCGATGTGCACCTCAGCTCTCTGGGGCCAGAATCCTGTGCTTCTCATCCTGAGTCTCCTCAGAGCTCACGGGTTAGAGGTGGCTGCAGTGGGGGTGGGGGCATTTTGTTTTTGTACAGGTGGCTCTAATGTGGTTGCTTGATGGCTGTAACATCCTTTGTTTACTGATATGGTAGGCAATTTTTTTTATTAATTTTTTTTTTGTATTTTTAGGGCCGTACCCGCGGCATATGGAGGTTCTCAGGCTAGGGGTCTAATCGGAGCTGCAGGTGCCAGCCTACACCACAGCCACAGCAACGCAGGATCTGAGCCAATTCTGCGACCTACACCACAGCTCAAGGTAACACTGGATCTTTAATCCACTAAGCGAGGCCAGGGATCGAGCCTTAGTCCTCGTGGATGCTAGTCAGATTCATTTCCGCTGAGCTACGATGGGAACTCCTATTAAAAAATTTTATTGGGGAGTTCCCATCGTGGCGCAGTGGTTAACAAATCTGACTAGGAACCATGAGGTTTCGGGTTCGGTCCCTGCCCTTGCTCAGTGGGTTAACGATCCGGCATTGCCGTGAGCTGTGGTGTAGGTTGCAGACATGGCTCGGATCCCACGTTGCTGTGGCTCTGGTGTAGGCCGGTGGCTACAGCTCCGATTCAACCCCTAGCCTGGGAACCTCCATATGCCACAAGAGCGGCCCAAGAAATGGCAAAAAGACAAAAACAAAACAAAACAAAAAACCAAAATAAAACAAAAAAACAGAAACAAATCATGGCCATGGAGAGCAGACTTGTTTGCTGGGGGGAGAGGGGAGGGAGTGGGATAGATGGGGAGTTTGGGGTTAGTAGATGCTAACTATTACATTTAGAACAGATAAACAACAAGGTCTTACCGTAGAGCACAGGGAACTATGTCTAATCTCTTGGGTTAGAACATGATGGAAGATAGCATGAAAAAAAAGAATGTATATATGTACGAGTTTGGTCCCTGGCCTGGGAACTTCTGCATGCTGTGGGGTGCGGCCAAAAACATTTTTTTAAATTGAAGTATAGTTAATGTACAATGCTGTGTTAATTTTTGCTGTACAGCCGAATAATTAAGATACATATAGTACATATTATATATAATATATATACACACACATACACACTCTTTTTTATATTCTTTTCCATTATAGTTTATCATAGGTCATTGAATAGAGTTCTCTGTGCTTGTTTATCCTTTGCATGTGTAATAGCTTACATCGTGGAAGGCAGTATTTTAGTTAACACAGTCCTTTTGGATTGAGATATAATTGCCACTAACATTATTTAGTCTCAGGTGCTCCACATAATGATTTGATATTTGTATACATTGTGAAACGATCACCACAGTAAATCTAGTTCACATTTGTCACCTTACATAGTTGCAAATTTTTTTATGATGAAAAATTTTAAGATCTACTCTTTTAGCAACCCCAGACAATTATTATTTCCGTGATGCCTTTCATGATAGCCATGGGCCAGACATAGTGAAATTTGAGACAGCTGACCTTGGGCATAGATAATCTCCATTCAACTCACATAAGAGATTTGGGAATTACCTTGACTTTTATCAACCATTCTGTTTCTCTTTGTTTGGTTATAGAATTCTTTTCTTGGAACCCTGATGTATCTGTTTCTTCTTCATTCCATTGTATTTATTCATCCATTCAGGAACATTTATTTAGCCCCCACTGGTGTGCATGGCACTGCAGTGTACGCAGCAAGGTGGTTAAAGATGTATCAGCTGGTCCTCAAGGGTGAAGCCTATATTCTTTCCCCATAAATTAAGGCCACCCTCACAGCATCTCAGCTACCTGTAGGATGCCTCTTCCGAAGGCACCTCAGCCCTTCCTGTGTCTTCCCAGTCTGGACACTTGGTTGTGTCAGTATTTCTCTGCCCAGTACCTCCTGCCAGTTGGGCCAGTGCACTGCTGCCAGGATAATCTTCCCTAAGCACAGGGATTAGGTCTCAGTGCCCTGTGCAAAGACCCACGATTGTCCTGCAAGCAAATTCTTAGCATTTCTTTCCAGGCCTTCCATCAACAGGCCACTAGTCCCTAAAACAGATGCTCTGATTCTTTTATGCACACTTCATTCTGCCCACAAAGAACACGATGGAATCTGTCCTTTTTGCCCCCAGCCCTCTCCACGTCAACATATTACCCTTTGTTTCAGATCTAGCCAGCAGTGCTTCCCCAGCTTTCCCTGGACGCCTGGAATCATCTACTGTTTCCCACTTCTTCTCTTATGGCTTGTTATGTATTTAACCTACTTTTCCAAGTTCAGTATAAATTTCTTCAGCTTAAAGAAGCTCTCTGGTTTATTGCCTTACCTCTCATCTATGTAGTAGGCTTGTGGTTTACTCCACTCTTACTGAATTGAATTAAACTTTTTTTTTTTCCGCTTTTTAGGGCTGCACCCATGGCATATGGAGGTTCCCAGGCTAGGGGTCGAATCAGAGCTACAGCTGCTGGCCTACATCAGAGCCACAGCAACACAGGATCCGAGCCGCGTCTGCGACCTATACCACAGTTCACAGCAATGTCAGATCCTTAACCCACTGAGCGAGGCCAAAGATCGAACCTGAAACCTCATGGTTCCTAGTTGGATTTGTTCCGCTGCACCATGATGGAAACTCCTGAATCAAACTCTCTATTGTTTACGTTATATATGCCACATCCATGGCATGCAGAAGTTCCCAGGCCAGGGATTAAACCTGCGCCACAGCAGTGCCCAGAGCCATAGTAGTGGCAACTCAGAATCCTTAATCTGCTGAGCCACCAGGGAACTCCCTCTTTATTATACTTTATATTGAGGCATCCAGTGTGTGGATTTACCACGTGTGTTGTTTGCAATTTTTATATCTTTTGAAGCCAACCAAGAGTTCAAGAAGTTCGTTTTAGTTCAAAAGTGTGTTGAAATGCACAAAACACATTGCCTGATACTGTGTAGCCCTTTAGATTTAAAAGAATTATGTACAGTGTTGTCCATACCATTGTATGTCCAGTGGAGAAAAAGAATTTTTTGAAGTGTCTGGATGTTGTTTCATCAGAATAATTGGCAATTGGAATACAGGACAATTAGCAAGAAGTAACCAGCACCTAGTAGATGCGCCCTGAATATTTTATAGGCTGGCTGGCTGTCTGGGTAAGTGGGTAGAAGACGAGAGAAAGAATCCTTTAATTTAGAATTTATCAGTTGCAGGGTTTACTGCTAGGTATAATAATTTCAAAGATACTGTGCCCAAGTATTGATTTCCACACTTGTAATATAAAATAGGCTGTCCTTCATCGAGGAAGAGAGACTAGTTCTCTATCTATAGAAATGCTGTGTCAGCTTCCTGGCCGAGGTGTTACCTTTGCTGAATTTCGCCAACCGTCTCTTTTCAGGCGGCTCTGGAGTGTGTGTAGGACATGGGTTTCCCAGGCCAGGGGTGGCCTCCAGCTGTGGGGCCCTGGCACGAAGGGCAGGGTCTGCACTGATCCCACACTCATGATCTCATCTCTGTCCAGCCCCACTTGGCCTCGGGGAGTGTAGGCTGGGCTCTGAACTAGTTCCCAACACTGTAGCTTTTGTGTTCCTCTACTCGCCTCAAATAGTCATTTGCAGGGAAAAAATGAACAGCGTCTTATCATTTTAATCCAACTGTTAGTTTTTCTTGAGTTGGTGATCTGGGATCATCTAAATCTACTCATTTGGATATTTATTATATGAAAATATTTTGGAAACTTTTGAAAAGCACAAGGTGATAAGAAAAGTATCAAGGGAGTTCCCATCATGGCACAGTGAAAATGAATCCGACTAGGAACCGTGAATCCCGATGAGGAACCATGAGGTTGCCGGTTCCATCCCTGGCCTCACTCAGTGGGTTAAGGATCTGGTGTTGCTGTGAGCTGTGGTGTAGGTTGCAGATGCGGCTCAGATCTGGCGTTGCTGTGGCTGTGGCATAGCCCAGCTGGTGTAGCTCTGATTAGACCTCTAACCTGGGAACCTCCATATGCCGTGGGTGCAGCCCTAAAAAGACAAAAAAAAAAAAAAAAAAGAACGGTATTGATATTATCCATTTTTCTGGGCGAAATAGGTCTCAGAGAAAAACAGGATGTCCCAAGGGGGTTAATGACCTTAGGCTGATCTTAGGAATATATTCATATTGACTCTACTTTGAAAATTGTATTCTGCATATTATTATTATTATTTTTTTTTTGCTTTTCAGGACTGCCCTTGTGGCATATGGAGGTTCCCAGGCTAGGGGTTGAATCAGAGCGGCACCTGCCAGCCTACACCACAGCCACAGCAATGAAGGATCCAAGCTGAGTCTGCAGCCTATACCACAGCTCACAGCAATGCTGTGGGATCCTTAACCCACTAAGCGAGGCCAGGAATTGAACCTGCATCCTCATGGATACTAGTTGGATTCGTAACCTGTTGAGCCACAACAGGAACTCCAAAATTTTATTTTTTCATGGTCGCACCTGAAGCACATGGACATTCCCAAGCCAGGGAACCGCCCCCACATGGATCCTTTAACCCACTGCACCGGGCTGGGGATGGATCCCACACCTTTGCAGCAACCTGAGCCGCTGCAGCTGGATTCTTAACCCACTGTGCTACAGTGGGAACTCCTGTGTTCTGCTTTTTAAGGAGCATAAGATCCATTAAAAAAATATCCTATCCAACTTAGGAGACTGTCTTTCTCAGTAAGATGAATAATTATTAATCATTACAAAGCCGGGGAAGGGGTGGGTTAACCAGAAATTTAGTGGGGAGAAACCCACTCTTTTGTGTGTACCTTTACATTAGTCTGGGATGAATTTCTTGTTTTGTTTATCTTCTTATCATTTATGTTGGACCCATAGTAGGAACAAAGACTTGCTGAGTTGCGCTGGTTTAAACCCACAGGAGAATTGCTTCCCAGCCAGTAGTGCTCCTGAAACGCCTGCACAGGGAGGCTTAGGCAGTGGTTGCATTAGAAAAGTGAGGATAGGAGTTCCCGTCATGGCGCAGTGGTTAACGAATCTGACAAGGAACCATGAGGTTGCAGGTTTGGTCCCTGCCCTTGCTCAGTGGGTTAACGATCCGGCGTTGCCGTGAGCTGCGGTGTAGGTTGCAGACATGGCTCGGATCCCGCGTTGCTGTGGCTCTGGCGTAGGCCGGCGGCTACAGCTCGGATTCGACCCCTAGCCTAGGAACCTCCATATGCCGCAGGAAGCGGCCCTAGAAAAGGCAAAAAGACAAAAAAAAAAAAAAGTGAGGATAGGTCATGTGTCTTAAAGTTGCTTTTGCCTGCGAATACCCTCTTTGTAGAGACTGCACAGTCTAGATCTTTTTTTTTTTTTTTTTTTTTGCTTTTTCGGGCCACACTTGCAGCATATGGAGGTTCCCAGGAGCCAGGGGCTGACCTGGAGCTGCAGCTGACTCTTCTGGCCTACGTCACAGCCACAGCAATGCCAGATCTGAGCTGCATCTGTGACCTACACCACAGCTCACAGTAATGCCAGATCCTTGGGGCCAGCGATCGATCCCAAGTCCTCATGGGTACTAGTTGGGTTCGTTACCACTGAGCTACCGTGGGAACTCCTCAAGATCAATACAAGTGGCAAACATTTCTAAAACCTCTGCCATCCATTCACACAGTTCATAAGAGAAAAATGTCAGCTGCCCATATCAAAGCACATCATTGTGATCTTAGCTTGGAATGGCTTTAGGGGACTGATGAAGCATGTGGGGATGTCAGCACCCCCAGGCCGACTCTTGGGCCTGCCCCCACCCCAGCACCTCCCACATCCCATCCCTCGTGATTTTTATAACTTATCAAGATGTATGGTGAATTCCTGAAACATTGACCCATGCCTCTTCTAAGCGAAGCACAGAGATACATTGCAAATTTCATTTAAATTGTGATCAATTACTGGGTAAGTGATGGTTAACCTTGAGGGGGAGTCAAGACCCTGGGCAAGTCCTTTAATCTCTCTGGATTTTAGCATCCTTCCTTGTGGAAACTGGGATGGGACTATCGGCCTTCAGTGGAGAACTGTGGGAAAGGTCTGATAGAGTCATTTATATGAGGACATCATAATCTCTCCTATTAATGTGTAAAGCATTGCTTTTGTCAGAAACTTGCTGACATTGTCTCTAACATCCACCCTGCCTGTAATCTTGGTTTGCTTTAAGCTTGTCCCTCACATCCTAATCCAGGTCCCTGATTCCTTATCTGAATCACATCAGTGTTTCTCCTGCAAAACAGAAGCTTGTGCCCTTAACACAGTGGGCTGAACAGCCTCGCCATCGCCTTGCATCTGTGCCTGTGAGGGTTTGCAGACCCTGAGAGGGGAAGCTCATGCTTCTCAATGGAGACTTTGGGAGTTTGGAATTTTAAATGATGCATCCCGAGCTTGCACTTGATAGCTGTTGTATTTGTTTTGCTTCTTCTCCTCCCCTTCCCCTCCTTTCCTGCTCCTCCTTAATTTTCAAGTCTTAGTCTCAGTTGCTGTTGTATTATCTCTACTGTTTCTGAGATGGGCCCCTGCTGTGCTGCCTTCGTTGGAGTCATAGGTCCAGGCTGCATAAGGGGTGAGCACAAGGTCAGGGGCTGTGTTGCAGGGAAGACTGGAACAGATTTGTGGAGGGTGCATTATTCAGTCCAGCTTTAGCACATTTCCGGAGCCCAAGGGCAGGCTGGCTCCTTTAGGAGGTGGTGCTGGCCAGCAGGCTGCTGGGGGGAAGGGGGGCTGGGGTTCTTGTGCTCAGCTTCCAAGACATGAGCTTACCAGGCCTCCCTGTTGGTTTGTTTTAAATTTCTTTTTTTTAAATTGAAGTATAATTGATTTACAATGTTGTGTTAGTATATGGTATACAGCAAAGGAATTCAGCTTGTGTGTGTGTGTATGTGTATTCTTTTTCATATTCTTTTCCATTATGGTTTATTTCAGGATATTATATATAGTTCTCTGGGCTATACAGTAAGACCTTGTTATTGCTTTTTTTTTTTTTTAGGTGAGAAGTGATGTTTTTGCTTTTCTTTGTTTTTGTTTTTGTCTTATTTTTAAATGAAAGTATAGTTGACATGGTATTGTGCTCCCTGGGTTCTGATCCTTTCTCTGACACTGGACTCTCTGGCTTTGCTGAGCCTTCTGGGAGCCCTTTTGCACTGGCTTTGATTCTCGATGCTGCTGCCTCTTGGATCAGTCCTCATTTTGCAACACTCTCCCCTTTACTCTTCTTGGGAACCAGAGACCCTGTTGTCTTAGGGGGAGCACTGTCATTGATAGGCTTGAAGGAAAAGGGGTTGGAACTGTCAGGCCCCCCCGCCAACATGTGCCTACCACCGGCAACAGTCAAGGTGAGTGATTCCTTGGGCTTCTACGTTGCTGCTGCTGTCTTGGGCTGTCAGCACTTGGGATGAGGGGTCACCATGTGGCTGATTGATACCAGATCCCAGATGATGGTGGAGAGTAAAGGCCACATGAAGAGCACATGTGTGTTGGCTCTGGGAAGAGAATTCTGGGATTCAGGTTCTAGAGACAGTCAATCTTTGCTTTGTCAAGGTGTAAATTATTTTTGGTTTTGTCTTGATAGCATTTAAAATTTATGTGGGGAGTTCTCATTGTGGCTCGGCAGGTTAAGAACCAACCAGTATCCATGAGGACATAGGTTCAATCCCTGGCCCTGCTCAGTGGGTTAAGGATCTGGCGTTGCTGTGAGCTGTGGTGTAGACTGGCAGCTGCAATTTCAATTCAACCTGGGCCTGGAACCTTCTATATGCCACAGTGTGGCTCTAAAAAAAAAAAAAAAAAAAAGGAAATCTATGTGAAATGTATGCTCTGTAAGAGTCTCCTTTTGGATACCGTTGGGGTTTTGGTTTCTCTGCATCCCCTCTGATAGGTCACCTCTCCTGTTGCAGAAAATTCCCTGCTCTTGCTGGTTTCATATCACACCCAAAGAGGGCATTCTAACCTCAGAAGAAGTTGAGCTCAGCTCAGCCCTGCCCTGCCCGTCTTTCTAAGCACAGTTTGCCCTTGGCTGCTCAGGTGTTTTGGTCCCAGGGGAGGCAATCGGCACAGGGCACGTTTGTTTAATAAGACTGTGACAGTAATGAACCCACCCCGAGGGCTGCTGGGGACCGAGGGGGACCCGCCCGGCTGCTTGCTCTGCCACCAGACCTCGCCGGCTCCTTGTCCATTTCTGGAGCTGTTCTCACGGGGGAAAAACTTCTTCGGTGAGGCTGGGGACTTGGCTGGCCAGTTGGCTAAGCCTCTGGGTGTTCTTCCAGCATCTTCTGCCACGAGTGTGGGATTCCAGGGCCCCTCAGTGCAGAGAAAATGCCAGTGTGTTCCCGGGAACCCGGAAGGAGCCAGAGGTGAAGGGGCTTTTTTATTTCACCAGTAGAAAAGCCCACAGGAAATCCCAGCTTCAGACCTTCCTCTGCAATCTCATCATCCCATCAGATCTGACTGCCCTCAGGCCTCCTCTGAAGGAGGCTGTAACCCGAACAGAAGATAAATAAATGAAAGGACTCTGATCATGGCGCGGTGGTTGAGGCTGAGCCCACAGGCTGGGTGGGGAGTGCCCAGGCTGGCACTTGCCCTGGGTCGGGGCCCCAGGTCCCCTAGCGGCAAGTGCTTGGCTGGTGATCTGAAGGTGGTCACAGTGGCCACTTCATACTGTTATGAGTCAGTTGTGGTCAGAGGAGGAAAGATCTGAGTCCTGCGTCTGCCCCCCCTCTTATTATCGAGGAGCTGATGTTGGATTTCAGATTTTTCCTAGCAGTTCTGTCACTTACTAGGTAGATGACTGGGAGCAATCAGTTTTGGTAAACTGGCCAAAAATAATGCCTCTTTCATAGGATTGTTGTGAGGATTAGGTGAGACACGTGCAAAGCGATTAGAAAATAGTAGCTTATTAAAACAGCTGGGCTGCAGCCTACAGCGGCCTACACAGCGTTCAGGCCATGTCCTGTCTGGAGTGCAAGTGGAGGCTGGGGGTGCGTGAGGCCAAAGAAGGTCACGGCCACATCATACTGTTCTGATGATCAGCTGTGGTCAGAGGGGGAGAGATCTTAGTTCTGCGTCTGTCCCATTGCTTGGCCCTAGTGCTGAGGAAGATGTGCCTTTTTCTAATTCATCGGCTCAGAGGGACCACCTTTTTCTAATTTATTTCCCCCCCACACACCAGGGGACATCTTTTTATGGTTTATCATCCCAGGGGGTAGCTTATTAAAAATTTGCACAGTGGTACCGTATGTGCAAACCATAGCTCTGTTGACAAAATAAAGATGCTATTCTATTTTTTCCTTTGGTCTTTTTAGGCCCGCACCTGCAGCATATGGAGGTTCCCAGGCTAGGGGTTGAATCAGAGCTACAGCTGCCCGCCTACGCCCCCAGCCACAGCAATGCCAGATCCAAGCCGAGTCTGTGAACTACACTACAGCTTACAGCAATGCTGGATCCTTAACCCACTGAGAGAGGCCAGGGATTAAACCTGCATCATCATGGATACTAGTCAGATTTGTTTCCACTGAGCCACTGTAGGAACGCCTATTCTTTTTTTCATTGGTGACACTGTGGCATATGGAAGCTGTGACCTATACCACAGTTGCAGCAACTCTGGATCCTTGGGCGGGGGATTGAACCCACACCTCCGCAGCAAACTGAGCTGCTGCAACCAGGTTCTTGACCCTCTGTGCCACAGTGGGAACTCCCAGAAAGATGCTATTATTACTGTTGTGGACAGACCCTCCTGGAGGGAGGGTGTGCGTGGCATGCTTTATCTGGCTCTAGCTTGGTCATTTCACTTTAATTTCAGTGTTAACAATGACCAAAGTCAGAGGAGCAATTTTGTCATTTCCTCAGTTGTAAATTTCCTCTAGAATCTTTCCTGAGGCCAAGGGCTATCATCTCCTGCCTCTCAAGGACCCCTCCTCACCACTGCCCTGCATGTGCCCTCCAGAACGCACATTTGTTAGCGCAGGTTGAAAAAGAATGCGTGAGCATGGTGTTTATTGACTCTTGGCCCCTCAGCCGCCCTTCTGTGCTTTGCTCTTTACAGCCGGGGCTGGGAGTCTGCCGCTGGGAACTGGACACATCCCTGGCTCCCTTGCCAACTCCCTGCCTGTTAAATTCTGCCAGCTGGAGGTGCTGGTGGGAGACCAGAGGCAGGAGGAAGAGAAAGCTTTCTGATTCTGGTTTTATGGGGGGCTGTTGCAGGTAAGGATGGGTGATTTGGGGCTCCAGCAGACCTGATGGGTTAGTCGTTTCTCCAGGCTCCAGAACCAATGGGCACAGCATCTTCGTCGGTACAGCAGGTTGAGCAGGCTCAGGGGTGCAGCCTGGATCATCAGTGTCTGATCTCTGCCCATCATCACTTCTGTCTCTCCTTCTTTGTTTTCTTTCAGTTCTTTCCAGGCCTTTGTGACCAACCCCCTGTGTTAACCATCCTCTGGCTGACCTGAAGTGGTTTCTGTTTCCTGATATTTGTGTATATATTTTGTCTTTTTAGGGCTGCACCTGCAGCACGTGGAGGTTCCCAGGCTAGGGGTCGAATCGGAGTTGTAGCCACCAGCCTACACCACCCACAGCCACGCCAGATCCCAGCCATATCTATGACCTACACCACAGCTCACAGCAATGCTGGATCCTTAACTCATTGAGTGAGGCCAGGGTTTGAACCTGCGTCCTTATGGATGCTAGTCAGATTCGTTTCTGCTGAGCCACGATGGGAACTCCTTTTTTTTTTCTTTTCATTTTTAGGGCTGCACCTGCAGCATATGGAATTTCCTGGGCTAGGTGTAGAATCGGAGCTGCCGCTGTCAGCCTACACCACAACCACAGCATCGCCAGATCCTTAACCCACTGAGCGAGGCCAGGGATCGAACTCGAATCCTCATGGATACTATGTCAGGTTCTTAACCCTGAGTCACAATGGGAACTACTCCTGCTACTGTGTGTATGGTCTCTGTGGATCCGTTGAGTGCTTACAGGCTGGGTCCACTCCCCTGATCTCTTCCTTTCTGTTTCCATCTTCATCATATCTGTGGGCATTACTGCCACAGCCTTTAAAATAGGTTTTCAGCCCCTAGCCTCTTCCTAAGCATGGTGGACATTATAGTCAGGTTAATATTCCTGAAACTCTAGTTCATTTGCCCCACACCTTGGCTCAAAACCCTATAATATTTATGGCAGCTATTTAGCAAAAGTGTCGTCACCTGTGGCCTGAGCATCATAACCGTGGACACCGCTTCCTCCTTCCTGACAACGGACAGGTCTTTGTAGTCTGAGGGTTGGTCCTTCCCCCCCGGGCTGGGAGGCAGTTAGCTCAGTGGCAGACACGCCAGTATCGGGTGGGTGTGAGGGAGGTTGCAGAGCCTGGCAACCGGCAGATCAAACCCTCAACCTCATCTGGTCCCGCTGCATCTTCTCCTCTCCTCCCCGGTTCCTTGTTCAGGTCAGACCAGGGCCTTTAGGACAGGACCCTGTGCTGCACTGGCCCTGCCTTCTCTCCTGGAGGACAGTGGTCACCGTACAGGGCCTGCCTGATGTCCCTGGATTGTGGAGGGCAGAGACCTGAAGTTTCAGCCACATCCCTTCTTATAAACTGATGGAAATAGATGAACTGAAAAGAGTGTCGGTAGATAAACTGTGGGCTTAGATAAGATTGTTATGGTTTCGGGGAGTTCCCGTTGTGGTGCAGTGGTTAACGAATCCGACTAGGAACCATGAGGTTGTGGGTTCAGTCCCTGCCTTTGCTCAGTGGGTTAACGATCCGGCGTTGCTGCGAGCTGTGGTGTAGGTCGCAGACACGGCTCGGATCCCGCGTTGCTGTGGCTGTGGCGTAGGCTGGTGGCTACAGCTCTGATTCGACCCCTAGCCTGGGAACCTCCATATGCCGCGGGAGCGGCCCAAGAAATAGCAAAAAAAAAGACAAAAAAAAGATTGTTATGGTTTCGGGAGGCAGTTTCTGACCCTTGTAGATTTTCTGATTCCTTTGAAGTAATGTTTTTTAGGAAATTCCATTGTGGAGGGAATGGGGAGAATCTCTTGATGGAAATGAAAAGGACATTCTAGGGTCAACTGGAGGAAAAATAATGCAGTTAATGTCCAAACATTGCTTTGTTGTTTTTATATAAAAAACAAAACATAGCCATTTTGAAAAAATCAAACTAGCCTGAAAAATACACAGTGGAAGAAATGATTGTTCATGCCCCACTTTCCCTATTATAAGTTCTTTTTTAATTTTATTTTTGTTATTATTATTTTTTTTAATGGCTGAACCCAAGGCATATGGAAGTTCCTAGGCCAGGGATTGAACCCACCCCTCCGCAGTGACCCAAGCCGCTGCAGATTCTTAACCACTGTGCCACAGTGGGGATCCCCCCCCCGCTATAAATTCTTTAGTGAGCATCCTTCTAGGGGGTTCTCAGGCCTGTGTTATACACACATACAATTCTATGGAAGTGGGATTATGTCACCTTGTTTTCTAATCTAAAGTCTCCCCATTTGTTAGCATGGCACAGAAGCATTTTCATATCAACACATATTACGTTACATCATTACATCTTTTTTAAAATTCTTTTTAGGGTTACACGTGTGGCATGTGGAAGTTCCTGGGCTAAGGGTCGAATCAGAGCTTCAGCTGCCGCCTACACGGCAGCCATAGCAACGCCGGATCCTTAACCCCTGAGCGAGGCCAGGATCGAACCCGCATCCTCACAGCCACTAGGTTGGATTCTTAACCTGCTGAGCCACGGTGGGACCTCCTACATCATTATTTCTAATGGCTACACAGTATTCCACGTTTGTCCCCTTATTGACTCACTCAGCGACACTAATGGGGAATGTTTACGGTTGTCCCCCTTTAGAACAAGCCAACTTTTGTTAAGTTCCTGTGCTTAAGGTGATGCTTGTGCTCTAAGAGAGATTCTGAGAGGTCAGTACCTGGAACAGGAGAGGTGTGTGTCTCTCTTGGGTGAAGTTCCCTTCTCCCTCCATTTGACGGTTACTTTGGGGCACCAGGCTTGGATGGAAGGCATGCTCTGTGTTACACAGCCATCCATGGACTCAGGGCCCCACCACCTTTAGCATGTGGCTTCCATGTGGCCCTGGCCTTTGACACCCAGTTAGCAGACAGTGGAAAGGAGAGAGCAGAGATTTTGTAACTGGGAGGGGCTGGGGAGGAGGCAAGTAACTTTTTCTTTTTTACTGCCTGGGTGGCACTTTAAAGTATGAGTTTTTGGGAGTTCCTGCTGTGGTGCAGCCGGTTAAGGATCCAGGGTTGTCTCTGCAGGGGCTTGGGTTGCTGCTGAGGCTCAGGTTCAATCCCCAGCCTAGTGCAGTGGGTTAAAGCATCCTTTGTTGTTGCAGCTGCGGCTCAGATTTGATCCCTGGCTCAGGAACTTCCTTATGCTGTGGGTGTGGAAAAAAAAAAAAGAGAGAGAGAGATTGGCTCAAACAACTTCATAGGAGCTCTGGAAAATTGTCAAAGGTCCAAGGTCGAGAGCACCCAAGTGAATGCCCAATTAAGAAAGAGCCACATTCAGGAGTTCCCATTATGGCGTGGTGATTAGCAAATCCAACTAGGAACCATGAGGTTGCGGGTTTGATCCCTGGCCTTGCTCAGTGGGTTAAGGATCCCTGAGGTTGCGGGTTTGATCCCTGGCCTTGCTCAGTGGGTTAAGGCGTTGCCGTGAGCTGTGGTGTAGATTGAAGATGTGGCTCGGATCCTGCGTTGCTGTGGCTCTGGCATAGGCTGGCGGCTGCAGCTCTGATTCGACCCCTAACCTGGGAACTTCCATATGCCACGGGAAGCGGCCCTAGAAAAGGCAAAAAGACAAAAAAAAAAAAAAAGAGCCACATTCAAAATGGTAGGTTCTACAGAACTTAACTGACCAATGCACAAAGAATAGTGATAAATCTTTCTGAAGAGTACAGGTACACAGATGTGATTGGTGACCTCAGTAATGTAAAGGGGGAATGGAGCCATGTAGAAGCACTTTTTTCCTCTTGAAGTTCAGTTGATACCAATGCAAGTTAGATGACTGTCATTTTAGATGTTACATGTAATCCTCATGGTAGCCACAAAGAAGGTAGCTTTATTTAAAAAAATTTTTATTTATTTATTTATTTATTTATTTATTTATTTATTTAGTCTTTTTGCCATTTCTTGGGCCGCTCTCGCGGCATATGGAGGTTCCCAGGCTAGGGGTAGAATCAGAGCTACAGCTGCCAGCCTACGCCACAGCCACAGCAATGTGGGATCCAAACTGCATCTGCGACCTACACCACAGCTCATGGCAGCACCAGATCCTCAACCCACTGAGCGAGGCCAGGGATAAAACCCATAACTTCGTGGTTCCTAATCGGATTTGTTTCCTCTGCGCCTTGACGGGAACTCCAGAGGATAGCTTTAGAATACACACAAAAGGAAGTAAGAAGGGAGTCACGATGTGCCACTAGACACAAAAGAAGGCAGTAAAGGAGGAAATGAGGAACCAAAAAACCTATAAGAAATGCAGAAAACAAACAGCCACTGGCAAAAGTCACTCCTTCCTGATCAGTTATTACTGTTTTTTTTTTTTTTTTTGCCTCACCTGCATATGGAAGTTCCTGGGCCAGGGATCAGACTGAGCCATGGTGGCTGTGGCAATGCTGGAGCCTTAACCCTCTGTTCCTGGCCAGGGATCGAACTGAATCCTAGCAATCCAGAGACACCGCCAATCCTATTGCACCACAGCAGGGATTCTAGTAATTACTCTAAATGTAAGTAGGTTAAACTCCCCAATCAAAAGGCGTAAGTTGGCAGAATAGATAAAAAAACAAACAAACCTTGATTCAACTATCTGCTGTCAAGAGACTTACTTTAGGTCTCAGGACACACAGAGACTGAAAGTGAAAAGGTGGAGAAAGAAACTGCGAATAGGAACCTAAAGACAGCTGGGTATCTGTACTAACATTGGACTAGGCAGTCTTTAAGTAAACAGCTGTTGCAAGAAACAAGTTTTCATTGAGGCACAGCAGAAACAAATCTTACTGGTATTTATGAGGACACAGGTTTGATCCCTAGCCTTGCTCAGTGGGTTAGAGATTTGGCATTGCTGTGAGCTGTGGTATAGGTTGCAGAAGTGCCTGGGATCCTGAGTGGCTGTGGCTGTGGCCTAGGCAGGCAGCTACCGCTCCCATTAGACCCCTAGCCTGGGAACTTCCCGATGTCCCAGGCTCAGCCCTAAAAAGACAAAACAAACAAATAGAAAACAAACTAACAAAAACCAGCCAAGAAACGAAGAGCATTATCTATTGATAAAAGGCTCAGATCACCTACAAACTGTGATGATTATAAACACCTATGTACCAAAGATCAGAGCCCCAGATGTGTGACACAAACACCGGTAGAATTGAAGGGAGGAAAGAGCTCTTGGGTAAAATGCCTATGTGTGCAGCGGCCATCCAGCCTCCCTCATGGTCCCTGCATCACATGATGTGGGCGTCCACAGTCTTCTGCAGCTGCCTGTAGTTTGTCACTCTGTAAGCATGGAAAGCTTCTCACCTCTGCTGAAGGCCATGCCCTGATAGTTACCTTCCTGGCTGTTTTTCTCCAAAGGTGGAGCCAAGAAAGGGAAAGAATGGTCCAGATGTGGTCTTAGCAGAACCAGGAGCAGGTCTCCTCCTGCCCCTTTACTCTGAATGCTAAGTCTCTTCGTTATGAGCTAAGATCACACTTAATTTGGGTGTCTACCGCACGCTTGCGTTGAGTTTGCTGTTAACTGCAACCTCTACACTTTGCATATCATATTAAAGAAAAGATGTTATGAATTGTTCTTGTATCTTGCTGAATGTCTGCCACCTTGAGCCACGGGGCTTTTGGCTCAAAGAGGGAAAAAAATGTACTGAACTCGTCTTTCCCAGGAAACCTATCTCTCTCCTAGGCAAATAGGGAGAGACAGATGGAATTCTGAGAGAAAGATGGTGAGTTTTAGAGCTAGTCTAACTAAATAAAGGGCTATGGGAACTCTTCATTAGTGCATAAGTGAAATATGACAATTAGTGTCAGCTAAGAAACCCTTAGCAAATATATAATCTCATTTTTATTCCACATTACATAAAGGTTATTTTTATGTTTTTTTTCCACTCTTTTTTTTCTCTTTTTCTGCCCCCCCCCACCCCCAGCATATGGAATTTCTGGGCCAGGGATCAGATCCAAGCCACAGCTGCAACTTAAATGGCAGCTGCTGCAACACTGGATCCTTAACCCGCTGTGCTGGGCTGGGCTGGGGATCGAACCTGCGTCCCAGCGCTCCAGAGATGCTCTTGATCCTGTTGCGCCACGGCAGGAACTCCATGGTTTTTAAATAAATAATGATAGATGGGATAGGAAAGAAGCAGAGAGAAACAGAGACACCAAGAGGTGCCTCCCATCCTCTCGGCCTCTCCCCAACCCCACTGGATAACTACTCTTCAGAGGGCATAGAATCTCCCAGACATTTCAGTCCCTGACACAGCTGTGACATTGCCAGCTGGAAGAGCCTGATAAATGCTCTCAGGGAAAAGAAGAGGCTTTCATCCTCTCCTGGTCATTGTGGGCTCCGAGGATGACTGGAAACCTGAGAGTCTGGAGAGGAGCCTTTCAGGGCTGGCTTCAGAGAAGGATGTTGAGGTGATTGAGACTTCTCCAATCACCAGAGGAGGTCTTGCCTTTAAAATACAAAACGGCTATGCCCTGAACCCTCTGGGCTTCCTAGACTTTTGTATTTAAATGTTTATGCATTCCCAGGAAGATAATTCAAACCGTGCAGCTAAGATGCAGTATTTCCATGGTAAGGGGACCCCGTGGCTCCCTGGCTGAGATCGCCCTGCCTCACCTGGCAGAGAGAAGGCAGGGCAGGAAGCCATGTCCTGAAGGGAGTGCTTCTAGAGCAGCTAGGAGTTAGTGCCCCGGGAGAAGGAAGGGAGCAACTGGGGAGACTTTCCATTAACTCCAAGGTGTCTAGGAGGACCACAGAAGTCTGGTCTGGATAAATCTGGGGGCAGTCCAAAGGTTGCCAGGGAGGTAGGATGAAAACTTTAATTTGCACACTTAAGATTTGAAGTCTTTTTGACCCCTTTGGAGTTGATTTCCCTTTATTATATTTTCTAAATTAAAAAATATTTCTTTTTCTTTTTAGGACCTCACCTGCAGCATATGGAAGTTCCCTGGCTAAGGGTCAAATTGGAGCTGCAGCTGCCAGCTGTGCCACAGCCACAGCCACGCCAGATCCAAGCTGAGTCAGCGACCTACACCACAGCTCATAGCAATGCCAGATCCTTGACCCCACTGATTGAGGCCGGGGATCAAGCCTGTGTCCTCGTAGCGTTCGTTTCCACTGTACCGCCACGGGAACTCCTGATTTCCCTTTAAATGGCAGAAGCAGGGGTTTAATACTTCCTCACCTTCAGTGACCTTTCCTCAGCCTCCATTCCTCGTGGCTGCAGGGGAGTTCTCCTCCTTGGATCTGTTGTGTTAACACACACAGAGTGATTGCCATTTTCACTTCACACAGATGTGCTTCCCCCTCGCTGAGCTACGATCAAATTGCTTTCTACCTCGGGAAATCCAGTTCAGAATTCTAACTGACCATAGGTTAATGTTTTAATTTAAAATTCCTTTTCTTTTAAAAATTAGCAATTCAAATCGCAAGGTTGGTGAGGCAGCCCAGATTCCGAGACTGTTGGTGTTGGACGGGGGCTGTGCTGTCATCTGTCCTGGGGGATACTTTGTCGAATTCTTCTGGGGGCAGAACAGTCACAGCTTTAAATAGACTGTGTGACGTTGTAAACAAAAGTGCTTTGTAAACTGTAGGACATTCAGCAAATAGTAACTATTAGCTATGTTTGTAAAGATGCTTTTTCCATCGTCACCAGCTTGCCTATGGCATGAATTTTCATGTTGAGTTTCTATTTTGCCTTTTGCGAATATAAGATAGGATAACTCTGTATATTATTTAGTCACATTTTCCAACTCACGCACTTTTCCTGTACAGGTGAGGGATGTGTCCCTGGCGGTATGAGAGATGATTTTCAGAGTCACAAGATGTGACAGGGAATGCCTTTGTGGCCCTTTTTATATTCTTGCTGCCAAAGAGAAAGTCTCAGTTTCTTGCAAGTGTGTCCTTAACCTTCTTTAAAACTAATTGCCTTTTATAAAAAAAAAAAAAAAAGTTCCCGTCGTGGCACAGCATAAATGAATCCAACTAGGAATCGTGAGATTGTGGGTTCGATTCCTGGCCTCTCTCAGTGGGTTATGGATCTGGCGTTGCCTTGAGCTGTGGCATAGGTCGCAGATGCGGCTCAGATCTGGTGTTGCTGTGGCTGTGGCATAGGCCAGCAGCAATAGCTCCGATTGGACTCCTGGCCTGGGAACCTCCATGTGCCCAGAGTGCTGCCCTAAAAAGATAAAAAAGACAAAAAAAAAACAAACAAAAAAACCCCAAAACCCACAACTAATTGCTTTTTGTGAAAAAGATGGAGCTAAGCAGGCTTCTGTCCCCTCGCATCTTTGGCTAACACCAAAAAATTCTGTTTTGTTTTCATTGTCTTTATTTGTATGGCTACCTTCTAATTACATAGCAAGTGATTGTCATATCCCATTGATGGTAGTGATACTATAAAAATACTCTTTAAGGAGTTCTCATTGTGGTGCAGCAGAAATGAATCCGACCAATATCCACGAGGATGTGGGTTTGATCCCTGGCCTTGCTTAGTGGATTAAGGATCCAGCATTGCCATGAGCTGTGGTGTAGGTCGCAGACTCAACTTGGATCCCACATTGCTGTGGCTGTGGTGTAGGCTGGCAGCTGAAGCTCCGATTTGACCCCTAGCCTTGGAACTTTCATATGCCATGGTGCGGCCCTAAAAAGTGAAGAAAAAAAGAAAATATATTCTTTAAAATGTTTTTATTTGAGCAAAAGAGTGAGCCAATTTAAGCAAAAGTATAAAGAAAATGTTGCTGTAGCTGATGCTGTAGTGTAACCAGCACCATGAAGTGGTGTTGGCCACGTGATCCTTGAGAGATGGGACTCTGATCAGAGCGCTGTCCTTCAGGTCAGACAAATCGGAGTTTACTCTGTGTCACATGGCAGTCTTTTAAACATTTGAAGACAGTCTCATGTTTCCCTTGGGTCCGTCTTTCCTTCTGCCTTCCCCCTTCCCGTTCTTCCCTTGCGATGTGTGTATAGCCCCCTGCTCTCCATGTGCGTGAATCTGCCAGTTTCTCTCTTGGGGAGGCTCCCAGTTTATCATGTGTGAAGATTCAGTCCTTGATCTGATATCAGGGAGCAGTTCTGCAAATCAGATGAGAAGGGGAGATCAGGGACCAATAGGGAGGACATAGAAAGAAGAATCTCAGGGAGGTAGATACTTGGGAGTTGTCAGGAGGCACAACTGGGAGTGACATTTGTGTCCTCAGATGTCTTCATATAGGTTCACAAAAGAGAGGCTGTAGCCAAAATGACAATGAAACGTTCATAGGATTCGGGTTGGGAAGTCTGCAAGAATGTGTCTGTGGCCTACTTCTCTGAGATTAAACGTTTCTCATTGTTTTAGCTGACTTTGATAAGTCTGCCTGTATTATACAAATGTCCAAAAATGTTTGGGAGTTCCCCTGTGGCTCAGCAGATTAAGGATCTGGCATTTTCACTGCAGCAGCTTGTGTTGCTGCTGTGGTGCGGGTTCAGTCCCTGGCCCTGGAACTTACCCATGCTGTGGATGCTGCCAAAAAGAAAAGAGGCAGTTCCCATCGTGGCGCGGTGGTTAATGAATCCGACTAGGAACCATGAGGTTGCGGGTTCGATCCCTGGCGTTGCTCAGTGGGTTAATGATCTGGCGTTGCCATGAGCTGTGGTGTGGGTCGCAGATGCGGCTCGGATCGCACGTTGCTGTGGCTCTGGCGTAGGCTGGGAGCTACAGCTCTGATTAGACCCCTAGCCTGGGAACCTCCATATGCCGTGGGAGCGGCCCAAGAAATGACAAAAAAAAGACCAAAAAAAAAAAAGAGAAAGATTCTTTTTTTGAAAAGTTGTATCATTGGTTTATATTGTCCCTGTTATAATATTTACATTCTACTCTGTATCAATACTTTTCATGGTTGTCTAGCCTTAGTGATTTGTTTAACGGGATCTGGTGCTCCCTGGTTAGTCCTTCCATAAAAGGATTTTACCATTCTCGTGTTCTGTACTGTAATTTATCACCTGGTTGCCTGGATTTCACCATCTGGAAGTTTTTAACAGTGTAGTAGCCCAAATCCATGTATACTGAATAATGACTTTTTGTTGTCTCTATAATGTTTGGCAACTTGGCTAGGTATAAAATTCTTGAGTGTACCCCCCTCCCTGCAAACCTCCAAACTGTACCGACAGTGTCACTTGGCAGTGAATGTTGCTTTGGAAACCAGCTTGAATTTTGCCCTTTATATAGGTGACTTGAGTTTTCTCTGAGATTTACATAGGATTCTTACTTTTTCTTTGAAGTTCAGTGATTTTTGCAGGTGTTAGTCATAATATTTCGATTTTATTTCTTGGGTGATGTGTATACCTTTTATCTATAGATTTAGATGTTTTATCCTATAGATATTTTCTTCTTTTAGATCTTTGGTTCCCTGTGTCTTTTTTCTTCTTGAGGGACATCTGTCATCCAAATATTTGTTTGTTGTCCTATATGTGTATCATCTTCTCTTTAATTATTTTTTCTTTACCTTTTCCCTTGCATTTTGTCATTTTCTCAAACTGATATACCCAGTTATTGACTCTATTTTCAGCTCAGTCTACACTTTTTGCTACTTCTGAGATGGCTTTTTTTTTTTTCTTTTGCATGTGGGAGTTCCTGGGCCAGGGATCGAACTTGGACCACAGCAGTGACCTGAGCCACAGCAGTGACAACACCGGATCCTTAACCCCCTGAGCCACTAGGGAACTCCATGAGATGGCTTTGTTTTATGAATGAACTGAACAGAACACCCCAGCAGGCATCAGCTGGCCTGTGGTAAATCTTCTTGGTGTTGTTTTCTAAAAATTGTAATGCTACTGTTTCTCAAATTCCCAGCTGGCGAGCAGCTGCCTTCTTCCCAGCTCATGCCTGCTTTTTCTATACTTCTGAGTGAAGTTCCTTGGCAAAACACTTCTTTCCTTCTCAAACCTGGGGAGCAATGTCTTGATTTGGGATCTGCTCTTCATTTCATCCACACTTCCTAGTGTTTGGAGGATGTGCCTCATGGTTTTGAGAAGCAGCCTAGTGTTGCAAGAATGGCTCTGAGGCACGCTGCCTGCATTTCATTCCTGCCTTGCCAGCTACCAGCCGGGGTCTGACCTCACCCGGTTTTCCCCATCTGTAGAAAAAGGCTGGTAATAGGGCTATTATGAGAATGAAACAAATTAACATTTGTAAAATGTTGATAACAGTGCCTGGCACAAATAATTAATAGGCATCTTAGAAGGGCTTGTTAAATGGACACGGTGTACATGCACTGTCAGAAAAGTTTTCTCCCTAACTTCTCTCTCTTTCCTTGGGCTTTGCAGAAGCGTGATTAACTTGCCCTTTGTTCCATTCTCTTGCTCCTGAGGTTGCTGGATTTGTTTGCTCATAACTTGTTTTTTTGTTTCATTTTGTTTTTGTTTTTGCTTTTTTTTTGGGGGAGGGGTGATGTTCCTTTGGCATGTGGAAGTTTCCAGACTAGGAGGTCGAATCTGAGCTGGAGTCGCCAGCCTACACCACAGCCGCAGAAATGCAGGATCCTTAACCCACTGAGAGAGGCCAGGGATCGAACCCTCATCCTCATGGACACTAGCTGGGTTTGTAACCTGCTAAGCCACAATGAGAACTCCTGCCCAAAACATATTTGTTTAAGCACTCATTTAGAATTGCATCCAGGATATATATGTCTGGCTGACTAGTCTGTCGCTCTTAGATTCTACTTTCTTCCTTCTCGAAACCGGAACACCTGCTAATCTCGTCTTTGATAGATGTGTGCTTTCTCAAAGCCAGCTGAGTACATTTCTGTGGTCATGGCCATGAGCGCCTTTAGTACTGGATCATCTTTATCTGACCCTATTTGGGGACAGGCACTCACTTGGAGTGGCTGGGTGTTCTCTTTCTATCTCTTTGCCTCTCTTGGGCTTCAGTTCCACTGGAATTAGGCAGCCTCTATCCTTTCCAACCTGAAGATCATTTTCTTTAATAGAGATGAGGCTGAAAGTTGGCGCTGTGTAATTTGGCCCTGTCTTCTCTCTTATCTGTAACCATGGTGCCTTAACTAGTAGACTTGCCCCTGCCGGCTTGACTTTCATGTCCTGGTTTGTTTCTTGACTGCTTGGTTGGTTGGTTGGTTTGAATCACCCCTTTTTGCTGACCTCAGCATATATACAGATGTAACTCCTGGCCTTTTATTAGTCTTTGATATTTTTTTCTTATTGCTTCATGACCCCTTTGTACTTATTTCTTGTTATTCCTCTTCTTCTTATTTTTGGCACGTGCTCTTTGAAAACCTTTCAAGCAGCTTCCCTTGCAATCTCAGAAGTACCGTAGATGCCTGCCTTGGGGTTATTGTGCTAATGAAGTGCCTTGGGTACTTGTGAAAAGCGTGTTTTCCTAGAGAAGTTCCCGTTGTAGCTCAGTGGGTTAAGAACCTGACATAGTGTCTGTGAGGATGTGGGTTTGCTCCCTGGCCTTGCTCAGTGGTTTAAGGATTTGGTGTTGCCATGAACTGTGGTGTAGGTCGCAGATGCATCTTGGATACCGTGTTGCTTTGGCTGTGGAATAGGCCAGCAGCTACAAGTCCGATTCAACTCCTAGCCTGGGAACTTCCACATGCCACAGTTGTAGCCATAAAAGGAAAAGAAAAAAGCCTGTCTTCCTAAATTTCCTGGCCCAGGGATTCTGGTTTGGGGGAGGGCTGGGGAAAGGCCCCGAAGCATTTCCTGCATTTTTCCAGGCCTTCTGGGTAGATTTGGTGCAAGTGATCCTGGACCACGCTCAAGCCCAGCTCCTCTGGAGCAGAAGCCCACAGCCTCTTCCTCCCTCAAGCCATGCGTGAGGGTGACCGGTAAGCAGAGTTTTCTGGGGGGGGCTGACCCCCCGGGAAACTCTGTCCCTTCCTTTCCTGTTCAAGAAAGATCACTGGGAGTTCGCATCGTGGCTCAGTGGTTAACAGATCTGACTAGCATCCATGAGGATGCAGGTTTGAACCCTGGCCTTGCTCAGGGGGTTAAGGATCCGGCGTTGCCATGAGCTGTGGTGTAGGTCGCAGACGTGGCTTGGATCCTGCATTGCTGTGGCTGTGGCGGCCCTAAAAAAGCAAAAAAAAAAAAAAAAAAAGAAAGAAAGATCACTGGATATGGGTGGGTGAGTGAGAGTAAGATGGCTTAAGGATGTTCTAATGATAGCAAATGGAGTAATTCACATCTTCAGTGCTTCTTACTCCTGACCCATCTCTGGTGAGCCGTTGTCTTATTCTGGGAGCCGACCCACCCAGGAGCCCTCTTCTGGGGCAGTTTCAGACTCCACCTTGACCTGGTCACCCTCTCAGAGGTTTCCTTCCCTTTTGTGTAACTGGTATATTTTTGTGTGGCTCTTGGATGAAATCTGATCCATTCCCTGGGGAGGACCTTTCATTAGGAGCCCCTGCTTGAAACCAGACTGACTTTGGCACATTTTCACTTTGGAAACTCTTGTGTAAAGAACTTTGAAAAATCATCAGGTAGTCATATTTGGACATTATTGCCCGGGGGCTGTTTTTCTTAGAGATCTTGGCACAGTAGGTTAAGGATCTGGTGTTGTCACTGCTGTGGCTTGAGTCACTGCTGTGATATGGGTTTGATCCTTGCCCTCGGGAACTTCCACATGCCATGGGAGCAGCCAAAAAAAAAAAAAAAGAAAGAAAGAAAGGGTGGGGGTAGTTCCCATTGTGGCACAGTGGAAAGGAATCCGACTAGGAACCATGAAGTTGCAGGTTTGATCCCTAGCCTCGCTCACTGGGTTAAGGATCTGGTGGTGTTGTGAGCTGTGGTATAGGTCGCAGATGTGGCTCGGATCCCACGTTGCTGTGGCTGTGGCTTTGGCCGGCAGCCACAGCTCCAGTTCAACCAATTCTCACAGCCTGGGAACTTCCATATGCTGTGGGTGTGGCCCTAAAAAGACCACACACACACACACACACACACACACACACACACACACACACACAAAGGAGCTCTTAGCAATCTCCTTATTCTGGAATATTTTGCAGATTATCAGTGAATACCATTGAGTACTTCTGCTTTGGGGATCTCATCTGGGTGTTAGCAAATGGGAAAGAGACCATGTACACTTCTTGGGGATTCAGCCCCAAGCTCTAATAGAGCTGTTTGTATCCCAGACTATCATTCCAGCATCAGTGCCTGTTGCCTGCAGGATAGGGTTGAGGTTGCGTGGAGGCCAAACTTGCAGGCGTGGCTCCAGCAGGCACCAGCTATGTGACTTTGGATAAATCTCTTCTCTTCCATAAGCTTTAGTGATCTACTTTAAAAATGGGGTGATAATCACCCTTACCTTATTAGGTTTCAGTGAGGACTAAATGACACGAAATATGTGAAGAGTTTGGGACGTGCCTGGCACTTAGCAGGTGCTCTGTGAATGGTGGAGGGGGGATGGGGGCGTCAGATGGTATCAAATGCATCAAGCTGGATTTGATGCTATTTTTACATTCTGACATGTTTTCTAGATCCCATCTGTTGTGTGTACCATAAAACCTGGCAACCTGGGAGGGAAGGTGGTGGTGGGGACAGGATATTGTGGGCAGTTGTCAGGTTGTTCCAATAACAATATTTGATCTTTCGGCTATTGGGATAAGACTGGGCTGCCCGTCTTACAATCAGCATTAGTCAACCTTTTCATTTCTACAGAATTTTACACTTTACATGTGTTTTCTCATGTCCTAGCTTATTTATTTGACTGCACCTGTGGCATGTGGTAGGTCCTGGGCCAGGGATAGAATCCAAGCCACAGCAGTGACTCAAGCCGCAGCCGCAACAACACCATATCCTTAACCTGCTGCGCCATCAGGGTACTCCCACATGGATTCGCTTTCTGTCCCATCATCAGGATGGGTCTGACCCAGGTAAGCAATTTCAGATCTGGGATGCCGTCAGGACCACTCCTTGTGGCTTGTTGGAGCACTTGCTGGGGATGTAGAGTACTCAACATGTACTTAGCACAGAAGGACCATATGGGAAAAAGAACTTTGTACCTTTTTGGTCACGTGTTTGTGGTTCTGCTTAGGAGCATATATAAATGAACCTATAGCTGATAGAATGACAACACCTGATGACAGAAAACATTGCGAGGACAACCTTGAAACTCACCTTCTTGATGGAGGGAGGATTTGGTGTCCCAGATGTCCCTTTGTTTCCACCCCACCCCCACCCCCTTGCTTTTAATCCTGTCTGGCCCTCTCTCAGGATTAGTGGTAAAATAGACAATGTGCCCACAGACATAATCTCTGGGTCAGTGGATTTGAGACAAAGCTGATTAGAGAGTTCCAACTGGAAGTGGAGAAGAATATCTCTCTTTAAAATATGTTATTGATGATGAAAAGCTGAGAACTATGACGCTCCGCACACAGCTGGTGGAGCCTTTCTCCAGATCCATAGGCACCTGTGTGTATCCTGCTCTCTGGTCGCTGGGCTCCTCCTGATGGCACTGTGGGGCAGTCCTGGTCTGTTTTGCAAAAAAATGACACATCCCTTTTTCCCTCAGGCTGATCGCTGGGCCCAGGGGTCCCCCGCCTCCCCTGCAGCTGCTTCTACCCCCAGCCCCACCCTTTCCCATTCATCTGAGTGGCTGTGTCCTGAGGCCTTTCTGGTTGCTGATGTTCATTCTCAGAGACAGGGGTGTAGGCAAGAAGGAAGATTTCATGGGAAAACAGTTGTAGATTGATTTTTTTTTTTTTCCTCTTTAGGGCTGTACCTGTGGCATGTGGAAGTTCCTAGGCTAGGGGTAGAATTGGAGCTGAAGCTGAGGCCTACACCACAGCCAGAGCAATGCAGGATCCCAGCCATATCTGGCCATAAAATAAGAAAATAAAAAACATTTTTAGAAGGTGGAGTGTTGCTGTAGGACCTTGCTTTGGACAAGTGTTTTGAAGTCCACCCAAGAACACTCTTTGACATAAATCGCAGCAATATCTTGTTTGACCCACCTCATAGAGTAATGACAATAAAGACAAAACCCAGCAAATGGGATCTAATTAAACTCAAAAGCTTTTGCACAGCAAAGTATACCATAAAAAAAATGAAAGGACAACCCACAGAATGGGAGAAAAGCTTTTCAAAGGAAGCAACAGATAAGGGATTAATCTCCAAAATATATAAATATCTCATGTAGCTTTATATAAAAAAAATACAAGCCAATCAAAAAATGGTGAGATCCAAATAGACATTTCTCCAAAGAAGACAGACAGATGGCCAAAAATCATCTGAAAATTTGCTCAACATCGCTAATTATTAGAAAAATGCAAATCAAAACTGCAATGAAATGTCACTTCACACCAGTCAGAATGGCCATCATTAAAAAGACTAGAAACAATAAATGCTGGAGAGGATGTGGAGAAAAGGGAACTCTCCAACACTATTGGTAAGAATGTACGTTGGTGCAACCACTATGGAGAACAACATGGAGATTCCTGAAGTTCCTGTCGTGGCGCAGCAGAAACAATCCAGCTAGGAACCATGAGGTGACGGGTTTGATCCCTGGCCTCGCTCAGTGGGTTAAAGATCTGGCGTTGCTGTGAGCTGTGTGTAGGTTGCAGATGCGGCTTGGATCCTGCATTGCTGTGGCTGTGGCATAGGCCAGTGGTTTACAGCTCTGATTGGACCCTAGCCTGGGAACCTCCATATGCCATGGGGGTGGCCCAGAAAAGACAAAAAAAAAAAAAAAAGAGATTCCTTAAAAAACTACATATGGAACTACCATATAATTCCCCCAATCCCACTTCTGGGCATCTATCCAGAGAAAACCATAATTCAAAGAGATACATGCACCCCAGTGTTCATTGCAGTGCTATTTGCAATAGCCAAGACATAGAAGCAAGCTATCGACAGATGATTGGTTAAAGAAGATGGTACATATCCACAATGGAATAATACTCAGCCATAAAAAATGGAATACTGCCATTTGCAGCAACAGGGATGGATCTAGGGATTATCATACTAAGTGAAGTAGGTCACATAAAGGAGAATATTATATGATATCACATATGCAGAATCGTAATAAAAATGATACAAAAGAACTTATTTATAAAACAAACAGGTTTCCAAACCAATCTTGGGGTTACCATAGGGAAAACCCTTGGGAGGACGGGAATAACATATACACAGTACTCTATTAATTGAATAATTAACAAGAACCTACTGACTACCACAGGGAAGTCTACTCAATAGTTCGTAATAACCTATATGGTAAAAAAGACTGGATGTATGTATATGTATATATGCTTTGGTATATACCAAAAACTAATACACTCCAATAAAATAAAAAAAAAAGAGGGAGCATTAAAAAAATAAAAAAATTGAGATTTAGTTTATGCACAATATTATATAAGTTTCAGGTGTACAACATAGTGATTTATAATTTTCAAAGTTTATACTCAACGTTGTTATAAATGATTGACTGTGTTCCCTGTGCTGTATGGTATATTCTTGCCCTTCCCCTGCTCCTTTTTTGGGCTGTGCCTGCAGCATGTGGAAATTCTCAGGCCAGGGATTGAACTTGCACCACAGCAGTGACCACACCAGATACTTAACCTGTTGATCCACAAGGGAATGCCACTGTTAGCATTTGCCATATATATTGAGGCGCTCCTATATTGGGTGCGTATATATTTACAATTGTTATATCTTCTTCTTGAATTGAGCTCTTTTTTTTTTTTTTTGGTCTTTTTGCCTTTTCTAGAGCCGCTCCTTCGGGAGGTTCCCAGGCTAGGGATCTAATTGGAGCTACAGCTGCCGGCCTACACCACAGCCACAGCAATGTGGGATCTGAGCTGGGTCTGCAACCTACACCACAGCTCACGGCAACACCGGATCCTTAACCCACTGAGCAAGACCAGGGATCGAACCCACAACCTCATGGTTCCTAGTCAGATTCGTTAACCATGACGGAACTCCTTGAATTGAGCTCTTGATCATTATGTAATATCCTTCTTTGTCTCTTGTGACTGTCTTTATTTTAAAGTCATTTTGTCTGATACAAGTATTGTCCCTTGGCTTTTGATTTCCATTTGGATAAAATACCATTTTCCATCCCTTCACTGTGTGTCTGGTGTGTCTTTAGATCTGAAGTGTATCTCTTGTAGGCAGCATACATAGAAGTCTTGCTTTTGTATCCATTTTGTCCTTCTGTGTCTTTTTCCTTCTTTCTTTCTTTCTTTCTTCCTTCCTTTTCTTCCTTCTTCCCTCCCCCTCCCTTAGGGCTGCATCTGTGGCATATGGACGTTCCTAGGCTAGGAGTTGAATTGGAGCTGTAGTTGCAGGTCTATGCCATAGCAACACCAGATCCAAGACGCCTCTGCAACCACTGCCCCAGCTCATGGCAATGCTGGATCCTTAACCCACTGAGCAAGGCCAGGGATTGAACCTGTGTCCTCATGGATGCTAGTCAGATTTGTTTCTGCTGAGCCACAATAGGAACTCCAGGCCATCTGTGTCTTTTAATTAGACCATTTAGTCCATTTACATTGAAGGTAATTATTGATATGTATATATTTATTGCCATTTTTTTAATTGTCTCGGGGTTGTTTTTGTAGATATTTTTGTTTCTTCTACTTTTGGGCTCTTGTAATTTGATGGCTATCCTTAAGTGTTATGTTTGGATTCCTTTTTCTTTCTTTTTGTGTATCTGTCTATTATAGATTTTTGGTTTGTGGTTACCATGAAGTTCATATATAGCAATCTCTATATATACATGATTGTTTTAAGTTGCTGATCTTTTAATTTCATTTTTTTTGTGTGTGTCTTTTTGCCATTTCTTGGGCCGCTCCCGCGACATATGGAGGTTCCCAGGCTAGGGGTCCAATTGGAGCTGTAACCGCCAGCCTATGCCAGAGCCACAGCAATGCAGGATCTGAGCCACATCTGTGACCTACACCACAGCTCATGGCAACGCCGGATCCTTAACCCACTGAGCAAGGCCAGGGATAGAACCCGCAACCTCATGGTTCCTAGTCGGATTCATTAACCACTGAGCCATGATGGGAACTCTTGATCTTTTAATTTCAAATGTTTTTTAACAACCCTGCATTTGTACTCTCTTCTCATCATGATTGCTGTTTATAACATCATATTTTCCATCAAATTGTCTTCTGTAGTCCTTAACTGCTTATCGTGGCTACAGATGATTTTACCTCTTTTGACTCTTGACTTTCCCACTAGCTTGTGTGTGGATGATTTCATACCTTTACACTATGGTTGTCTTTATGGATGGCTTTTTCCTTTTGTAATTTTTATGTTTCTAATTGTCGCCATTTCTTTTTTTGCTTAAGTTCCTTTAACATTTCTTATAAAGCTGGTTTGGTGGTGCTGAACTCCTTTAGCTTTTGCTTGTCTGTAAAGCTTTTGATTTCTCCATCACATCTGAATGAACCTTGTTGGGTAGAATATTCATTCTTGGTTCTAAATTTTTCCCCTTTTATCACTTTAAATATGTAGTACCACTCTCTTCTGGCCTGTAGAGTTTCTGCTGAAAAGTTAGCTGATAGCTTTATGGGAGTTCTCTTGTATGTTTTTTGTTGCTTTTCCCTTGGCACTTTTTATATTTTCTCTTTAGCCATTTGAAAGTGTCTTGGTGGATTCTTCTTTGGGTTAATCCTGTATGGGTCTCCCTGGGCTTCCTGGACTTGAATGTCTGTTTCCTTTCCCAGGTTAGGGAAGTTTTCAGCTGTTATGTCTTCAAATATGTTCTCAGACCTTTTCTCTCTCTTCACCTTCTGGGACTCCCAGAATGTGAATATTAATGCATTTGATGTTGTCTCAGAGGTCTCTTAAACTGTCCTCATTTCATTCATTTTACTTTTTTCTGTTCAGCATCAGTAATTTTCACTACTCTGCCTTCCAGCTCACTAATCTTTTTTTTTTGGGGGGGGGGCACGCCTGTGGCATATGAAAGTTCCCAGGCTAGGGGTCAAATCTGAGCCACAGCTGCTGGCCTATTCCAAGCCACAGCAACGTGGGATCCAAGCTGCGTCTGTGACCTACACTATAGCTCATGGCAACCCTGGATCCTTAAATCACTGAGGGGGGCCAGGGATCAAACCCATCTCCTTATGGATACTAGTTGGGTTCATTACCACTGAGCCACAATGGGAACTCCTTGTTCTTCTGTATCGTTTAGTCTAATAGTGTATTTTTGTTGTTGTTGTTGTTTTTTGCTTTTTAGGGCTGCTCCTGTGGCATTTGGAGGTTCCCAGGCTAGGGGTCTAATCAGAGCTACAGCTGCCAGCCTACACCACAGCCACAGCAACACCAGATCCGAGCCATGTCTGTGACCTACACTATAGCTCACAGCAACGCCAGATCCTTAACCCACTGAGTGAGGCCAGGGATTGAACCCACAACCTCATGATTCCTAGTCAGATTTGATTCTGCTGTGCCATCATGGGAACTCCCTAATAGTGTATTGTTTTATTTCACTTAAATGCATTCTTCATCTCTTTTTGGTTGCTCTTTATGTTTTCTAACTCCTTTAAAAACTTCTAACTTCTTGCTCTGTGCACCCATTCTTTTCCTGAGTTCTTTGATTTTCCTTAAGATCATTACTCTGAATTCTTTCTCAGGTAGATTGCCTCTGTCCACTTTACTTAGCTCTTATTCTGGGGTTTTATTTTTTATCTTTTGTCTGGAACATGTTCCTTTGTTTCCTTATTTATCCTAACTTGCTGTCTTTACTTTGATGTATCTGGTAGGTTAGTTAAGTTTCCTGACCTTGGGGCAGTGACCTTTTGTAGGAGGCATCTTATGTGTCCTGGCAGCACATTCCCCTCTGGTTATCAGAGCTGTCTGCTCTAGCAGTTCCCTCTACGAGGGCTGTTTGGGTCTTTTTCTTGCGATGGGCTGACTGTGTGGGTGGTCTTGTAGGCTTGGTTGCCTCTTGATCTTTTTGGTTGCCAGGCCTCGCTTGTGCAGAGGCCATGGCCACTGGTTGGCAGGGCCGGGTCATGAGGCAGCAGACTGCCAAACCCCGGTGGGGAGGGGGCAGGGCCAGTGCTGGCTCACTGGTGGGTGGAGTCAGGGTTCAGGAGACTCCATGGCTGTTGCCCTGTCATTGGTGGGTGAAGCCAGGTTCTGGGTTAGTGCTGCCTGCTGGTGGGCAGAGCCAGTCCTGTCTGCTTGTAGGCCAGGGTACTGGATTGCTGGTGTGTGGGGCTGGTTACTGACAGAGTTGAGTGCAGGATCTGGGGTGTCCTGAAGCTTGGGTTGACTTGCTGGTGGGCGGGGTCAGGGCCCAGATTGTGCCATTGTAGGATCTAGTCTGCTGGTGGCTGGGCTGGTTCTAAAGGCTCTGGCACTGTGGTTTCTTTTAATGTCTTATGCTTGCCCTCTGGTGGGTAAGGCTGGTCTGAAGGCTAGAGCAGGCTCCCTGGAGGGCAGGGCTGGGGCCCAAGGGCTGGTGCCTGCCCACTGGTGGGTGGGGCTGGGTTCTGGATTCTCTCATGGGTAGGGCTGTGTCCAGAGGCATCTGTGGGCTCAGTGGGTCTTAAAGCAGCCTGTCTGCTGCTGCTGAGTGGGGCTGTGTCCCTACCCAGTTAGTTGCTTGGGTTGAGGAATCTCAACACTGGTGCCCGTAGGCTGTTGGGCCCTGGGGCTGATGAGCTAGAGGGAGGATTCTGCAATGGCACCCCCCTAGGCCCAGTGTCTACCTGGTAGAAGGAGCTCCCCAGAACAATTGCTGCCAGTGTCTGTGTCCCCAGGGGGAGTTACAGTGGCCTCCTGCCTCTCTGGGAGACTCTCCAAGGTCAGCTAGAGGATCTGACCCAGGCTCCCATCAAATTGCTGCTTCTTCCCTGGGACCCAGAGGATGTGAGATTTTGTGTGTGCCCTTTAAAAGTGGAGTCTCTTTTCCTCCAGCCCTCTGGGACCCCTGAAGGTGTATTCTGCTGGACTTGCAAAGTCCAGTGCTCTGGGGGCTCACCTTCCCTGTGCAGGACCCTCAGGCTAGGGAGCCTGAAGTGGTGCTCAGACCCTCCACTCCTTTGGGAGAAACTCTGCCACTGTAATTACTCCCCAGCTTGTGTGCTGCACCCTCCCCCCACCTCCAGGGGTCTGGGACTTGACTACACCAAGAGTCTGCACCTCCATAGTCATCTCTGTGTGGTTCCTTTTCTCTGTCTTTAGCTGTTCAAGAGCTTTTCCAGTAGGCTCGGCCTTTCTTATCCTTGATTGTCCCATAAGTCATTGTGGATTTGGAGTGCTTGTGGCAGGAGGTGAGCTTGGGGTTCTTCTACTGCATCTTGGATGATCTCTCTCTACTGTCTTTTTCTTTTTTTTTGTCTTTTTAGGGCCGCACCCACGGCATATGGAGGTTCCCAGCTAGGGGTTGAATCAGAGCTGTAGGTGCCAGCCTACACCACAGCCACAGCCATGTCAGATTCAAACCGCGTCTGTGACCTACCGTAGCTCATGGCAACACTGGATCCTTAATCCACTGAGCGAGGCCAGGGATCGAACCCACAACCTCATGGTTCCTAGTTGGATTTGTTTCTGCTGCGCCACGACGGGAGCTCCTCTACGGTCTCTTTCTTATTTCCTGTTTCGGTAAAGTTGGTTTGACATAATTTATTTTTAACAAACCCATGTAGGCTCTCTCCCTTTGTAGGCGCTCACAAACAACCCCCTTATTAATCTTCAGAAACTCATATGGTGCCTGTGTCGTGCTTGTTGCTTTGCAATTGTTGGGCTTCAATTTGCTGGACTGATCTGTGTTCCTGTTTGGGATGAGGGAGAGTACTTGTGTCTCCTGTCCTCCCAGATCCCTTAAAGAACACCTTGGCAGTTGTCTGATCTCATTTTCATGTTCCTTCAGTCTAATAAGGGAATTAAAGCCAATTTATTGCCCAGGATTGACTTACTTGTTTCAAAATAGGCTGTGTACAGAGGAAGCTGTAATTCCCTTAGAGAGAGTTAACTCAAGTTTTAAAACCCATTCTGGAGAAAAACAGACTCATCTAGGTTTTTTTTAGCTATTAAACAGCTTTTTAAAAAAGGAAATTGGCGTTGGATGTTGCAGGAGGTTGAGAACAATAGCCCAAAGACTGGAGGTTAGGTGAAGAGAGGAAGGGAAAAACATCCCGATTCTTTGGGTGTTTAGAGAAAAAAGTGTGAAATGTCACTTTTTTCCCCTTAACTGCTCCTTTAAGGAACATGAGAAGATTTTTAAAGCAGTGGCTCATTGAGGCATATACGTGGGGATGGTTTCTGTAACTCTGGGGGAGAATGTGGAGCAACTAAAATTAAAATCTTCAGGCTTTTAAAAGCTTCTTGTATTTGTCAGAAATTGCTTACAGTTAGCCTGATATTTTTACGATTGTTTGGAAATTTCCGTGGACGTCTGTGCTTTTATTTTCACTTTACTGTCTCCTACCCCATTAGGAAGATAAGAAGGGAAGAAAAAAACAACACAAAAGTAGCTTTGAAGCAGACTGCTGAATAGCTGAATAACACTGTCCAGGAAAATGGCAAGACGTGATAGAACACAGCAATAATGACAGGTGCCTCCAAGAACTTGGGAAAAGAAGCTCATTTATTGAGCCTCTATCACCACTTGCCACAAACTCTGATGGGCTTTTGAAAATACACGATAGCGATATATTTATTTATTTTTTTTTTTAGGGCTGCACCTGCGGCATATGGAAGGGGTTGAACTGGAGCAGCAGCTCCCAGCCTATGTCATGGCCACAGCAACACCAGATCTGCGTCTGCAACCTACACCGTAGCTCAGGGCAATGCTAGATCCTTAACCCACTGAGGGAGGCCAGGGATTGAACCTGCGTCCTCATGGATACTAGTCGGGTTCGTTACTGCTGAGCCACAACAGGAACTCCAAACCCACGGTTTTTTAAATTAGAATCACTGACCTGGTGTCTGGACTTACTGAGACTCAGGTTCTTTGTGCCTCAGTATGGAAGGAATTCAGCGAGAGACAAAGTGATAGGCAAGAAATAGATTTATTAAGATAGGGCGATTGTGAGAGATGCAAGTGGACAGGTGAGGCGGCTCTGCCTCGAGGATTAGGTGGGCTACAGTTTTATAACCCAAGGAAAGTGGGGAAGGGGAGAGACCACTTTCTTTTCCATTCTTCAGGTAGACATCAGGCTTACATCACTAACTCCTCCTTTGTATTGGGTAAGAGAGTATTTGACCCTTTGAGGTCAGACTAGGACTGACATGGTGCTTATTCAAATCAGCAGAAGGGTGGCAACAGATGCTATAAAATACATTGAACCATCTCAGGTTTCTCTATAATGAGGGTCTCCTACTTTGGAAGGTCATCTTTCCCTTAAATTCCTGTCCTTGGTCCTAAGGATCATTATCTGGCTGAACTTGAATGCAGGCCTCACTTTATTTAAAATTTTTTTTTTTTTTATTTTTTGCTTTTAAGGGCTGCACCTGTGACCTATGGAAGTTCCCAGGCTAGGGGTCGAATCAGAGCTGTAGCCGCCAGCCTACACCACAGCCACAGCAACACGGGAATCCAAGCCATGTCTGTGACCTACAGCACAGTTCACGGCAGTGCCCCACTGAGTGAGGTCAGGGATCGAACCTGCATCCTCATGGATACTGTTCGGATTCGTTTCTGCTGAGCCACGACGGGAACTCTGAGGGCTCACTTTATTTTTTAACTTAGTGATGGGGGGGGCATATCTCTTGCTTTTATTTATGGTTTTATAGTTTTTTTTTTGTTTTTTGTTTTTGTCTTTTTGCCTTTTCTAGGGCCGCTTCCGAGGCATATGGAGGTTCCCAGGCTAGGGGTTGAATCGGAGCTGTAGCCGCCAGCCTACACCACAGCCACAGCAACGTGGGATCTGAGCCGCGTCTGCGACCTACACCACAGCTCATGGCAACGCCAGATCCTTAACCCACTGAACAAGGCCAGGGATCGAACCCACAACCTCACGGTTCCTAGTCGGATTCGTTAACCACTGAGCCACGATGGGAACTCCTATGGTTTTATAGTTAAGGAAGCCTGCTTCGTTCCACAGTGTTCTGTTGCTTTTTTGAGTGATCGTTAACCCTCAGGGGTCTCCCAGACTTCCTTAGGTTTCCCTCTCTATTTGTGGTCCCCTCCTGGGATGTCACAACCACCCGTGTGACTACGCTGCTGCATCCCTATCCGTGTCCCCTGTGACTGAGCGCGGTGCTGGCCTGAGCCCGCTGCGAAATAAGTGTGTCATCACCCTATTCTGAATTCCAGCCCTCAGTGGAGCAGCTGGCACCGCTGGCCTCTGCCTCCTCTGGCAGATGGCCCTGATCTGAGGGTTTCTGTGACACCCACGGGATAGTAGCGGCTGACAGAGACACTAGCATCTCATCTTCATTACAAAACAATTCATAAAATATGCCACTTTGGGAACAAAAGCTTCAAAAGGAGCTTAGTGAGGATGTTTAGTTGCTCGGCATAGTGTGGAAACATATTGATAAAATCAAAGCACACTTCAGATTTTTAAGCATCAGAGCCTCCACGGAGACTTACTCTTACCAGTCAAATGTATTGCTTTGTTCAAGTTGATTCCAGAGTGAAGAGGCACGATGAAGGCAAGAAGAGACAGGAGTTCCGAATAATTAGTGTGCGCTGTGTGAATATAAATGCGTACTTGAAAACAGTTTGCTTTCTTAAACATCCTAAGTGATCGCCCCCTGTAATCTTCCAGAAAGTATGACTGTGTCAACACACTGTTTCTTTGTAAGCGGTGAGAAGGTTAACCCCTGCCTACTTAGCATCAACTCCAAATGCAAATGGTGTTGGAATCCGTGGGAAAGATCCATGCTTTCTGGATGTTGAGATGGCCTTTTAAAACTTGGGAGCTGTATATGGCATCTCGGTATGATGAGAGACTGGAAAAATTTCATTAAAGAATCCTTAAGGGTGGACAAAAGAGAATCTTATTCTATTGCAAAATGTTTCCTTACCTCCGAGCCCCAGTTAAGGGACAGGTCACCTTCAGCACCCATCCCCATGGTCACAGCGGCTTGGAGCCCATATCTTTATAACATAAGAATCACTTAATGCTGGTTTCCTTATTCCTTCACTCCAGTTACCAGGTTTCAATACTGGAAGGTGGAAAAAAAAATACCGAATTTGTAGAGCAGACATTCACCATGTGATAATTGTATCATTTTTAAGGTCAGGCGTTGAAAGTGGCACAAACCTTTGATGTGGGCTTAAAATTCTGAGTATTATAAAAAATAAGTGCAAAGTGGGGACTTTCTTGAGAGACCGTCTAGTCCCTGGAGTCCTACTTATGTGTGAAGTGCTGACAACTTAAAATCATTTTTTAATAAACACGTCTCAAAATTGGCACGCAAAGCAGGGCATTTAGAAAGCCATGAAAATAAGCCTGTGCATAAAATAACAGCATTAAAAAGGTAACTGTGAACTTTACAGATGGACTAGCCTGAGCAAAGCTCTCTTTTGTTAGGGTGGATGTGAGAGCTTGCCGCTCTTTTCTGCAAAAATAAGAGCAGAAACTTAAGTTGTTTAGTTGTTTTGAAATAACAGCTACAGAGAGGGTTCCTTCTGGCTCATCCATATTTTATTAGGGCAGCAGTTAAAAAATTCATTAGAGACACCCATCTGTAGCTAACATCACTCTTGAGGGGGTTCAGATGGTGCTCAGATTTTTGAATAGCACTTTACATGCAAAGAAAAAGACAATCATTTATGAGAATTAATAGCACCATGGAGAGAGGCTGCTAGTGATTTCTGAGCAAGTCCTTTCAGGTGGTTTAGGAATCTCTCGCCGCTAAATTCCTAAACTACCTGTTTCCACTGGAGGAGGGAGACGCAGGGGTAAAAAGAAAAGAAAACAGAACACAGGAAATTGGATCAGAGAGTTGGGCAGGTATTGGCCGACAGGAGAGTGTGGGTTGAGTATCCAGACACACGGTGCTGGATGACGTGTGTGTGTGTGTGTGTGTGTGTGTGTGTCTCGCTGTTGGCCCCCTCAGTACAGAAAACAGGTTACAGACAGAGCTGCGGCTGCACTGGTTTATCTTTGCCTTGAACTCTGCCTCCAGGTGGCCTCGTCCAGGTGCCTTAGCTTCAGGATGATATCCTTGTCTTTCTCCCTTCCTGAATTGCCAATGAAAATAGGTTTTGACTGGTTACTCTGTGCCAGGCATGGTAGAGAGCAGTGGAAGTCGTAATGTTCTCTATCCTCACGGCAGTGCCATGAGGTAGCGTCCCCTGTTCCAGACCAGGAAAGGAAAGCAGCAAAGGCAGGTAACTCAACAGCACTCACGCGGGAGTGACAGTTCAACTTTAAACGCAGGTAATAGTCCTCAGAATGCATACCCTTTCCTGCTGCAAAATATGGATCCATAAATCCTGTGCGTGGATGTATGTACATGCTTTTTAAATATGCTTTTTAGGAGTTCCCATCGTGGTGCAGTGAAAATGAATCCGACTAGGAACCATGAGGTTGCGGGTTCGATCCCTGGCCTCGATCAGTGGGTTGGTTATCCAGCGGTACTGTGAGCTGTGGTGTAGGTTGCAGACGCGGCTCGGATCTGGCGTTGTTGTGGCTGTGGTGTAGGTCAGCAGCAATAGCTCCGATTCGACCCCTAGCCTGGGAACCTCCATGTGCCTTGGGTGCAGCCCTAAAAAGAAAAAAGGACCAAAAAATACATATGCTTTTTATTTTGAAATATTTATACATGTACAGAAAAGTTGCAAAGACAATAGAGTTCCCTTCAGCCAGCTTCCTCAGTGCTAACAGCCACATATATGTATATAAAATCATGGTATGGTCATTAAAACTAAAAAATTGACATGGGTGCAATGAACTGAACTTCAGATGTTATTCCAGTGTCACCAGTTTTCCACCAGTATCCTTTCATTGTTCCCGGACCCAATCCAGGATCCCACACTGCCTGTTGCACCTGTGGGTTTTGACTCTTTCACACCAAGGTGGGCTGAATGTTAAGCTGCTGTGGACCTGGTTCTCCTCCTGCAGATTGGGGAAGTGAGATGGTGCACGGCAGCTGCCTGCCGCCTGCCTCGTGGCCCTGCCTGCTCATGTTGTGGGTTGCAGGACTCTCCGTGTCTGATTGAAAGCGGAAGCCCGATGTGAGGAGAAGATTTAGAACAGATGTATGGGGACACATCTTAAACGCAGGCCACACTTGGTCCTCATGTAGAGGTCAGCAGCTCCAGTCACATGTCAAGAAACAGAAGAGGTTGGGGGAGAGGAAGATTCTGCCAAGAAACAGGGTCTGCAGTGCCTGTGAATGTGAAGTTCACAGTGAATGTGAAGTTCGTGCTGGGCTTGGATTCCAGGTGTGCTGGGAGGTTGCAGGGGACTCCTCCCCAGCGCGGAGGCTCCCAGCCCTGGCTGCCCATTGCAGTCACCTGGGGATCGTCCAGAGAACCCAGGCCCGAGTCCCCCTCTCCAACTGTGTGATGTCATCAGCCCAGGGGGATGGCCTGGACTTTGGAATTTTTACATGGTGACGTTTAAAAGTGACTCTGAGGTGCTGCCTTGTTTGGGAACCTCTGATCCGTAGTCTCAGTGTTCAGCTGCAGAGCTAAGCCAGGGATGGTGGTGACAGTGAGTGGGGGGACACAGTAGCTGAGGTGGCGTGACTGGGGGGCCCTCACCCAACTCCTCCAGGAATCCCATATAGCTTCTCTGGTCACTCCCACTTTTGGGGGGGGCTGTTCCCATGACACATGGCAGTTCATGCGCCAGGGATTGAATCTGAGTGGCAGCTGCAGCAATGCAAGATCCTTTAATCCACTGCGCTGGGCCAGGGATGGACCTGCACCTCCACAGTGACTTGAGCTGCTGCAGTCGGATTCTTAAACCACTGTGCCACAGCGGTAACTCCCCTGAGGACTGGCTTTAAGGGAGTGGAAGGCACAGTTAAAGCGGAAACGCAGTAAAACTGGATTCATTCCGCATCAGTACTTGTCTTGTTACGAGATGCTTATAACAATGACCTGAAGGCACTTCCGAACCCCCAGGTGCTCTGTGAGCGATCCCAGAAGGAGGCCCTGTGCTCAGGAGGGTGCATGTGCTCAGGGTGTGTGATGGGACTCTGGGTCTTGGAAAACAAGTTAATCCACAGGGATCTGTGGCTTCTTTCTGATTCAGAACCTTTGGTTAACCTGAACGTTTTGTAAAAGTCTCTGCCCCGACCATGACAAATAGGATTAAAATTCCTTCCGTGAAATGAATATATTCATTTATGTTTCCACAGTGCATTTATAACCAGGTTATGTGCTTGTTTTTCTCTAACTATTCTATGCGTCCTTTGCAGCAGCCTCCGAGTCCCTGTATTTCCCCTTCAGGAGACAGACGTGCCTTTCCCATGGGGTCTTGGGTTTCCTGAGTGACTTGCCCAAGCCCACAGGAGCCTGTGGTGTAGATTTTAACTTGGGTCTTGGATTTAAAGTCTTCTTGGAGTTCCCGTCGTGGCGCAGTGGTTAGCCAATCCGACTAGGAACCATGAGATTGTGGGTTCGATCCCTGCCCTTGCTCAGTGGGTTAACGATCCGGCGTTGCCGTGAGCTGTGGTGTAGGTTGCAGACGCGGCTCGGATCCCGCGTTGCTGTGGCTCTGGCGTAGGCCGGTGGCTACAGCTCCGATTCAACCCCTAGCCTGGGAATCTCCATATGCTGCGGGAGCGGCCCAAGAAATAGCAAAAAGACCAAAAAAAAAAAAAGTCTTCTGAGTTAATTCATGAGTATCATGTTTCCTTAAATTGCATAATTTAGGAGTTCCCTGGTGGAATAGTGTGTTAAGGACTTGGTGTTATCACTGCTCTGGCTTGCGTTGCTGCTGTGGTGTGAATTCAGTCCCTGGCCTGGGAACTTCTGCATGCTGTGGGCGAGGCCAAAAAAAATTGCATATTTTAGGTTTCTTATTCAAAAATGAATATGATCTGGCCAGTGTATACTGATGCTCTCTCTGTATACTAGGATTCTGGTGGTGGAGGGGAGATTATAAAGCCCTCAGAAAGCTTATATGTAGTGTAAATTGGAAACAATTTATATACATCAAAGAAGACTTGGAGTTCCCGTCATGGCTCAGTGGTTAACAAATCCGACTAGGAACCATGAGGTTGTGGGTCTGATCCCTGGCCTTGCTCAGTGGGTTGAGGATCCGGTGTTGCCATGAGCTGTGGTGTAGGTCGCAGATGTGGCTCGGATCCCGCGTTGCTGTGGCTCTGGCGTGGGCCGGCGGCTACGGCTCCCATTCGACCCCTAGCCTGGGAACTTCCATATGCCGCGGCAGCGGCCCAAGAAATGGCAAAAAAAAAAAAAAAAAAAAAAGACAGCCAGCAACACTGGCTGTGAATAAATGTGGTGAGGAGTGGTGTGGACCCTTGGCAAAGGCTTGTGAGGGGGATGATCTGGACGAAGAAGCTGTCGGGCAAGGGAGTTGGAAGCCAAAGGATGGGGAGGATTTGGATGGATGAAGAGAGAGCATTAGAGGTGGGGCAGGCAGGATGCTCACTGACCTGACTGGTTCCCGCTGACTTTTTCCTGACTGGTTCCCACTGGCTTTCTCTGATTTTCCACATCCATTACATAAGCAGATGCTCCTGGGTACCTAATCTGGACTGTATATGGAAACCTTTTGATGTCTGGGTCTCGTTGAAACTCCCCCCCCCTTTTGTTTTGCTTTTTAGGACTGCACCTGTGATATATGGAGGTTCCCAGGCTAGGGGTCCAATCAGAGCTGTAGCCGCCGGCCTACACCACAGCCACAGCCACGCGGGATCCGAGCCACCTCTGCGACCTACACCACAGCTCATGGCAATGCAGGATTCTTTTTTTTTTTCTTTTTCTTTTTTGTCTTTTTTGTTGTTGTTATTGTTGTTGTTGTTGCTATTACTTGGGCTGCTCCCGCAGCATATGGAGATTCCCAGGCTAGGGGTTGAATCGGAGCTGTACCACCGGCCTATGCCAGAGCCACAGCAACGCAGGATCCGAGCCGCGTCTGCAACCTACACCACAGCTCACGGCAACGCCGGATCGTTAACCCACTGAGCAAGGGCAGGGATCGAACCCGAAACCTCATGGTTCCTAGTCGGATTCGTTAACCACTGCGCCACGACGGGAACTCCGCAATGCAGGATTCTTAACCCACTGAATGAGGCCAGGGATTGAACCCACATCCTCACGGATATTAGTCAGATTCGTTTTGGCTGAGCCACAACAAGAACTCCTGAAGCTCCTGTCTTTCAGTCTTGGAGCTCCCTGGACTGGAGGGGGGTCATAACGGGGATCTTCCAGAAACAGGAGCCAGGAGGTCTGTGTGATGGAAAGGAAGTAAGACGCCTGTGCTCCCCTCCCTAGAATCTGCTACAGAGCATGTGGCTGCAGGAGATGGAGAGGCTTGTGTGAGGCTCTGTCTCCCACCTCAGCCATTCCGTTCTGGGCCCAGATGGGCAGAGTGGAGCCATCTCTGGGTTTCTACAGAACAGAGGGCACAATTGGTTTTCAGGCCAGCACTTTGGGTCATAATAGACTTTCCTGGAGTTCCTGTTGTGGCGCGGTGGTTAACAAATCCAACTAGGAACCATGAGATTGCGGGTTTGATCCCTGGCCACGCTTAGTGGGTTGAGGATCCGGCGTTGCCGTGAGCTGTGGTGTGGGTCACAGACATGGCTCGGATCCTGCGTTGCTGTGTCTGTGGTATAGGCCGGCAGCTACAGCTCCGATTCGACCCCTAGCCTGGGAATCTCCATATGCCGTGGGAGTGGCTCAAGAAAAGGCAAAAAGCCAAAAAAAACAAACAAACAAAAAGACTTTCCTGTGCACTTGAACCTCTGCTCCCAGCGAGGCGTCAGGAAGGAAGCTTTCTCTCCAAGGTCTCAATGCAGCATAACCCTTCCCTAAATGCAGGGTATGGAGACAGGCCTTGGATTTTGAACGAATCTCATAGGTAGGCTTTCTGGCAGGATGTATAAGTAAAAATTGGTTCCTGGTCAGAGGGACGTCATAAGCTTCCTCAAAAAATAAAAAAGGGAATTCCCTGGTGGCCTAGGGGTTGAGGATTCAGTGTTGTCACTGCAGTGGCTTGGGTCACTGCTGTGGCTCGGGTTCGATCTCTGGCCTGGGAACTTCTGCATGCCACTGGTGCTGCCAAAAAATATAGTGAAAAAAGGGGGCTTTGGTTATGGGGAACTGGTGGCTTTTCCTAAGAGGTTTCAGAGCAGCTCTGTGGCCCATATGGGTTTCTTCGAATCCTTCTAGTTCATTCCAGATCTGCCCTCCAGATCTGCCATCTTTGGAGGGCTAGGAGGGTTAGAATGTATGCTGTGTGGCAGCCTCTGCTTCTGGGGCCACCTTCGGGGAAGGCCCACGCTGGGGGAGGGATGTCTGGGTGCACAGGTGCATGTGGGCACTGCGCCACCCGCATTCCTGACCCCTGCCTCTCACCTTCTTATTTGGTGAACCCTGTGGGCTGACTGCATCTGACCAGAAGCCCAGGAACATGGGATTCCCCTGGGGAACTGCTTGGCCCAGCAACTGGACCAGGCATTTGGAGAGTCTAGATCCCTGGTCTGGTGGCTTCGAGAAAGGACCCAAGGGCCTGCAGGTATTTGAAAAGAAATGGAATTTCAAAAAAATGATTTCCCACTTAGCATTGCTCTTTTAACTTCAGAAAGGTTATTTGGGTGATTGAACTTGCATTAAAAAAATTAGTTAGGGCATTCCCTTCAGGACTCAGAGGTTAATGAACCTGACCAGGAGCCATGAGGATGCGGGTTCCATCCCTGGCCTTGCTCGGCGGGTTAAGGATCCGGTGTTGCCATGAGTTGTAGTGTAGGTTGCAGATGTGGCTCGGATCCCAAGTTGCTGTAGTGTAAGCAGTAGCTGTAACTCCGGTTTGACCCCTAGCCTGGGAACTTCCATATGCCGAAGGTGTACCTCTAAAAAGCAAAACAAGACTAATTAGTTAGAGAAGGAGTTCCCATTGTGGCTCAGTGGGTTAAGGATCTGATGTTGTCTCTGTGAGGGTGCTGGTTCTATCTCTGGCCTCCCTCAGTGGGTTAAGGATCCAGCATTGCCATGAGCTGTTGTGTAGGTCGCAGATGCAGCTTGGGTTTGGTGTAGCTGTGGCTGTGGTGTAGGCTGGCAGCTGCAGCTCTGATTCGACTCTAGCCTGGGAACTTCCATATGCCATAGGTGCAGCTGAAAAAAAAATTTAGTTAAAAGACTTTTAAAGTCAAAAGACAAGATAGATTTCACAAGACTTCGTTCTTAAGATATGAAATAGATGGATTGTTTTTCCTTTGGTAATTGAAGCCAGAATTCAGTGTTCTCTCTACTTCTTTAAACCTTTTTTTGTCAGTTTTCAAGCACAGGAGAATTAGTCCTTCTTCTTGGCCTCACTCTGCCCCATTTTGAGCTCCCACATCCCTATGCTGACTGCTCCTCGGTGGCCAGGACCCTAACAAGCAGGAAACAGACTCAGATGGCGAAATCCCTGAGGGAAAGGATGCGTCTCCTTGGGGCCAGAGAGTATGGTGACCAAATTTGGTCTATTTAAATTTTTTCTATTTCATTTTATTTTTTTTTAGGGCTGCACCCATGGCATATGGAAGGTCCCAGGCTAGGGGTTGAATTGGAGCCGCAGCTGCCGGCTGGCTCCAGAGCCACAGCAACGCAGGATCTGAGCAGCCTACACCACAGCTCACGGCAATGCCAGATCCTTAACCCACTGAGCGAGGCCAGGGATTGAACCCCTATCCTTGTGGATCTTAGTCAGGTTTGTTAACCGCTGAGCCACAAAGGGAACGCCCCAATTTTTTACATTTTAATGTGGTAAAATACAGATAACATAGAATTACCCTCTTGAGCATTTGTACGTGTGCAGTTCAGTGGCTTAAGTACACTTCCATTGCTGTGCCTCCATCACCGCCATCCACCCCCAGAAACTTTATCATCTTCCGGAGTTGAAGCTCTGTCCCCACTGAACACCAACTCCCCTCACCCATGTCCAACCCCCTGCCTGCCACCAGCCCCTGGCGACCACCTTTCTACTTTCTGTCTCTATTAATTTGACTCCTCTAGATACCTCATGTAAGTGGAACCAAACAATATTTGTCCTTTTGTGACTAGCGTGTTTCACTTAGCATCCTGTCCTCAAGGTTGAGGTTCATCTGTGTTGTGGCCAGTGTCAGAATCTCCTTCCTTTCTAAGGCTGAATAATTTCCCATGGTGTGGCTGGACCATGTTCTATCCATCCATTTGTTGGGGACACTTGGATTGCTGCTGCCTTTGGCTATGGTGGGTAATGCTGCCATGAAGACAAATATCTCTGAGACCCTGATTCCAGTTCTTCTGGGTGTATACCAAGAATTGGAATTGCTGGACCATGTAGTCATTCTTTTTTTAATTTTCTGAGGCGCTCTCTTACTTTTTTTGGCTGTACCATTTTACATTTACACCTATAGTGCACACTGATTTCAACTTTTCCACATGCTCCTTGACACTTGTTGCTTTCTCTGAGTGTGTTTAATAGTGGCCATCCTAATGAGTGGTCCAGTTTGGGCTATTAATGATTCTTTCTGTACATTTTCTATACATTTTCATCATGTTCTTTTTAGTAGAAAAGAACTGATTTCCACTTTGCATTGAAAAAAGAAATAAGGAGTTCCCGTCGTGGCACAGTGGTTAATGAATCCGACTAGGAACCATGAGGTTGCGGGTTCGGTCCCTGCCCTTGCTCAGTGGGTTGACGATCCGGCGTTGCCGTGAGCTGTGGTGTAGGTTGCAGACATGGCTCGGATCCCACGTTGCTGTGTCTCTGGTGTAGGCTGGCAGCTACAGCTCCGATTGGACCCCTAGCCTGGGAACCTCCATATGCCGCGGGAGCGGCCCCAGAAATGGCAAAAAGACAAAAAAAAAAAAAAGAAAAAAAGAAAAAAGAAGTATTTTTTCAAGATTTCTTGTCCTTTCAAGTTGTCATCCTAAGAGATATACTCGGAGGCAAAGGATATAGAAAGAGCATCTGTTTTGGGATCAGATGGGCCTCAGTTCATCCATCCCTCCCTCCCTCCCTCCATCCCTCTATCTCTGCATCCCCTCCCTCCCTCCCTGCCTCCATCTATCCACCCCTCCCTCCCTCCATCCCTCCCTCTCTCTCTCCATCCATCCTTTCTTCCCTCCCTCCATCCGTCCATCCCTCCTTCTATCCATCCTTCCTCCGTCCATCTTCCATCCCTCCCTCCATCCATCTTTTCCTTCCTTCATCCATTCCTCCCTCCCTCCCTCCATGCATTTGTCTATCCATCTATCTCCTGTCCCTCCATGTAACTGGGCATCCATTCATTTATTTACCATTTATCAAACATAAATGAAGGGCACGATCACACACAGTGGGAGCCTAGATGCCTAGCATTTTCTGTTTACCACAACAAAGATCTGGGATGGTCTGTGTCTGAGAGGCAGGGCAAGGTGTGTGGACCTGGCAGGGAACTGTGCTCCACTTCTTTCCACAGGCTGCCGTGTCTGTACAACTGAGCTTCATGCTGTCTGTTCTTGCCTTGATGCCTTCCATCCCATGTGCTTCCAGGTGTGGGGGCCCTAGGGTGATGGCACCTCGAGGGCTGGAGGTCAGAAGACCTTGGCCCTGGTCACTTGCCACTTGCAGGTGTTTTAATTCAATTTCTCTGGGCCTCAATTTCCTTAGCTATAAAGGGAAAGTTATAATTTCTGGTCTGGTTCATTCATATGACTTTAGGGAGCAAATGAAATTAACGTTGATGAGGACCCTCATTTTATAGGACCTCCTTACTCCTGAGGACATCTTGAGTAAGGAGGTCCTATAAAATATAAAGATAGTGACTGACACTTTGATCACCTTTTTCTTTGTTTCTTTCTTTTTTTTTTGTCTTTTTGTCTTTTCTAGGGCCACATCCACGGCATATGGAGGTTCCCATGCTAGGGGTCCAATCAGAGCTGTAGCCACCGGCCTATGCCAGAGCCACAGCAATGCAGGACCTGAGCCTTGTCTGTGACCTACACCACAGCTCACGGCAACGCCACATCCTTAACCCACTGAGCAAGGACAGGGATCGAACCCGAAATCTCATGGTTCCTAGTCGGATTCGTTAACCACTGAGCCACAATGGGAACTCCTCGATCACCCTTATTATGAGTGCCAGGCACTGTTCTTAGCTGTCTACCTATAGTAACTCATTTAGCTTAATGCTCATAACCTTCCTAGGAGAGAGGTACTGTTCATCTCTCCATTTTACTGATAAGCAGACTGAAGCACAGAGAGGCTAAGTAACTTGTGGAAAGCCACACAGCCAGCAGCGGCACAGCAAGGTTGCAACCAGTTGAAGAGGTGCCAGAGCCTACACTCTCAACTGCTGTTGCATCAGGCCTCTGAGTTGTATCAGCGTTTTTAATTGCTTAAATTCCTCTTGCATAGCTGGGAGGGGAACACAGCTCCTGGTTTGGAGATAACAACAAGCAGGACCCCCTGTAATTCACTGTGAGATGAATCCATGGGCATAGATTGTGTGACCACCAGCTGCCCACAGTCCACAGTCAGACAGGACACGGAGAGCACAGCTAATGAAAATGCACACAGTGTTCAAAGAGTGGTCAGATTGGTGGTTGGCTCTCATTTTTGGGAGTGTGCTGGTGTTTGGCTTCAGAGTGCTTGCTTTCCATGCTGCTCCAGGGGGAAAGTGCTGTGTGCCTAAAAGAGCAACAGGCAAGATGCTGGAGGCTCAGAATGCGCTGCCGTAGTTGGGTCTCTGAGGCGCTTGCAGTCTTGTCAGTATAACTCACAGCAGTGCTGGCTGCTCTGGAAATAGAGGGGTTGGGATGCTGTGCAGTTTCTACACATCCCAGGCAGACGCTTCCCAGGGATCATCAGGGTTTGGGTAGCAGCTTGGCCCCATGGCCATTGCACCAGCATCTCTTTGGCAGATGCACCGAGGGGTGCCCCCAACCCGGGGATGTTCTCCAAATGCAGCTGCAGCTGAGCTGGGGAGATGTGTGTGCTGATGGTGCGTGTCCTCTTTCCTCCCAGGCCGCCAAGATGGCTTACCACCTGCAGCGTCTTTTCGGAGGAGGCGGCTGGCACGGAGGCCAGGCTACATGAGAAGTGCAGCTGGGCCCCGGATCAGGTTCCTCTCGCCAGCAGTGGGCAGTCTGCTCCGGGCCCAGGGAGGGGCATGCAGTGAGGAGTCCCAGCACTCTGAACCCAGGACCGGACCATGTGGCCTTGACCCTGGAGGCCAGGGGCAGGGTCCCTCGACTGGGACCCTCATTCCCTGGAGCACAGAAGCCTCTGCTTGGACCTCCACGGGCCCCCGAGGCCTGGCTCTGACAACAGGGAGAGGAACCCTGGGTCTCTCGGGGATTCAGCCCAGAGGTGGCCGTGCCCTGCCCAGCAGGCTGACTAGGTCGTGTAGCTCCGGGGACAACATATGCCAGGGGGCGCCACCATCCATGGACAGTTGGGAGGCTCCGAGCCCGAGTCGGGAAGCAGCCTGTGGGAAAGGAGCCCTGGACACCTGGGCCAGAGGCTCTCTATCCCCAGAAGAGGGAAGTGGCACCAACTGCAGCCTCGGAAGTGGCCCCAAGGTCGACCCCACCGCTCCTGGCTCTCAGGATGTCTTCACCTCCAACTTCAGCTTCATTCGCCTCTCCTTGGTCTCTGCCGGGGAACGTGGAGAAGCAGAAGGCTGTCCGCCACCCAGAGAGGCTGAGGCTCCTCATCAGAGCCCCGAGGAGACAGAGGCCAAGGCTGCTGGTGTGGACGGGCCCCATGAACACCCTCAGCTTCTCTCTCCCGCCTCACCCCTCAAGGCTCCTCAGGACCTGGCAGAGGCTGCCCAGATGGCGGGGGGCAGCCCCAGGCTGGAGTGCGAGATGCTTCCTTTGCTGGACATGGACGCTGCCTCCTTCTGCTCTCCTGATCCCTCGAGACCCGAGGGCAGCCACCCTCAGGATGCTGACCTCTGGGACCCACTGCTCCGCACTTGTGAGCCTGCGCTGCTGCACTGCCTGCGGGGCCAGCGGAGGCGGCTGGAGGTGGGTGTGTCCCGAGCCTGTGGGCTGGGATGGTCTCACTGAGGAGTTCTAGGCTGGGGGTGGGGGGGGCGCAGGAAATGGCGGTTCTGGGGTTGCCCCAGTCCCCACTGGAAGCCCCTGTGGTGACTGGCCATGGAAAAATGTTGCTGCACTTGCATTTCTCCTCCTTCTGTTGGAACTCTAATCTGGTCTTGTTCTCATCCTCTGTCCCTTAGATGCTCACTTCGCTCTCTGTTGGCTGCAGGCTCCTCTGCAGCTTCTGGTCTGGGTGATGCAGGGTTAGCTCAGCCTTGCTCTGTTTTAAACAGGAGAAGGGGGACAGGGAGCCGGGGAGGTGGAGTCAGCCGCTGTGTGGATATAACGATGATGATGCCCCAAACTGGGGGCGATCTGGAGCTGCTTCTGCATATGCAGTGCTCATGGCATCCTCAGCAGCAGGGACTACTGATTTTGTTTCTGGTCCTTAAACCTCTCAGGCCCTCAGTTTCCTTATTTAGAGATGCTGACATCACACAAGATTGTTCTGTGGCTCAAGCTGGAATGTGAGTGCTTTGGAAATTGGGACAGGCGGTATAGAAGCAAGTTCCAGCATCATGACTTTCCCTCCACTCATCTGAGGGGGTACAGCTGGGGGTAGACAGGGCTGTTCTACCCTGAGAAGTCCCCAGAGAAACCCGCGCAGAGAGGCTTTGTGACAAGCCATTGGCTCATCCTGTTCAGAGACTGTGTTTTCCATCTGGGCTGTGTGCATGTGTGCACATGTGCATGTGGGGATATGCATGCGTAAGCAGGGAAGTCGAGTCTCATTAGGATTTGGTAGGAGTACGTGAAAATGCGAGGCTCGTGTTCCTTCCCAGCAGTGGATCTCCTTTGCTCTCTACTGCATATCCGATGTTCTTGGCCCCAGCCCTTTTGCCCTGTCTCAGCCTGGCTGTGGGATTTATCAGCCAGGGAGGTGGCACAGCCAGGCCAGCCTGCAGCACCATTTCTAGGAGATGCATGGAATCTTTGAGTCAGACGTGTCCCAAACTGCCACGGGTGTCCTCTCCACCAGACCTCTTCTAACAGTTGACCTATAATTTTTTTTTAGCTTCACCTGTGGCATATGGAAGTTCATGGGCTAGGGATGGAAACCCAGATGTGGCTGTCAGCCTGCATCACAGCTGTGGCAACGTGGGATCATTAACCCACTGTGCTGGGTGGGGGATCAAACCGTGCTGCTACAGCGACAACGTGAGATCCTTAACCTGCTGCCACCACAGTGAGAACTCCTTGATCTGTAATTGTTGATTGCAATTAGTGGCATCCGTCTAGTACCTTGGAAGAGCAGCGGCAGCATCAGCCACACCTCCCTCCACCGACTCCCCACCTCTGGTCAGTGTCCAAGCCCTGAGTCCCACAGCGGACCCTGTCTCTCATGGCCACACTCACAACCCCTACCTATTTCAGATCCTTGTTAGCTGTCACTTGGGTTTTGGAAGAAGTTCTTGACATGTTTACCTTCCTCTGGTGTCTCTCTTCCCCAATTCTTCCTCTGCATGACCAGCCGCATTATCTTCCGAATGCTGTGGTGTGGGGTTCCTCCTTGGCTTAGAACCCAGATGGTCCGCAAATGCCTCATCCTGATAATTGAGACCTGCCTCACTCCTGCTGGTTCAGCCATGGGGGCTGCATCCTCTTCCTGTACCCCTGACCTCGCTCGGAGTTTGCTTTCTGCCCGGAACGACCCTCCTGCACTGTGGCACCTGCCAAGCTCTCCTTTTGGTGTGACTCCAGAGCCACTTCCGTGTGAGACCTCTCCTACCCCCCCCCACCCCCGATGACCCTCTCCTTCCATCCTGTCCCTCAGCCCTTTGGATGTGCCCCATTCAGTGCTCATCACATTAATAATCATTTGCTTGTGGGTCCAAGTTCTACGCTTGACTCAGATTTTTTTTTTTGTCTTTTTAGGGCCTCACTCATGGCATATGGAGTTTCCTGGGCTAGGGATTGAATCGGAGCTACAGTTGCTGGCCTACACCACAGCTACAGTAACGTGGGATCTAAGCCGTGTCTGTGACCTACACCACAGCTCATGGAAATGCCGGATTCTTAACCCACTGAGGGAGGCCAGGGATTGAACCAGCATCCTCTTGGATACTAGTTGGGTTCATTAACTGCTGAGCCACGATGGGAACTCCTCTTAGATATTTTTGGATGCATGATGCCTGGCCTACTACCTGGTGCTTGATTACTGTTTGTTTTCAGTGAAATAATTTAGCTTGTTAAGATGGGCCACAGGGAGTTCTGTTGTGGCTCCATGGGTCAAAGACCTGACATAGTGTCCATGAGGATGTGAGTTTGATCCTTGGCCTCGCTCAGTGGGATAAGGATCCAGCATTGCCACAAGCTGCAGTATAGGTCACAGATGTGGTTCAAATCTGGTGTGGCTGTGGTGTAGGCTGGCAGGTGCCACTCTCATTCAGTCCTTAGCCTGGGAACTTCCATATGCTGCAGGTGTGGCCATGAGAAAACAAAGAAAGAAAAAAAAGAGATGGGCCATAGATATCTAATTGACAGATTTCTTTGGTTGTTTGTCTGAGGCCTAAGGAGGGGGGCTGAGAGGCACACATACAAGGATACAGGCACTAGGTAGAGGTTTGTACCATGATGCTTTTCGGACTCTAAATGCCAATTTCCAACACGTTATTTCTGAGATCCTTTAAAAAAAATCTTGGTACCATATCTCTATTTCTCCAATTCCCAAATCAGAGTTTTGACCCCAGTCAAGCAGACGTAGAATGTGGTTATAAAGACTGGCTCCCGACCCCACCCCAATAACCAAACAGAGATTTGCCTGGTGGTGAGTCATGGCAGTCAGCCCACAATTCTGCCCCCTGGGTTTTGGTAGCATGAATGTTTTTTTTTTCCTTCCTTTTCACTCCCCTTACCTATATGTAGATTGTGTTCTCCTGAGAACTCAGGGCTTTTGATAAATTAGAGTCTGTGAAGCCCTGATCAGAGGTGCTCTCTGGGGGTCCGGCTGTGGTGTGGGCTCACCATGCCCGTGTCTGAGCCACCAGGACATTGGAGGGCCCGGGGGCTAGAATTCCGGGAACGGTGGCTGTGGAAAACCACCTTGACTCACCTTTTGGATTTTGTGATTTTTGGTTTTAAAAAGAAAGAAAACCCACCCTAGATAATAACTCTTCTTTTCTCCTTTATTACCCACATGCAGCTTTTAAAAATAAATAATTGGTCACAACCCACTGAAGAGTCAGTCTGTGGGGTCTTGGTTGCTGCAGGGTCACCCATGGACTTGCACCCCTGGCAGGCTGGTGGGACTGCCTAGCATTTTGCCTTCCTGGCTCTGTGACCTGAGGTCGCCTGCTTCATTGTGCTGGGCCTCAAGATGCTGTTAGAAGGTGAGGGTAACCAGAGTCCCCACCCCATTAGATTGTTGGAAGATTAAAGGGGCCGGTCTGTGCACAGCTCCAGCACCCAGCAAAAAACGCAGAACATGCTGCCAGTTCTCATCATTAGAAAAATGGCTCATAATAAGAGTATTTGAGTACAAAAAGAATTCACTCGTCTCCCCGCAGTTTGGATTAAACTCATATTGTATCTTGAATGATAGGATCTGGACACAGTTTCTGTGTAATTGAAGTGCCTTTGTTTGTGGTAATTCAGCACCTGGACAGGGACCAACCTGGTGCCCTTTCCAATGATTTGAAGATCTATTGTGTGGACAAGGGATGACCTTCTTTCAGGGACCTGGGAAGGACAGAAAGAGCACTGTCCAGGGCATAGGACTTACAGAAAGGCAGATTTTGCTTTAACGGGACAAAGAGGCTCCTGACAGTGGAGTTGTGTGTGACGAGTTGTCCGCTTGGGGGAGGCCTTGCTTTTCCCATCGTGTTTTCGTGAAGGCCCCAGAATGCTTCTTTGGGCTATTGAAGGGGCTCCTCAGGATGGGGGAGAGGGTTGGGCCAAGATCTTCAAAAAGATCCCTTGAAAGATTGGGATCCTAAAGTTCCGGGGCCTTTTATTTTTATTTATTTATTTATTTTGGTCTTTTTAGGGCCACACCTGCTGAATATGGAGGTTCCCAGGCCAGGGGTCTAATCAGAGGTTCAGCTGCCGGCCTGTGCCACAGCCACAGCAACGCCAGATCCTTAACCCACTGAGCAAGGCCAGGGATCGAACCCGCAACCTCATGGTCCCTAGTTGGATTCGTTTCCGCTGCACCATGACAGGAACTCCTAGTGTTCTGGGGCCTTTTAGGTATTATCTTCTAATTCCTCAACCCTCTCTCCCTTATTCTTAAGTAAAGATGCAAAAATCTCAGGAATTTGAGTTTTAGCTCCTTTTAAAATACTGCCCATCTTCCGTATGCGCGGATTCTGTTATGGGGAATTTGTTTTCGCCCTAAAATTTATTGAAACCCAGAGTCACTGCTCAGAGGGCTTTCCCAGTCATTGGTGGTTGTGCACAAAGGGGCAAAACATGTGAGCCACCTGACACACATGCCCCAGGCTGAGGTCTTGTTTCAGCTCAGACTGTAAACTAGTGTCCTTTTGATGACCTACTTCATGCTGTGCTTTTCACATTTTTTTTTTGGATTTTTTTTTTGGTGATGTCACTGTTTAACTAGCCCCCAAGCACAGGGCTTAGTGCTTGTCTAGTGCTCCTAAGTGCAAGAAGGCTGCGACTTGCCTCATGGAGAAAACACGTGTAGTTAGATGAGCCTCCTTCAGAGGTGTGAGTCGTTGTGCTGTCGGCTATGAGTTCCACGTTAAGGAAGTGGAAATAAATACCAAATAAGCCAACTTTAAACTGAAATACACATAAAACAAGATTATGTATTGATCAGTTGACAGAAATATCATGACCTAACCCAGTATTCCCCTGGAAGCCATTGCCTGGTGTTTGCTAATTGAACACCTCCAGTGCTTTTACAGAACACAACTACCATATGTTTAGAAATAGACGCTGCCAGGGGCTGAGAAAATGGTGATGAAAGGAAATGCTACCTGGGGTGCAGAGGAGGGAAGAAGAGAGGAAAGGGAGAGAAAGTGCCTGCCTCACGTGGGTTGTGTCCCTGGACAAGACACGCCCATTGGTGGCTGTGCTTCCAGCCAAGGTGGACATTCTGCTGTATCCTAGGACACCAATTCAGGGTCTTAGGGGAGGTGGGTGAAGGCATAAGGTGAGGTGGGCATTGGCTGGAAGTGACTTCTTCTTTACCTTCTTTCCTGTAGTTCTTCTGCTTCAGTTCCCGTGTCCAATCATCCCATCATTTGCTTATGGGGGTGTAATGGTCTAACCAGCTATCCACTGGTAGTGTGGACCAACTCCAGGACAAATGGGGCAATGCGATCATTCATTCTTTTTTTTTTTTTTTTTTCTTTTTAGGGCCACACCCACAGCATGTGGAAGTTCCCAGGCTAGGGGTCCAATCGGAGCTACAGCTGCCGGCTTACACCACAGCCATAGCAACTTAGGATCTGAGCCTCGTCTGTGACCTACACCACAGCTCTTGGCAATGCTAGATCCTTCACCCACTGAGTGAGGCCAGGGATCAAACCAGAGTCCTCATGGACACTAGTCAGATCCATTTCCGCTGCACCACAACGGGAACTCCTCATTCATTCTTTCACTCACTCAGAACACATCTGCCTGCTATTAATAGTCCAACACCTTTGTGCCTGGCTTTGGAGGTTGTATCGGTTGGAATAGGTGGGTCACACGCAGAAGTACAATATAAGACCCTTCATGTAACCCCAGTGTTTCCTGCCTTGTGTTATGTTCCACAGAGGTGGCTGGGGGCCCTACTCCACAGAGTCACTCAGGAACCCAGCCTGCAGCCTCTGAGCCTATGGCCACCTCAGTCACTGAGACGAGGAAGAAGATGCTGGTGGGCAGTGGGGGGCGGGGCAGGGGTCCTATGAGAGCTGCAGTGCACAAGCCACCTCTGTCCCGTCCTCTCACACCCTGCTAAGCAGCATAGGGAGGGGAGGGAAGTGTAATCCTTCCGTGTGCCCAGGGCAGTGGAGAACCAGATAAGGGTCAATGCTGCCATGTTCTACACAGATGCAAATCTTGCCCTCCAGCTGCTCAAGGTCAGGTAGAGGGTAGCCACAACACAATACAACATAGCACTACAACACAGCACAACAACACAACAATAGCTATTGGCTGTTTCAATGAGTACTAAGACAGTTTTCTTGCAACTCCGTCCTCCAGTGGCTCAGACCAAACACCTGACATCATCCTGACTCATTCTTGCCATCCCCCCGCCGCCCACATGTGAGCTGTTACAAATCCCCTTCTTTCCCTCTCCCACCAGCTGTCCTCTGAGCATATGCAGAATCAGATCCCGTCTTGCCTTCCCTCCCTGCTCCTGCAATCCAAGCCACAGCCACATCCTTCCTGGGTCATTTCCACAGCCTCCTCCCTGGCCACCTGACTTCTGCCCTTACTCACTGCAGTCAGGCAGACGCTTTTCACACATATATCAGATCATGTTCTCGTTTGCTCAGAGCCTTCCAGCAGCTCCCCAAGGCCCTCAGAGTGAAGCCAGAACTTTAGCAGTTCCTCATATTTCTTCATCCCACTCATTACCTCTCTGACCTCATCTTCTGCAATGTCCCCTTTAACCAAGCCAATCCAGACCTGGCAGCCCCCTGCTTGACTTTGCAAAGCCAGAATCAGCGCTGCCTGGAGCTCGGAGCCAGGTCTTCTCTGCTGGAACATGTTTGTCCCAGAGAGACCTGCAGTTCACTCCCTTAGTGCTTATAAATTTTGCCCAGATGTCACCTTCTCAACGAGCTTTAACTTAAAATCACAACCTCACAGTAGGCCAGCATTCCTGATCCCCCTTAGGTGGTTTCTGTTTTCTCTTCTTTCATAGCACAAGTCCATTATTAAGGCTTCATAAAACCTACTTATTAACTGTTTACTTCTCTTTTTATTTTTTTTCTTTTTATGGCCACACCTTCAGCATGTGGAGGTTCCCAGGCTAGGGGTCGAATCAAAGTTGCAGCTGAGGCCTGCACCACAGCCACAGCAACACTGGATCCGAGCCACATCTGAAACCTACACTGCAGCTTGTGGCATTGTTGGATCCTTAATCCTCTGAGTGAGGCCAGGGATCAAATCTGCATCCTCACAGGGACAGTGTTGGGTCCTTAACCTGCTGAGCCGCAATGGGAACTCCTTTTTTTTCCCCATCTTTTTTTAAAGGTTTATTGAAGTATAGTTGATTTACAAGGTTGTAATAATTTCTGCTGTACAACAAAGTGATACATGAACACACATCCATTCTTTTTCAGGTTCTTCCCCCATGTAGGTTATCACAGAATATTGGGTAGAGTTCCTTTTGCTCTGTAGCAGGTCCCTGCTGGGCAGCCATTCCATGTACCACGTTGTGCATATTAAGCTCAAGAGCTAATAGTTTTTTTATTGTTTTGCTTTTTAGGGCCGCACCCGAGGCATATGGAAGTTCCCAGCTAGGGGTTGAATTGGAGCTGTAGCCGCTGGCCTACACCACAGCCACAGCAGTGTGGGATCCGAGCTGTGTCTGTGACCTACACCACAGCTCATGGCAACGCCGGATCCTTAACCCACTGATCAAACCCATTGTCCTTATGGATGCTAGTCAGATTCATTAACTGCTGAGCTATGATGGGAGCTCCAGGGCTAAGAGTTTTGTACTGTATCTGCAACTCCTCAAACAATGCCCAACACTTGAGGCACTCAGTAAATATTTGTTAAATGGATGGGATCGTAGGATTAAGTACAAGTACAGGTGATGATGGCCACAGAGAGAAAGGACACTTAACACGGACTAGAGAAGTGACACCTGAGCTAGGTATAAGCCAGCAAAGGATGGGAGAAAGCTGTGTTTCAGGGAGCAGGCCCCACTCCTTTCATCAAAAGTCCAAGAATCTCCCTTCGGAAATCTCCGGGCTTCCTGTTGAGAAGAGAAGTAATTACAAATGAACATATTGGTCATTCTCAGAGGACGGGATCATGGAGTCTACCTGTGGTTTAGATAAGACAGCGCCCTTTTCTGTAAGGAAAGTGTGGGAACCTCAGCCCTCACTTATTCTCACCCGGCCAGCAGGGCAACCTGTTGAGCTGAAGCTCTTGCTTTTCTTCTCTGGGTTTCTCTTCCAGAGTTGGTGTGTTTACCTGAATAATTTTTTTTTTCTTGCTTTTTTTTAGGGCCACACCCACGACTTATGGAGGTTCCCAGGCTAGGGGTCAAATTGGACCTATAGCCACCAGCCTACACCACAGCCACAGCAAGGCCAGATCTGAGCCACGTCTGTGGCCTACACCGCAGCTCATGGCAATGCCAGATCCTTAACCCACTGAGCAAGGCCAAGGATTGAACCTGCGTCCTCACAGATGCTATTCAGATTCATTTCTACTGAACCACGACGGGAGTTCCTACCTTAATCATTTTAAGGTGACTTTTTTTTTTTTCGTCTTTTTAGGGCCATGGTACGTGGAAGTTCCCAGGCTAGGGGTCTAATTGGAGCTGTAGCTGCCGGCCTATGCCACAGCCACAGCAACTCAGGATCCGAGCCTCCTCTTCGACCTATACCACAGCTCACAGCAACATTGGATCCTTAACCCACTGCCGAGGCCAGGGATGGAACACACATCCTCACGGATACTGGTTGGGTTAGTTACCACTGAGCCACAATTGGAACTCCTAGGGTGACTTTTAGAACAGAAACCATTTGGTCAGGTCAGGAAATTTATATTCCTTTCAATTATGCATTCCCCCCACAGATAAAGGGCACAGTGTGATGTTTTTGTTTAAAATAACTTTCTAATTCATTTTCTGGATTTTATGCTCAAATTACACTTTTTCTTTATATAACTTTTTTTTTTTTTGAGAAATGAATGCATTTGACATCGGAAAAATGTACATTTGTGGTTCTTTTTTAAAAAGGAGAATGAAGTGGTTCAGTTGCAAAATAGTTTTTCAGTGTTCTTGGCATTAACAAAATAAGTTGGCATGAATGCAGTTGTAATTTGGCTTTTATTTTTTCCCCTTTCAAACCAACACAGGTAAAATCCTTAAGATTAAAACTTCGGAAACTTCAAGAAAAAGCGGTTGAGGATGATGATTATGATAAGGGTGAGTTTTACTTTGTTGATTGATTTCTTTCTTCTTCCCCCCGTAATGTGCAATTTCTTTTCTTTTTCTTTTCTTTCTTTCTTTTTTTTTGTCTTTTTTGTCTTTTTTGTCTTTTCTAGGGCTGGAGGTTCCCAGGCTATAGCTGCCAGCCTATGCCACGGCCACAGCAATGCCAGATCCGAGCCTACACCACAGCTCATGGCAATGTTGGATCCTTAACCCATTGAGTGCAGCCAGGGATCGAACCTGCAACCTCATGGTTCCTAGTCAGATTCATTAACCACTGAGCCACGACAGGAACTCCAATAATGTGCAATTTCTTTTTCCCTCCTTACCTACCTCTGTCTTTCTATACCCTATAAGAATTGCACAATCTGACTCTTGGATCATTGCCACTCAGTAACATTTGACTGTTTTACACATGACTATTTTGTGGATTTCAAAGCACTGTGTGGGCAATAATCCTTTATGTTATAACTTGATTGACTGTGCAGAAAAACTCTGAGTACTTCCACAGTGCAAGTTATGTTAACTCATTATTTACCTGCCTAAGGGGTGATATATCTAAACTTTATTCACTCATGAAAAATATTTGTTGAACACCTACTGTGTGCTCAGGAATAGGAAAGTAAGGTAGACACAGTATCTGACCTTGGGTTTCCTGTGAATACGAGCTTTCTGAGGTCATGCTCTTGCGGATCAGGTGTCGGAGACGGAATGTACCCAAGAGATGGTGCCGGGCTGTGCCAACCATCTTGACTGTACCAAAGTCCCAGGTAGATGGCCTGTAATAGCCAAGCTGGAAAGGAGAAGCAATGACACGAAGATGGAGGAGTTGGGCAGAAGCCAGAAAAAAACAGAATGAGGCACCAAATGGAAGTTGGGCCAAAAGTAGATGAGGGCAGTCGTGGTGGCCGAGTGGACGCAGGGTGGACTTGGTCAAAGAAAGAGTTGGTCAAAGAAAGGAATGATTGGCCTGGGAAAGATCTTAAGGCCATGGGTGCTGATTGCAAGATTTCACACCTATTTCTGCTGGGTCAGGGGAAAAGAGAGGGCTTCAAAGGACTTTCTGGTTCCCCCAGACACTCATGGAACTGAGGGTTACTGCTGGTGATAACCAGGCTAATCACACCGAGAACTAGTTTGGAAATAATATGGATTTAAGGGTCCTCTGGAAACTGGTTAGCCTTTGATTTTTATGTTTCTTTCTTTTGCTTTTTAGGACCATACCTGTGGCACATGGCAGTTCCCAGGCTAGGGGTTGATTTGGAGCTGCAATTGCCGGCCTATACTGCAGCTCACGGCAATGTCAGATCCTTAACCCATTGAGGGAGGCCAGGGATGGAACCCGCATCCTCATGGATACGGGTCGGATTCTTAACCCACTGAGCCACAGTGGGAAGCTGCTTAGCCTTGATGCTTGCATGATTGGCGCCTACACTGGCATTCCCAGTGGGTATGTCACAGACCATTAGGAATTGGGGTGCTACAGGAATGGAGCGAGGGACTTCCCAAAGGAGGTTACAAATTCTACTGCAAGAAACACCCAGAGTTGATGCAGTGTGGTGGTCTCCTTACATACACCGTGGGTGTTGGGCTTAGAGAGTGAGGGGGATGGAAGGAAGGAGAGGAATTTGGGAATGGAGGTGGCAGTCTCCAGACTCTCGCAGACAGGCCTTGGGGATTTCAGACTGACGCTAGGTGGGGGATGAGGTGTGTGAGAGAGGAGGCAAGTTCAAGGCTCAGGGAGGCAGCCCGTTCACCCCGCCTGGCTGTACACAGAGCAAAGGAGCTCTTCCTGGACAAGGGTGGCCCTGCTGGCTTTTGTCTGTGGAAGACAATTAAACCTCGGTTTCGAAGCCCCCCCCCCCCCCAGTCTTGCACACATTTATTTCTCTTCCACAAGGTGAATCTTGGTTCCTTTGCCTTGAGCAGCACAGCGCTCTTTGTAACACGCGAAGCTTCTGCCGCAGGTGGAAAACCACGCCCTCTTTTTCTGATCAAGACCTGGGGAACTTTCTGGATGTGGTTCTCTCAGCGGGGCTTGGTTACATGGAAGCCTCACTTCTGTAATCTTTTCTTCAAATATCTCTGAAATACCGAAGGGGATGAGGTTTGAATAGGATACGGTTTGGAGCTCCCGTCGTGGCACAGTGGTTAACGAATCCGACTAGGAACCATGAGGTTGCGGGTTCAGTCCCTGCCCTTGCTCAGTGGGTTAACGATCCGGCGTTGCCGTGAGCTGTGGTGTAGGTTGCAGACGCGGCTCGGATCCCGAGTTGCTGTGGCTCTGGCGTAGGCCGGTGGCTGCAGCTCCGATTAGACCCCTAGCCTGGGAACCTCCATATGCCGAGGGAGCACGGGAGCGGCCCAAGAAATAGCAACAACAACAAGAAAAAAGACAAAAAAAAAAAAAGGATACGGTTTGCAGGGAAGCTGAAAGAATAAAGGCAGCTTTATTCCGTGTTTCTGTCTCTTTTTCTCCTTGTTTGTATGTCCTGCCCACTGAAGGAGATGTTTTGGGGTAGGCCCAGCATTCTCTGTTCCTCCAGAGCTTCTTCCTGATGATTGGGATGCGAGCTGACATTTGGGAAAACACTGGTGCAAGACCTTCCTCTGTGGCGAGTCAGGCCTTGGGACAGTGGCCAGCTGAGTCCTGCAGGTGGGGGTCAGTCCGTGAACTGGGTCCCTCTTGCTGCAGGTGGCAATTAAGCTGAGCCCTGAAGGATGAGTAGAAAGCCCTAGAAGGACATTCTATAGAAGGGCAAAGAGGTGGACCACCCACCATGGTTACCAGCCACCATCCAAAAGTCCGGTGGCCTGGCAACGAGATTTGAAACTGGCCATTGTCTGAAGCAGATCACTGAGAGCCCAGGGCGTGGACTGGCACATAGTAGGTGATCCAAACCTTCTCCTACACTGACTGCTGAGTCATTAGGGAAGTTTGCACCTCATCGAGGTGGAGAATTTGTTGTAATGAGATTTGCGGAAATAGGATTTGAATGAAATTTCCTTTCTCGTCTAGTTCATCCAGGGGGACGAGTAAGCATTTTAAGATTGCTGAGGTTTTCCTCAACACTCAGCTTTTGCAGTTTCTGTCTGGACGCCTTTCTTTTCTGTTAGGAGCAGGTGTGCAGCTGGATTGTGTCTCCAGGGAAGGGATCTGTCCACGAGCGTTGCCAGGAGCATCTAGAGGGTGATGACCTGTCCCCTTTGTTTTTGTTTTTTTGTTTTTTACTTTTCTCTTCCTCTTTCTAGATGCACTCATAACAATGACTTTGGGTTCCAGAGCAGGAGCCACTGGCACAGAGTAGAGAGTTACACGTTTTATCTCATCAAAGTGCCAGCTGATATGCACACTGCTGCCTTGTGGGGAAACCTTTTCTGGCCTCGAGTTAAGCTACATCTCTTCCTCGCTAGGGAAGGAAAGTTAATATTTCCTTGTATTCATGCATAAAGCTGGGAGGGCTCAGGAGAGAAAGAATGATGCCAGTTGGTATTTGCTGAGGGTTTTTCTCCAAGACTAATTGCTTCATTGGTTTCATCTCATTACTGCTCATCCTGTGTCTGTGGTCAGCGGAGGGGCGAGGATGAGTCCTCAGGGTCCCATGAAGGGAGAGACCTCTGTCCAGAGATGAGGGATAAGGAGCCGGGGGCTGCCGTGTGCTGGGGAGGGAGGAAACGGGGCCTTGGACAATGACTTCCCATGTGGTTCCTGTGCTCTTTGTTCTGGTCAGTTTGTGCCTCTGACATCCCCCGCCTGCCTGCGTCCACCAGTGACCATGTCCACTTGCCAAGTGCACGAGGAGAGGTCTTGAGGAGGTGACATCTGGCCCTCAGTGACCCACATCAGTGCAACGTGGAGCACAGTTGGCTTTACCTGCTTGCTTAGACTTTCTTTCTTGGAGTGAAATGTGGCCATTACTGAAATAGTTCTTCTCCCTTTGTCTCAACCGATATGCATTATGACAGAATTCTAGCACAACAAAAATGTGAGGCATTGAGGAGTTCCCTGGTGGCTCAGTAGGTTAAGGACCTGGTGTTGTCACTGCTGTGGCTTGGGTTCAATCCCTGGCCCAGGAACTTCTATACAGTGTGGCCTAAATAAATAAATAAATAAATAAATAAATAAATAAAGCGAGGCATTGAAAGAAAAATGATCACAGCAGAGGCCATGCATGAAATCACTCTAAAAAGTGGCCAGTTCTTGTCTCAATGGCCATCATCTTCTTTTTTTTCTGAATTCTTTCTTTAGCAAGATTTCTCAAAGTTCCAATTGTGGGAGTTGCCATCGTGGCTCAGTGGTTAATGAATCTGACTAGGAACTGTGAGGTTTTGGGTTCGATCCCTGGCCTCGCTCAGTGGGTTAAGGATCTGGCATTGCCGTGAGCTGTGGTGTGGGTCGCAGACGCGACTTGGATCCCCGAGTTGCTGTGGCTGTGGTGTAGGCTGGCGGCTACAGCTCTGATTCAACCCCTAGCCTGGGAACCTCCATATGCTGCGGGAGCAGCTCAAGAAAAGGCAAAAAGCCAAAAAAAAAAAAAGTTCCAACTGTGGTGCAGTGGGATCAGTGGCATCTCTGGAGCACTGAGCCGCAGTTTTGATCCCTGGCTCAGCACAGCAGGTTAAGGATCAGTGTTGCTGCAGCTGCAGTGTAGGTTGCAACTGTGGCTCTGATCTGATCCCTGGCCTAGAAACTTCCGTATGCCACAAGTGCAGCTGAGAGAGAGAGAAAGATTTCTCTATCCACAATGGCTCTTTGGTGATAGAGTGTAAATTATGCAAGGTGACACCTGTTCTTTCATGGGGACCCCACTCACTGCATCCTCCAGTGGCTTCCTGGAGTCTAATGCTTTCCTGTCCCAGAACGACAGATGTGACTGAGCCCAGCACAAACCCACAGATGGCTTTTCACCACATTTCATTCGAGCATAGGAAGCAGAAAACCAGATTGAAAAGAATCGGTTACTTTTACATCTTCAGGACAGCAGAGGGTGGGAGGTGGACACTGCTGAGGGGTCCAGGGAGCAGAAAGGTGACTATCATTGGCCTGCGTTGTTTGTGCTGCGTTTGGCATCTGCTGGGAGAGGCACATCCAGACCGGCATTTAAATGTGTGATAAAGAGCCACACTGAACCCTGACGGAACAGGGGTGCAGCTTCTGTCCCCAGCCCCTGCCCACCCCTTCCCTCCTCTCCCCACCCCCAGGGGCTGGCTCGTCACCCACAGGGCTCGCCCTGCATCCTCTGAGGGACCCTTGTGGTAAATCTCCCCTTGGCCTTGGGTGTGAGGCTCCCACTGAAAACACACAAAAACAACAGCTCGAATCTCAGGTAGGTCTGACCCTCAGCACCCGTGAAGGAAGCCAGTGCACGAACTGACCGGGTCACCTCTGGCTGAGTCTCAGGCAGTTCTCCAGAGGGACTGTCACCACTCCTTTCTTGGGTGTGGCCATGGAAGCTGCCCAGAGAGGCCCAGCCTGGGCTCCAGCTGCTATCCTCCCACGTTGCCTCTGGCTTCGCTGGGTCTAGTGCATTTTGCATCCCGATGTAGGAGCCAGTTTCGGTATTCCAGAAGTTCTTATTCACATGACAGCTGGGGAGGGACCGGATGAGGGCTCCATGCTGAGATGCATCAGGAAAATGGTCTGTGATTTTATTTAGAACAATTAGGCTATTAGGAAATGGGTGCTGTGTTCTTTCAGTGTTCATCTTTTTTTTTTTTTTTTTTTTTTTTGCTTTTTACGACCACCACTGCAGCATATGGAAGTTCCCAGGCTAAGGGTTGAATCAGAACTGCAGCTGCCTGCCTACACCACAGCAATGCCCCATCTGAGCCTCATCTGCAACCTACACCGCAGCTCACAGCAGCCAGGATCCTTAACCCACTGAGTGGGGCCAGAGGTGGGACCCACGTCCTCATGGATACTAGTCAGGTTTGTTACTGCTGAGCCACGATGAGACCTCCTCTATGTTCATCTTGAGCATTGTTCTCCTGAAGAGTGGAAGCTTGTGTGTCTACCTCCTCTTTTAGGTAAACACTTAATAATTGGGAGATAAGCAATACAATATGTATAACAACAGATTGTTGCAGAAAGAGACCATATACAAAACGCCATTTACTTCCCTGGGTTACAGTGTCTTAGCTTCTTTTCCTATTTAGAGGAGAATTTCTGATTCTGTGAGTTGAGGGCTGAGGTCTCAGCTGATGGTAGCTTTTAGCATCACCCTTTGTGCTTGCAGGTGTCTGTGTAGTTGGTCATGAAACATCTACTGGAGATTGCAACTTGGTGCACAGACCCAGATGGTTATCTACCTGCGATATGCAGCCCTTTCCTTTGTAGCAGATTAAACATGGTTTCAGCGTGATGGTTTTCCCCTCTGTGTTCAGCCGGGTGCTGCCACCTGGAGACTGGCACTGGCCCTTTACCTCTGCAAGGATTAAATCATGAGCCAGGGCAGCTGCTGACCCTCGTCACTCCCTGAAAGGAGCTCCGGGTGGAGATCAGGAGGGAGGCCCTCTCTGCTCTGGGAAGACAGAAAGAACAGTTCTTCAGGCAGATATTTTCAGAAGATTTTATGAGCCCAATTCTTGCCTCTCCTCGTATCTAGAAAAGCACTAAGGTCCTTCATGATGATGTCTGCTCCCCGTACCTCGCAGTGACGGTCACTAGACTAGCAGCCACCTTCTGCAAAACATGTGCTTGGTTGCATGTCCTTCCCCCTTCACTAAAATCACAAATATACTGCCCTTCCCCCCTGATTCTTTGGAGCAGTTTCTCAGAGCTCTCTGAATGCTCCCTCCGGGGCTATAGTTCTCATTTTGCCCTAAATTAAACTTAACTCACAGCTCTCACGCTGTACATTTTTTTTTTCCAGCTGGCAGTGCACATCTGACTCCTCTGTTTTGGTGTTTAGGTGTGGGAGGTCTTTTTTTTTTTTTTTTTTTTTAAGGGCCCCGCTGGTGACCAATGGAAGTTCCCAGGCTAGGGGTCCAATCAAAGCTGCAGCTGCCAGCCTACACCACAGCCACTGCAACTCTGGCTCCGAGCCTCTTTTGCAATCTACAGTGCAGCTCATGGCAACACAGGATCCTTAACCCACTAATTGGGGTCAGGGATCGAATCCTCGTTCTCATGGATACTAGTAGGGTTTGTTACCTCTGAGCCACAATGGGAACTCCCCCACAGCACTTTTAAAATGAATGTTTGTATGTGGTTGTGCTCACAGGGGACACAGCACCTTCCTCTCTTTCTCTGCACCTGCCTGTGAGCATCTGCAGGTGGCACAAGCTTCTCAAGCTGCAGAGTCTGGTTGATGGGGCTGAAGGGTGGCGGGAGATCCCTCCTGTGCTTAGGAGACTGATTTTTGCAGCTGCTCCCATAGCATTTCTGTGTCCCTGCTTCCCTCCTGGAATAGCTGAGAGGCTGCCTGGGATCCCAGGACAGTAAGCTCACCCAAGGGAAGGCTCATACACAAGCACAGGGTCATCCACCTCCATCTGTTGATGGGAGGAGGTCCTAGAGAATTTTTAGGCATCTTTTATTTTTAAAAAATTTTTAATTTTTAATTTTTAATAACTATAAATTTATAAAAATAATAAAACATCTATTAACACGAACAAGAGGGTCTGGATTAGGCATCTTTTAAAATCATCGCAGACCACCCTCTATTCCCAGATGCTTTGACATTCTTTCCACCTGCAAAATATACCCATTCCTTCCCAAGACCTCTCCAGAGTCTCATACATTAAGGCTTCAGGCTTGGTGTCCCCGGTGCCACGTCGGACTCAGGGGGAGATGGGGCTGCTCAGATGTGGTTCCTTGAGCATGGCTTCTTTTTTTTTTTTCATTTTGAAAAGTTTTATTGAAGTATAGGTGATTTACTGTGTTGTGATCATGTCTGCTATACAACCAACTGATTCAGTTATACATGTATACACACATCCATTCTCTTTCAGATTCTCTTCCCATGTAGATTATCACAGAGTGTTGGGTGGAGTTCCCTGTGATGTACAGCAGGTCTCTGTTGGCCATTCATTCCATATACAATAGTGTGCATATGCCAGTCCCAACCCCCCAGTCCATTCCTCTCCCATTCTGTTCCTATGGCTTGCAGAAAACCTGTGGCAAACTACCTAACCTTTCTGGGACTTAGTCACATCATCTCATTGATGGATGACTGGCTTTCAGGTTCTCCGAGATTTCTTTCTTTCTTTCTTTTTTTTTGTCTTTTGTCTTTTTAGGGCCCCACCTGTGGCATATGGAGGTTCCCAGGCTAGGGGTCAAATTGGAGCTATAGCCGATGGCCTACGCCACAACCACAGCAACGCCAGATCCGAGCCATCTCTGCAGTCTACACCACAGCTCATAGCAACATTGGATCCTTAACCCACTGAGTGAGGCCAGGGATCGAACCGGAGTCCTTATGGATACTGGTCTGGTTCCTTAACCACTGAGCCATGATGGGAGCTCCTCCGAGGTTTCTTTGAAGGCTGTGTGTGTTACAATGGCAGGAGCTCTTACATTTGTCTCAGAGCACAGCTTCTTGAGTACAGTTTCTGTGATCTGACCATCTGTGCTGTCAATCCCCATGATCCCAATGTACGGTGGTGGGACAGGTATAGGATGACTGCTAGAGATCCATGTTCACAGAGGGAGAAGTGGGAGGCACATAGCAGCCACTGGTCCATAGTGATTCTGAAACCTATCTCTTGTCCGTTCCTTGATGAGGGTTTAGTTCGACTGCCTGGAAGTGGTTTTGTGTGGCTCCAGCCTCCTCCCGGCTCCTCTTTCTACACTCCCAGTCATCTTTCTTTTCTCATAAGAAGTAGCCTAAGTTTGCTTTTCACTCAGACAAGTTTAGGGGTCCAAATGCCTTTTCTTCACTTTGTGCTTTGTTCTTTCCTATCTTGGTATAATTTTTTAAAAAGTGTCTTGGGTTAAATAAAGTGGAGTTCTGTAGTGACTCAGCAGGTTAAGGATCTAGCGTTGCCACTGCTGTGGTGTGGATTTGATTCCTGGCTTGGGAACTTCCACATGCCGTGAGTGTAGTCAAGAAAACACCCGCCCCCAAAACAAGAAAAAAGCATTTGGGGTTTTATATGTCTTTTTTTTTTTTTTTTTGTCTTTCTAGGGCCGCACTTGTGGCATACGGAGATTCCCAGTCTAGGGGTCTAATTGGAGCTGTAGCCGGCGGCCTACACCACAGCCACAGCAACGCCAGATCTGAGCCAAGTCTTCGACCTACATCATAGCTCACGGCAACGCTGGATCCTCTTAATCCACTGAGCGAGGCCAGGGATCGAACCCGAAACTTCATGGTTCCTAGTCGGATTCATTAACCACTGAGCCATGATGGGAACTCCAAATTTTTTTGTCTTTTTTTTTTGTGTGTGGGGGTTATACGTATCAATTTACAATCTGCTCCATCAGACAAAATCCATGCCTACAAATCTCTTCAAGATAAGCCTCTTTTGGACTTCCTGTTGTGTCTCAGTGGGTTAAGAACCCCACATAGTGTCTATGAGAATGCGAGTTCCATCCCTGGCCTCACTCAATGAGTTAATGATACGGTGTTGCCATAAGCTCTGGTGTAGGTTGAAAATGTGGCTCAGATCTGGTGTTGCTGTAGCTGTGGTGTAGGCCCCAGCTGAAGCTCCAATTTGACCCCTAGCCTGGGAACTTTCGGATGCTGCAGGTGCAGTTGAAAGAAGGGAAAAAAAGTTAATAAAAATAGAAAAGCAAGAGATTAAATTAAAATTCCCATAACTGAAAAAAAAAAAAGATAAGCCTCTTTTTTCAGGCTTCCTGTAAGGCTTGGAGGGGCACGGGTGCTGATCCTGAGTCTTAATGGGCTGTTCAACTATTTGGAAGGGTCTGTGATGCTCTACCTTAAATCTTCCTGGGATCTGAAAAAGGGTTTTACAGTGAATATCCTTGGCTTCATCTTTTGACCATATTTTCCTGATAGCACGCTGGACTTTATTTTGCCTAGAAGCCACGTCTATATCCTAGCATCGTTTGTCATCTGGAGAGGCTGGGAATAAGAACTCGAATTTCGAGCCCAGCAAGTCCTGGCTCCTTTATAGTAGCAGTTATTTCTTTGGCTTGTTTCTCTTCTTATATTATACCCTGGGGAGGAAGAGGCAGCCAGGTGGTCCCTTCGGTACCCTGCCTAGAAATACTGGCCAGACCACCCAGCTCATAGGTATGTTTTCTATTTTCCACATCACCTCAGGTGGCAGTGTTTCTAAAATTCTGGCTGCTAAACAGGGTCCTTTCTTCCAACTACCAGTAACCTTTTCCTTTCTTTCCTTTATGTCCTCTGCCAATAGCTTCCTCAAGATCAGTCACACTTTCCTGAACTGTCTCTCCAAGGCCCTTCCAACTTCCACGCGGCTCCCCGGCCCCAATTCTGTCATCATGTGTTTGGGGCTTCGTTATGGCAGCACCCACCGTGGCACCACAATCTGTTCCTCTTATCTATTGCTGAGGAACAACCACTGCCCCTCCAGCTTAGTGGAGCTTTTATTACGGCAATGTTAAAATGACCATGGTTATTGCGCTCAAAGATCTGTCATTTGTGGAAACCTCAGAAGGGATAGCCCCTCTTTGCTCCAGTTGGCATTAACTAGGGCCCCTGATCATCTGAAGGCTTGTTTTCATGTCGGGCAGTTGGTGCTGGCTCAGCAGGAGCTGCCAGGCACACAGAGCGGGGGGTAGAGGAGAGGGGAGGTGGGAAAGTTGAAGGAAGCTCTGTCATCTTTGAAAACGTTTTATTTTATTGGAGGACAGTTGATTTACAATGTTGCATTAGTTACAGGAGTACAACAAAGTGATTCAGTTATACTAAATATATATATAATGATATATAACTATATATTATATATAATGATATATAACTATAACCAAGTATAATTAAATAACTAAATATATAATATATGTAACTATATATAATATATACTGTATATAACTACATATATAGTTTTACATATATATATATTCTTTTTCATTACAGTTTATTACAAGATACTGAGTAGTGTTCCCTGTGCTCTACAGTAGGTCTTTGTTGTTTATCTGTTTTACATACAGTAGTATGTATCTGTTAATATCAGTCTCCTAATTTATCTCTCTCCCCTTTTCCCATTTGGTAACCATAAGAGTGTTTTCTATGTCTGTGAGTCGGTTTCTGTTTTATAAAGTTCGTTTACAATGAGGTATCACCTTACACCCGTCAGAGTGGCCATCATCAAAAAGTCCACAAATAGATGCTGGAAAGGGTATGGGGAAAAGGGAACCCTCCTACACTGTTGGTGGGAATGTAAGTTGGTGCAGCCACTATGGAGCTGTATGAAGTTTCCATAAAAACCTAAAAAATAGAAATACCATATGATCCAGCAATCCCACTCCTGGGCAGATATCTGGAAAAGACACAAACTATAATTTGAAAAGATATATGCACCTCAGTATTCATAGCAGCACTATTTGCAATAGCAAAGACATGGAAGCAGATGAATAGATAAAGAAAATGTGTTACATACATATAATGGAGTATTACTCAGCCATAAAAAAGAATGAACTCATGCTATTTGCAGCAGTATGGATGGACCTAAAGCTTCTATCATCTTTTAGGACCTCATTTAGAAATTTTTTTGCTGTCAGTTCTGCCACATACTGTCTATTTGAAGCGAGTCACCAGAGTTAGCTCATCTTCAAGGCGAGAGGAGGTGGACTGCTTTTCCTTGGAGGAGTATTTTGAAATGATCACACGACTTCATTCCACGTGGCAGTTCAAGACTTTCATGCTAACAGCACTACCTTTAGAGAAGGGAAGGAACCTCCCTCTTTGGCTGTCAGGGAGAGTTTGGGCCAGGTGCCAACTTTTTGGACCAATCACTGCAGCTAAAGTGGTGAGGTACCGCCAAGAGCCAAGCATGTTTACCTGTCTGTGTCTGTTATGGGAAGATGGGGTCGATGAGTGGTTAAAAATAGTAGCCGGGCCACTTCCTCCTGACTGAAACCTGCACACATGGAGTAATTAAGAATAAGGAGTTCCTGTCGTGGTGCAGTGGTTAACTAATCTGACTAGGAACCATGGGGTTGCGAGTTCGATCCCTGGCCTCGCTCAGTGGGTTAAGGATCCAGCGTTGCCGTGAGCTGTGGTGTAGGTTACAGATGTGGCTCGGATCTGGCGTTGCTGTGGCTGTGGTGTAGGCCAGTGGCTACAGCTCCGATTCGACTCCTAGCCTGGGAGCCTCCATATGACCCGGGAGTGGCCCAAGAAATGGCAAAAAAAAAAGAGAGACAAAAAAAAAAAGAATGATTGAGGAGTTCCTACTATGGCTCAGCAGGTTAAGAACACAACATAGTCTCCATGAGGATGTGGGTTCAATCCCTGGCTTCGATCCAGGGATCCAGTGTTACCACGAGCTGTGGTGTAGGTCATAGAAGTGGCTCAGACCTGGCATTGCTATGGCTGTGGCGTAGGCCTGCATCTGTAGCTCTGATTTGATATCTAGGCTGGGAACTTTCACATGCCTAGATACGGCCGTAAAAGCAAAAAAAAAGTAAATAAATAAAACCGTCGTGTTAGTATCCCACCAGATTTAGACTGTGAAATAAACCATTTTAAAAACAAGGAATGGGAGTTCCCGTCGTGGTGCAGTGGTTGACGAATCCGACTGGGAACCATGAGGTTGCGGGTTCGATCCCTGCCCTTGCTCAGTGGGTTAAGGATCCGGTGTTGCCGTGAGCTGTGGTGTAGGTTGCAGACGTGGCTCGGATCCCGTGTTGCTGTGGCTCTGGCGTGGGCTGGCGGCTACAGCTCCGATTCGACCCCTAGCCTGGGAACCTCCATATGCCGCAGGAGCGGCCCAAAGAAATAGCAAAAAGACAAAAAAAAAATAATAAAAACAAAAAAAATAAAAACAAGGAATGATCGAGAGCAACATATGAATTTCCAGATGAGGGGTGTTAACAGCATACAAGACGCTGACCATGAAAACATTCACTGAGTTCACTCACTTGGTCATTTCCCAGCGCTCTGCCCAGGATGCGGAGCTGCTGTGGCTCATACACCGCCCTTCCCTCCCCAGACCTGCTCTCACAGATTGGACTGGAATTGCCTCTTGTTAGAGATTTTCTAGAGACTTTTGTCCTCCCCCTCCTGGGGAAGTAACCTAACCTTGGGTTTGTCTCCGACTGTGGCAGTGTCTTGGGGGGGCTTTGTGTGTTTGACTCAGAAAGAGTTCAGCCCATCAGGGGGTTATTATATATATTTATAATGTTGGGCTGATTGGCCCACGTCCTGTCTCTGCCTGGATGGGTTGATGAATTCAATTGGCAGAATCAGCTCTTCTGTTTCTACGTGAAGTGACAATTAGACATAATTTACTCTTATTCAACCTGGAAGAGTCCGTAGTTAAAAACACCTCTGGGAGCTGTGAAAAGTTGAACAAGTGTTTATTTACATATTTAGTTTTCATGCTACATCTTTTTAGTTGAGCTGTAATTTACTTACAACGAGCTGTGAAATGTTTCCTAACCAGCTCAGCGGGCAGAGGGGAGAGTCTCTGGCCTGGGTGTGGAGACCCAGGGTCAGTGTGGCCGTGTCTGGTTATCTGTCTCTGGGTACCAGGTTGCTCCTGGATAAATAGGAATAATAATCCCTGTGCTGCCTGGTGGGTGGATAGTGAGCTGTGATAATGGTGTATGTGGGGTCCCTGCCAGGTGCCTGGTGCACAGGTATTGATGGATTCCTTGTTCTCTTTTCTTTCTTTGCCCACCCCCACCCTCATCCCCCACCCCTGGGCACCACAAGTTAGGAAACACAGTGTAAAGTGTCTTTGCTTCTGAGGAATCTCTCTGCCAACAGCTAGCATCCGTAGCAGTCAGGCAATAAGATCAAATGATTTGGCTTCTTATTTTCTCTTTGGCAATAAGCAGCTTATTTTGCACAGAGCCTGATTTCTTTCAAGCTGCAAAAAAAAAAAAAAAAAAAAATGCAGAAACGAGGTAAAGCAATATGTATTAAAACATGCAAATTATAACGAGGCATTTGGAGCCTGACTACTCTTCACAGCTTTCTATGGCAAACGCCTTTTCTTCTCTGCAGTTGAAATCTGGTGACCTTGCGTCTCCCATTCTCAGCCTCATTTTCTGTTGCGTGACATTGGATGACATTGAGAAAATGAAGTGGAAAGTCTGCTGGGGCTTTGAAAGAATTGGTTTTGCCGGTTTTGAGGGTGGATGGAAAAAAATGGAAAAGGAGGAAAATGAGATGTAAATAGAGGGTTAAAGACAAGAGCGGAGAAGGAGAGATTGATGAGAGGTTGGGTCTCTGTTCTGGGCATTTTTCTGTGGTTCTCTGATGTTTTGTTACCTGTACCTTCATGGGCAGAGAGGGTAGAGGTACAGTTCTCAGACCAAGATTTAATCCATTTACCACGGTTGTTTACAAACACAGCGTCTGTTTGTAATGCATAGAGGCAATGATACGGTAACCCCTGCTCCTTTGTGGGGCTTGACTTGGGTAATGTATCATTGGATGGATTTTTTTTTTTTTTTAAATCTTTTTAGGGCCACACCTGCGGCATATGGAAGTTCCCAGGCTAGGGGTTGAATCAGAGCTGCAGCTACCGGCCTACCCCACAGCCACAGAGCACCTGATCTGAGCTGCGTCTGTGGCCTACGCCGCAGCTGATCCTTAACCTACTGAGCGAGGCCAGGGATGGAACCCACATTCTCACGGACACTGTGTCAGCTTCTTAACCCACTGTGAAGGTTTACCGAGGTCTTCTGTTGGATGGAGACCATCACTCTGCAGAGGGAAAGAGCATCTCATGGGTTGTGGGTGAGAAGTTAGAGGAGGGCTTGCTCACCTCTGTGCTGCTGGGGGTTGCTGGGCAGCCACCGCCGGGAGCCTTGACACGGTTTGGAACCAGCTCCCCTGCTGGCTTTGCCTCACTGAGCCATTAGCGTGGGTCCCACATTGGCCTTTTGGGCTCGTTCATCAAGGAGGAGAGGCAGACGGGGTGGGTCAAGGTGGCAAGGCACGTATTTGGGGCGGGGACTGAGTGGGGTCATAAAATAAAGCAGTGGAGAGAAAAATGACTTGGCCATCTAGTCTCCAGACCCCCAAACCGAACACCTTTCCGTGCTGTGTTCTATGAACACATTCTGCAGAGTTCCGTCACCTCCTAAATTCTTTTGGCTGTTCATCCTCGCCTGTGAATTCTTTTTTTTTTTTTTTGGTCTTTTTAGGGCTGCACCTGTGGCATATGGAGGTTCCCAGGCCAGGCGTTGAATCGGAGCTGTAGCTGCCGCCCTACACCACAGCCACAGCAAGGCAGGATCCGAGCTGCGTCTGCAACTTACACCACAGCTCACCACAACGCCGGAAACTTAACCCGCTGAACAAGGCCAGGGATCGAACCTGCAACCTCATGGTTCCTAGTCAGATTCGTTTCCACTGTGCCACGATGGGAACTCCCTGCCTGTGAATTCTTTTCATTGTACATTGTTTCCTGAGGGTGGAATATCGCGAGATAATAAGAAACCTGGCTTGAATTCACGACATCACTTTTCCCTCCCAATCTGATCGTGTAGAATGTCCAGCCTAAGATCCAAAGACCGTGTTTTTCCTGCTGTCGCTCCCTGTACGAAGTCCTGCCATCTGCTACATCTCAGCCCAGCTTTTCCTGCGTTTCCTCCTGCAGTGAATGGCCCCTCAGGCAAGGCTCACTTTTCCCTGGACACTGAGCCACCTCTTGAAATCCTTCTCCTGAATATCCCTTCCTTCTGTCCTTTGCCTGGACTCTCACACTAGTCTCTCCAGGGTCCCTGCTTCCGCCCTTGCCCTCCTCCAGTTAGGCTTTCACTGCAGCCAGCCTTCCTTTGCCAGGGCACAAGAGGACCACTTTCCCATTTTGCCCCTGTCCATGACTAACATTTTCAGGGTAGGTGCTAAACTTGGCCTTCTTGCCCTGGCCATTGCCTAGCCTACTGATTTCATTTCTTGCCACTCCTTTTCCACCCCGGGTAACTCCCTCCCCCGGCGTTCAGTGGTCCCTGGAGCTGGGGGCCTGTTCCCATACTGTTTCATACCCACAACTCCATCCTCCATCCTGGATTCCACCAGAGCATTCAGACTTGATCTCAGCATCCCTTCTTTTGGGTGCTCTGCACATTTCCCTAGGCTCATATACATTATGCTTTTTTAAATTAGAGTATAGTTGATTTACAATGTTATGTCAATTTCTGCTGTACTGCATAGTGACCAAATCATCCATAAATAGACATTCTTTTACTCATATTATCTTCCATCATGTTCTAGCCCAAAAGACTGGATATAGTTCCCTGTAATATACAGTAGGACCTCATTATCTATCCTTTCTAAGTGTAATAGTTTGTATCTGCTAATCTCAGACTCCTAGTCCATCCCACTCCCTCCCCCGCCCCGTCAGCAACCACAAGTCTGTTCTCCATGTCCGTGATCTGTTTCTGTTTTATAGATAGGTTCATTTGTGCCATATTTTAGATTCCACACAGAAGTGGTATCATATGGTATTTGTCTTTCTGACTTACTTTACTTGATATGAGAATCTCTAGTTGCATCCATGTTGCTGCAATTGGCATTATTTCATTCCTTTTTATGGCTGAGTAGTATTCCATCATATATATGTACCGCATCTTCTTTATCCATTCATCTGTTGATGGACATTAGGTTATGTCCTGGCTGTTGTCAAAAGTGCTGCTGTGAACACAGGGGTGCATGTATCTTTTTTGAATTAGAGTTTTGTCTAGATAGATGCCCAGGAGTGGGATTGCTGGATCATATGGTAGTTCTATATTTTATTTTCTGAAGTTATGTCTTAATATAGCTGTTGGCTGTGCTCTTGGCTGAAATGAAAGCTGCCTGCGGGGAGAGAAAGAGGCCCTCTCTGACTTTAGCTTTTATTCCCATCAGCTAGCATGGTGGCTGGTCAAAGCAGACACTTAAGAAATGGTTGTTGGATGAACAAATGAATGTTTAAAATACGTCTTATACATAAATGATGATAATGATCTCTGTTACCATATTATTAATTGTTGATAATTTTATGAACAATTGAATCATAAAGTATTAGTGGCTTTCAGCTCAACCTAGTTAAAAACCTGACAGCAAAGTCAGGGTCTGCCATTACTAGCTGTATAAACTTGGACAAATTACCTAATCCTTCTAAGCTGCAGTTTTCCCCTCTGTAAAATGGGTAGTAGTGTCGTTTTGAGAACTAAATGAGATGGTGTGCGCTTGAATATTTGGGTCATATATAATAATGCTGAATGAATACCGGTTACTGCACTTACAGTCACCAATAAAATATTCAGATGTTATTATGAGTCTAGATAGTGTTTTAAACTCACTATCTTTGTGTTTTTCTGGTCAAATTTGTTTGCGAACAAGTCACAAACAAGCAGTGGCTGGAATACCATGGAGTGCCCAGTTTAATGCCTTCGGAGAATAGAGCAAAACCAGAAAGCCTTTAGCAGAGGGACTTTTTAATATTTCACAGTAGACAAAGTTGTTTTTTTCCGTCACGGCCATGTATTGGGGGGGGGAAGACCTTTATCAGTGGATGACAGTGATGTAACAGAAGGGACAGTTTTCCACTTGACCTTTATACAATGTGCCAGCCTGTCTCCTAACACAAACTGTGTTACAATTGACAGGCTGGAGAGAACGCTGACCTGACAGAGGCTTATTGTTTGAAAGGATCTAGGCACTGAAGCCGCCCGCCTGTTAGCTGGGGGCGTGGTGCCTCTTGCATCCCGGGGGTGGGGAGGTGGGGGGGGTGGCTTAGAGTGACTGCTCTCTGAGTCACTGCCAGAGCATCTCCTGTAATTAGTTCCTCTGGGAGTTTGATTTTAAGAGAGGTGCGTTCATAATGCATTTTTATTGCCATGGACTTGATCACCCTGTATTCCTGTGGCTTTCTGTCTTTATTAGTGCCCTTCCTCTCTTTGCCAAAATGACACAGGGTGTTTTCTATAGCTTCATTTTTGCCTTTCCTGACACTTTCCTACATCCCTTTAGTTTTCTACCCTTGGGTGATTCTCCATGAGGGCTAGACAGTGAAGTTGGTAAGTCTGCTTTTTTTGGTTGCGGGGGTGGGGGGCAAGCCATTCCGGGGGGTGGGGTGGGAGGGGGAAAATGTGCTGAGGCTCAGCCTGCAGGCCTGGTGAAAACGCGATGTCCTGGGACCTGGGCCGCTTGGGTTGTGGCCCTGGTTCTGATACCCGTGGCACGGATGACCACAGCCAATCAACTTTCACCTCTGTAGGAAGCCGGCAGAAGGGTTGCATTATTGTGGGGTGGATGGCAGCAGTTGGTCCCAGCCCTGAAAGTTAAAGGGGAAAATGAGTGTGTCATTCTAGAACTTTCTCTATGTCCAGAGCCGGATCTGTTCAACGTGAGAAATCACATCTGCATCAGCTAAGTGGGTACAATAACATCTGCCCTGGGCCCATGGGAGAAACAAAGGGAATAATGGATACTAAAAGGAGCTTGATGCAAAGAACTTGGCCTGTGGGCTAGCCAGGCCTGTCTCTGGGTGGAGAGCCATGGATTATGGTCTCTGCTTGTTCATCTTTTCTATACTATGAATGGGGAAAAAAAAAGAGGAAAAAGTTTTTTAAGAGAGAAAAAATTGGAAGGAAATATTAAAAAAAGGCTCAGGAGAGCTAGAAATTTGATAAAACCCTCAGTACCACAGCTGAGGATTTAGCCTCATGTTCCAAGTAAGTAAATCTTGCTGAGATGAATATTTTTCCCTTTTTTTTAAAAAAAATCAAAATATAGTTGATTTACAATGTTGTGCCTCTTTCTGCTATACGGCAAAGTGACCCAGTCATTATATATACACATTCCCTTTCTTATATTATCTCCCATCATGGTCTGTCCTAGGAGATTGGATCTAGTTCCCTGTGCTGTACAGTAGGACCTCATTGCTCATCTATTCTAAATGGAATAGTTTGCATCTACCAACCTCAAACTCCTTGTCCCTCCCACTCCCTCCTCCTCTCCCTTGGCAACCACAAATCTGTTCTCTATGTCTGTGAGTCTGTTTCTGTTTTGTAGGTAGGTTCATCTGTGCCATATTTTAGATTCCACATATAAGCGATATCATATGATATTTGTCTTTCTGACCTACTTCACTTAGTATGAGAATCTCTAGTTGCATCCATGTTTCTGCAAATGACTTTATTTTGTTCTTTTTTATGGCTGAGTAATATTCCACTGTATATATGTATCACATCTTCTTGATCACTGAGATTAGTATTTTACATGTGTCTATGGAGTCAGAAGTTCACTTGCGTCTTTGAAATTGGAGTCTCTCTTTTTCAAAGTAGCAGATGAAGATGTAAACCTTTTGTTCTTCTTAAGGACCTAACACAATGAAATGTTCTATGTCACATGCACTTGGGGCAGCAACAAAAACTTGGCAGCTTGGGGCTGGTAATATTTACACCTCCTCAACACTTCTGAACCTACGTATTTTCTTCAGAACACTAGAAAGCTGTGATTTTCAAGCTGTGTCCTGAGGGGTCTCAAGGATACTTTGGGGGAGGCTGGAAGAGGGGACCATCCAGAGCACCAGAGTGCCTCGGCTTTGTTTGTTTTTAGGACTCCCATGAGGTTTCATCTCAGAAAGGGATCCACTTTGGGTGAAAAAAAAAAGCAAAGCCCAACAAAATGAAACAAACAAACAAAAGAACAAGTAAACAAAGATACTTGGGAAACACTGTAATAAAGATGTAAAGATGATGCCTCTGAAATTCTGAACCTCTGTCGAGAGGAAGGAACGGATTCCTTGCACATCCAGGCTTCCTCTTCGTATTTAATGCAAGCCTGACCTTTGAGTGTCCAACGGCACCGTATGCTGGAGGGCTCAGCCTGAAAGGAACAATGGCACTTGACTCTGATGGGGTCCTGAACGGTGAGGCCAGGATGGGCAAACGTGGTTTGTTCTGAAACAAATCCTAGTTATCCACTCTGATGAGCTCACACAAGTGTGGTTTTCTAGCGTAAGTAGCAGTGTGCTTCGTACGCTGGTCCCAGTCAAGGATGTTATCCCGTGTCCATTCCACTCAGAGGGATTCATTTTCTTCTTGGCAGCTGGAACCAATCGCTTTCGATCCACTGTGCAAGCCTTGACATCCTCAACCAAACTCCTATTAGTGAAACTTCCAAAAGTTAGATAAAACAAAACAGAGATACACAGAGCCACCTGTTTACCTCTTTAGACAAGAGAAAAAGAGGATTTGGGTGGAAGAGAAATTGGGTGGGAAAAGAATTTGGGTGATCTCATTTAAGATCCGGGTGGGGTCCTGCTCCTCTCCGCCCCCGCCTGACCCTCAGGATAGCAGTCATTTGGATGCTGGTCAGGGGCCTGTGAAAAGTCAACTGGGCATTTCTTGCTCCCACTAAGACTTTTCCCACTAATGTCCCAGTCCCCTGTTATGGTGTGAAAACCCACTGTTGTTCAACCTCTGTTTGCACAAATAGATTTTTATAGGGGGAAAAAAAGTCCTACCCGAATAGGAATAGAAAAATATGGTTAATGTCAGTTATGGGAATTGAACTTTGGGGGCAGCCTGTACTTATTGCAGGCAGTACTTCTGGGTGGGATGTCACTTGTCTTGCAGACTCAGCTTGGTCAGGTTGGGAGGGTGATGACAGTCTGCCTGTTCTCTTCTGGAAATGAGGTCAGATGCACAGGCCGTGGACTTGGTCTTTTCATGGAGGTTATTTCTTTTTTTCTTTTTTCTTTTTTTTTGTCTTTTTACCATTTCTTGGGCTGCCCCTGTGGCATATGGAGGTTCTCAGGCTAGGGGTCCAATCGGAGCTGTAGCTGCCAGCCTACGCCAGAGCCACAGCAGCGCGGGATCCAAGCCGCATCTGCGACCTACACCACAGCTCACGGCAATGCCGGATTGTTAACCCACTGAGCGAAGGCAGGGATCGAACCCTCGTTAACCCACTGAGCAAGGGCAGGGATCAAACCCACAACCTCATGGTTCCCAGTCGGACCCGTTAACCACTGCGCCACGACGGGAACTCCTGGAGGTTATTTCTGATCAGTTGCAGTGGGAGTCCTTCCTTCGCACACTGCTATTCCAGGTTATATTTCTCATAACACCATGGCTACATCAGACCTCTCTGATAGCTGGCCCTGAGCAGACGGTGTGAAATATTGGTCCCGTCCTGGTTTATAACTTCCATTGTACAGTCTGCTCTGGAGACTTTTGTCTCATCAATGGGGGTTATTTCTCCTCCGCCGTTGTTTAGTGCTGTCTTTAAATTCAGACTTTCAGCCTCTACTCCCCTGAAGGTGAGCCTCTGCAGCCTTTTGGACCTGCTGGGATGAGGAGAGCCTGGAACTGGCATTCATCCTCCCTCTCCCCTCCTCCTCCCTCTTTTGGGGCTGGTGGACTGGGCTCCACCTGCTTCCCTGAGGAACTTCCAGGGCCTGGTGGCAAGTTTGCTGATATTTGGACAATTGATTCTACATGTCAGTGGCTTTCACAGTTTTTTAAAAAAGTTATTTCTTTATTTATTTAATTTAATTTTTTTTTTGTCTTTTTAGGGCTGCATTTTGTCTTTTTGTGGCATATGGAAGTTCCCAGGCTAGTGGTTGAATTGGAGCTGCAGCTGCCAGCCTACGCCACAGCCACAGCAATGCCAGATCCGAGCCAGGTCTTCGACCTACACCACAGCTCACAGCAATGCCAGATCCTTAACTCACTGAGCGAGGCCGGGGATCAAACCCGAATCCTTATGAATACTAGTTGGGCTTGTTACTGCTGAGACATGACGGGAACTACCTTTTTTTTTTTTTTTTCTTTTCCCCTTAAATGGCCACACCCACGGCATATGGAAGATCCTGAGCCATGGATTGAATATGAACCCCAGCTGTGACCTATCCTGCAGTTGTGGCAACACCAGATTCATTTTTAACCCACTGTGCCAGGCTGGGGATGGACCCCCTTACCTCTGTAGTGACCTGAGCCCCTGAGATCAGATTCTTAACCCAATGCACCACAGTGCAAACTTCTCAATGACTCTTATTTTTGTAGCTCAAGAGTTCGGAAGCTCTAGCCTTAGAGTTATGCTTAACTATTAAAGGGCTTAATGGGCAGAACTATGACGGCATGTCACGGTCACGCAGTGGGGAGCCACATGGGGAATTTAGTTGGTTCCACAAAGGTCTTGAGGTCTTTCTTGTATCTGCTTTCTGTTACTATTGCATTCCTGCTCTGGGAAAGTGTCCCTACTCATTCCAGTTTTATTTCTAAAATGTGCCGGGTACCAAAGGACTCTGGGAAGATGCTTCTAAAACTAGTCCTGTGGAGCCTTCTAAGTCCTGTAGCATCTCCTTACTAATTATCAGGGCGTTGCTTGAAACCGCAACCTACCTATGCAGGCTCACAGCATGTTAAAGTGGATGCTGTTTATTGGCCATTCTGATCACTGGCTTTGGCCTTGTGGCTTCTCTCCATTAAGATCACCTTTGAATTGAAGGTCACTGTTTTATCTGTATTGTGCTGCTTCAGCCAGAAGAAAATAGCTTAATTCTGCTTTGTTCCAAGGAGCTAATATTCTAGCCTGCTTGATTCCTCCTGATTGGATTTTAGCCTCATTGGAATGGCTCAGGCTAGTGGAAAGAATTTATTTAATCTTCTTAGGTTTTTTTTTTTTTTTTGGAATATGCCATTTTACCTCAATCCCTTTATGCCACTCAAAGAATTTAAGCTGTTCATGTTGCCATGTCATTAGCCAGAGATCAATTGAGTAGAATCCTCTTGGCATTGAACATCACACTGTGTTGCATTTGTCCATCGCAGAAAGGGGGTAGACACGTCAATGTGGTTTGCATTATATTTTAAAAATAATGACAGTGGTTGCTCAACGTGTACTCCTAGTATCCTGAATTCCATTAGAGATGAATATGTTCAAAGATGGTCTACAAGAAAGCAATTAAGTCTTAAAAGATTACAGGTTGCAGTGAGTAATATTAAAAGCCTGTGGTTTTTTGAGCGGTGATAAGCAGATGTGTCTAGCTAATTTTGTATGAAAACACCAGCGGAGCAAATGACTCATGAGAAGTCTGCTCATAGGAACTAATGGAATGCCATGTCCAGTTTAATAGTGAAAATGGAGTGCCACCAAAACCAATGAGGGGGAATAATGAATAGGCATTTAACACTTTCATTTGCATGATTTCTAAAAATAGCCTTGGTACCAATAGGATGTTCCCAGGCCTGAGAGGCACATCAGTCAATTAAATGGTCCCAAACCCTGTACCAGGTAGAGGAAGATAAAGAAACCCATGAAGTAGAAGCTGAGACGACCATCTGGATTTGCAGCGATGTCCTCCTGCAAGAGGCTCCCGAAATCAATGGCCGCATCTCGAAGCTGTGCTGTTGCTTTCCACAAATTTCCCATTGCCTTGTTGGTGCAGTCAGTCTGCTCTGAAACACTGTTCTTTTCATCCTAATGAACTTCAGCATTCAGTATACAGAGGTGTTCTATTTATCAGCCACGAACCTAGATTGCTAAGTGAGTTGGTAATTGCCTAAGTGATTAAGCCATTTTGGAAATGACTGATCCTATATCTAAATTCAATTAAAATGAACAACATGGCATCAAAAATTTTTTCACATTGGAGGATCTGCCATTACATTTTAAACAAGAGTTTCTTTTTCAGAGTCAACACATTTTTAAATGGTTGAAAAAAAAATTACATCCAAATGTGTTTCCTTCATAATCCATGGTAGTTGATGCCAGGTAGTTGTTGCCTGAATGAACAAGCTGATAATTGCATTTTATTTCTAAAAATGGAATTTTTGAATTAATCTTTTTTTTTAGGGCCGTACCCGTGGCATATGAAGGTTCCCAGTCTAGATGTCGAATTAGAGCCGTAGCTGCTGGCCTACGCCAGAGCCACAGCAACTTGGGATCCGAGACGAATCTTCGACCTATACCACTGCTCATGGCAACACCGTATCCTTAACCCACTGAGTGAGGCCAGGGATCGAACCTGCATCTTCATGGATGCTAATCAGATTTGTTATCTGCTGAGCCACGATGGGAACTCCCTGAATTAATTATTAAAGCAATACATGATCATTATAAAAACATTTAGAGGAGTTCCTGTTGTGGCTCAGGGGAAACAAATCTGGTTAGTGTCCACAAGGATCCAGGATCCTGGCCTTGCTCAGTGGGTTATGGATCCAGTGTTGCCGTGACCTGTGGTGTAGGTTGCAGATGCGGCTCAAATTGACCCCTACTAGCCTGGAAAGCACCATAGGCCATGGATGCGGCCCTAAAAAGAAAAACAAATTTTAGAAAGTTCAGAAATACAAATAAAGGAAAAAAAAATCACCTTCATTCTCATGGTGCAGAGATAGCCACTGTTAACATTTTGGAGTGTGTTCTTAGCTTTTTCCATTGTGCTCCTGAGTGGCTTTTCCTTTCTCGTCCTTTCTTTTGTGCTCTCTATGTTGTAGCTACTTGGAAATGATTTAAAGAATGTTCCTCCAAGAGTTCCTCAGTGATTAATGTGGCTCAATGGTTAACGAATCTGAGTAGGATCCATGAGGATGTGGGTTCGATCCCTGGCCTTGCTCAGTGGGTTAAGGATCCGGTGTTGCCATGAGCTGTGGTGTAGGTCACAGATGCATCTCAGGTCCCACGTTGCTGTGGCTGTGGTGTAGGCCGAAAGCTATAGCTCCGATTAGACCACTAGCCTGGGAACCTCCATATGCCTTGGGGCCCCTAGAAAGACAAAAAAATAAAACATAAAGAATGTTCCTTCATCTTGTGGGTGCTTTCAACTTATATCTCCTAACAAACAGCCGGCAAGTTGGATGGGTCTCTCTAGTTCACTGGGAATGAGGGTGTGATGTTAGAAGAGGTAGCAGTGCTGGGGGGCTATTCCATGGCATGGACCACCAAGCTGCCAGTGGAAATGCAACCACTGCAGATTCTGAATGGTGAACATGGACCACATAGATGCAGTGATCCACTTTCCACAACATCTGTGAAAACATACTTTAGAGAAGATTTTTAAAAGAATTTTTCTTCTTTTCCCTTTTACTTTTTAGGGCTGCACCTGCAGCATATGGAAGTTCCTGGGCTTGGGGTTGAATGGGAGCTGCAGCTGCTGGCCCATGACACAGCTACAGCAACACTGGATCTGAACCACATTTGGGACCTACGCCACAGCTTGTGGCAAGGCTGGATCCCTAACCCACTGAGTGAGGCCAGGGATTGAACCCACATCCTCATGGATTCTTAACCCACTGAGCTGCAATGGGGACTCCCAAAGAATTTTTAAAAAATTAAAAAAAATTTTTGGCCGAGCCTGCAGAAGTTCCTGGGCCAGGGATCGAACCTGAGCCACAGCAGTTACAATGCTGGATCTGTAACTGCTGGGCCATCAGGCAACTCTAGAGAAGATTTTTAGAGCTCTGAAAATCTGAGGCTTTTGTAAAAAGTGACCAAAGTTGGGTTGGTCAGTTAGTTACTGAGGGCATTTGGTGATAGAAACGTTTTCTTATGAATTTAGTTTTAGGAGTTGAGGCAAAGAGTATTTTGGAGTGACTCATAACCGTGCCACCCTTCCAGAAGCTCATGATCCAGAGGGAAGACACACTCACACACACACACACACACACACACACACACACACACACACACACACACACACACACACGAGTTTGCTAGTTTTTAGGTCCCACCGAAGACCTGGGGTAGAACCTGGAAGTTTCATTGCTTTTGCTGTTTTGATCACTCACAGTTCATTTTGCTTTGGGAAATTCTTGCCAAGGAAGAACAGATGCTCCAAACCAAATATTCTATAGCAATATTTCAGAGTGAATCAAGACATATGTACTCAGAACAAGGTGACAATCTAGGTGCTGAGTGGGCAAGTACCCCGATGAAATGACTGCTTACCTTCTGGAATGTTTGCATCTCCCCCAGGTGTTTGTTTTTCCTTCTGTACCACAAGCCAAGTGATTCTTCATCTTCTTCCCTCCCAGCAGTGAGCTTAAAATACATTTCTAGAAATCCTCTTTGGGATACACTGAAAACATCTATGACTCAAGGGAGATGACGCTTACCCTAAGCAGTTTAGCATTAAGCATTTGAGGAAATCAAAGCTCCATTTTTTATGCAGAAATCAAAGAGGGGTATAAGTAACCAGTAAGCTTAAAAAAAAAATAGAGTACTTTTCTAAATACTCAACAGCTTAAGACTGTACTTTTGACTTCATAAGAAGTGACACTGAGAAAAAGTCAGCCACAATCCCATGACTGATTGCCAGAACTCTCAGTTCCTCCCAGGTTAAAAAAAAATTTATCATCATAGAATACAGATGTGTATGTATAATTGTCTCCTGTTTTTCTCTGGTAATGTTTCCGCACAACTTTCCTTTTGTCTTTCTCTCTCTCTCTCTCTTTTTTTTAAGGGCTGCACCAGTGGTGGATGGAGGTTCCCAGGCTAGGGGTTGAATTGGAGCTACAGCTGCCTGTCTGTACCACAGCCACAGCAATGCCAGATCTGAGCTGCATCTGTGACCTACACCACAGCTCATGGCAATGCCGGATCCTTAACCCACTGAATGGGGAAAGGGATGGAACGCATATCCTCATGGGCCCTAGTCAGGTTCATTAACTGCTGAGCCAAGAGGGAACTCCCACACAGCTTTTCTAATTGTTTTTTGACTTGCTACCTACCATTCCAGATGAGTGGCTATCCCATAATTTAAACATTCCCTTAGAGTGGGATCTGAGGCTCTTTCCACATTAGCCAGCTTTTTGGGGTTTGTCTTGGCTCCTGATTGCTTTTGGTGAGAGAACTGAGTCAAGTCGAAGATGAGATGGTTACAGCAGTTGGCATTTTGTGCCTTTCAGGGTACAGGGGACACTACAGGCTGTGACAATCTCCGTGGAAGCCAGTGGTGAAGCTCACAGGTTTTGGAGTCAGACAGACTCTGGCTTTATTTTTGAACCAGGAGAAATCTCTTAAACTTCCCATGAGCCTCAGTCTTTCAGTCTGCAAAGTGGGAACACCCACATCTCCCTCACAAGGTCACTGTGAGGATAACAGGATAGATAGCAAGGTTAGCATGGTTGTGACCTTTCTGTGTCTATAATGGTTTTCATCCAAATACAAACATGCATTTATTTATGTATTTATTTATGTATTTTTATTTTGTCTTTTTAGGGCCACACCCATGGCATATAGAAGTTCCCAGGCTAGGGGTCAAATCGGAGCAGTAGCCGCCGGCTTACGCCACAGCCACAGCAACATGGGGTCTGAGCCACATCTGCACCCTACACCATAGCTCATGGCAATGCCAGATCCTTCACCCACTGAACGAGGCCAGGGATCAAACCCACATCCTCATGGATTTGTTGCCACTGAGCCACGATGGGAACTCCTGTTTATTTATTTTTTAACCTTTTTGTTATAGTTGCTTTACAATGTTCTGTCAATTTCTGCTGTACAGCAAAGTGACCCAGTCATAGATAGATATACATTCTTTTTCTCCATACTCTCTTCCATCATATTCTATCACAGGTGATTGGATATTGTTCCCTGCGCTTTACAGCAGGACCTCACTGCTTATCCATTAAGCATCCTTTACGTATCCTGCACTATTCCAATACCTGTTGTGTGCCCAGCACTGAACAAGGCACAAATGAATCAGGCTCAGCACCTGCCCAGCAGATGCAACAGTGTCCAGGGACCTAGAAATGAAGAGAGAGGACTCCTGTGTGACAACAGAAACTCTAAGAGGAGGCATGACTTCAGGGATGGCTCTTGGGAGGTATAATAGGAAACACCCAGAGTTTGGTACCTGAAGAGATCAAGGTTCTGACTCTGTCCTTACTCATTCTGAGGTCTGGGCAGATGACTTAAATTCTCTGCATTTTAAGCTCTGCCTTTTTTTTTCCCTCCTTGCTTTTTAGGGCCAAACCTGCGGCACATATGGAAGTTGCAAGGCTTGGAGTCGAATCAGAGCTACAGCCGCCAACCTCCACCACAGCCACAGCAACATGGGATCCAAGCTACAGGATTTGTGACCTACATCACAGCTCACAGCAACGCCAGATCCTTAACCCACTGATCAAGGCCAGGGATGGAACCTGCATTCTCTGGATACTAGTTGGGTTTGGTACTGCTGAGCCTCGATAGGAACTCCAGTTCTGCCTTTGTATTCCCCCTCTCCCAGTTGCTGTGAAGCTCAGAAATAAGGTACATATCATGCTGGCCGTATAATCAATGCTCAAAAATGAGTACGATGCTTGAAGTCTTCAGTGCCCTAAGAGTGGCTGATTTTTATGCTAATGAGCCCAGCAAATTCCAACGTGCTGAAGTGTTAGAGGCTGACTCAGGGCGGGTCTGAAATACATTTGATCACAGTCTTATTCTTTCTAAACTGGTCATCTGGCATGATATGGTTGGATGGTAATGTGGAACTGTTACAATATTCAGCTCTCAATGAGGAGTGTTTCTTGGCTGCTTATGTAAAAAAACCAAGGAGAGATGACTGAGGAAGGCCTTGATTGCTTCTTAACTTTAAAGGGCCTCTTTAGAATGCAGAATGGCTGCAGTCAGGAAAATGGTTTACACTGTGGAGGCTGCATCCCACAGACGGAATGAGGTGCCATCTCCAAAAATGTGTTTGCTTGATCCCTAAAGGAATGAGAGGGTGGTTAGCATTTTCACTGCTGAGTTCCTACAAATTAAGTGTGTTAGCCTCGTAAATTAAATCTACAGTATCCTTGAGAACACATTATTCAGTGCTTCATTTTGCTTACTACTTGATATCTCTTTTATAGTGAACTTGGTATTTGTTTTTGCTATTCAGCAAGGTTGACAAAACTCGACCCCCGATTCTAATATTGCTCCTGTTGTATTGGTCAGATGGTGAGTCCACCATATTGATTCAGCACCTGCTGTGTGCAGCATTCTCTCCAATTCTGGCTTTAAATCTTGAGCTGCCCACTGGAATCAGATGAACATGTCTGCAGGAAGCTCGCAGAGGCTTACAAGAAAGAAAAGCCAGAGAAAGTGAGTTACGTTTCATCGGCCACTAGCCAAGTAGCGTGACAGGAGAGGTTGTCTTACAGATACAGCAGGATTCATACAAATGATGTCAACTCACAAATACAGCATTTGGTGGTGCTGTATCTATTTAGGATTGGTAAAAAGAATTTGCGTGAGGAGTTCCTGTCGTGGCTCAGTGGTTAACGAATCCGACTAGGAACCATGAGGTTGCAGGTTCGATCCCTGGCCTTGCTCAGTGGGTTAAGGGTCCGGCATTGCCGTGAGCTGTGGTGTAGGTCACAGACGCGGCTCGGATCCTGCATTGCTGTGGCTGTGGTGTAGGCTGGTGGCTACAGCTCCGATTCGGCCCCTAGCCTGGGAACCTCCATATGCCAAGGGAGCAGCTCAAGAAAATGGCAAAAAGACAAAAAAAAAAAAAAAGAATTTGTGTGAGAGAATTTTCCACTTACAGAGAAGTTGAAAGTACAGGACAAAGACCTCCCCCAGCACCCTTCCTCTGATTCCCCAGCTGGATGTATGTATCTTAGCCCTTTTCAATGGCTTTAGAGTGAAATTGGGGCATGAAGCCTCATCAGCCCTCTGCATCCCACTTGGTATTTGAGGTACTCTTATGGGCCATCATCTTGTAGCCGGCAGCTGTCCTGCTCAGCCAAGGCGTCACCATTGATCATCACTCCTATCTGATCCTCGGACCCCATCCACAGGTCACCCTCCATCCCAGCATTGTTCTTTCCACCCTCTTGGATCAGGAACATGTGTTGCATGTGGTTGGCCTGTTTCTTTAGTCTCCTCCTACCTGGAACCACTCTCCAGTACTCAGCCCTTCACAGTTGTAAGGTGTGCAGACCTTACCTTTTGTTGGGTGACCTTCCACCTGGGTCCACTGATGTCTCTCCTCTGTCCTTACCCCTTTCCTCTAATACTGATGTGAATCAAGCAGCCCTGACAGGGACATTGTGGCCATGACATTGTGTCCTTCTCAGAGCATCTTAATCAGGAGTCATGCTATAGGTAGGCCCTTCCTGCCAACTGCTGACGTTAACCTTGACCATCTGGTTATGTCTTGTAGGCGTCTCAGCACAGGGTTATGATTTGGTCTTTGGAAATTAATCAGACGCTGAGATGACACTGGTGCCTTGCACCTCACCAGCCCTCCGTTCCTTTTCAGCAGTCGGCACTCTGTTGGTGTGGATGCAGGAGTCCTGTTCTAGGCAGTGGGTCGTGCTTCATGAATAATATTATTTATTTGATTCTTGGATTATCCCAGATTTGGCCATGGGAGCCTCTTCCACGTGGCTCTTGTGTTCCATTGATGTGTCCCCATCAGTCTTTGGCTTGTCCTCATTTTTTTGTACAACAGGATATTCCAGCCCCTTCGTGTTCCGGTCTTGCCTCAGGCCCAGAATAAGCCAGTCTTTCGAGGGGCACTGATTCCTTCTCGGAGGGCAGTGTTTAGAGATCAGGATCCATGTGCTCTGCGTGTTCAGGGCTCCTGGGACATCGGGGCGTCTAGGCTTTCTCAGGGGATGAAGGTAGAAAATATATGTAAACACATGTGGACAACTATGCCTATTTCTGTAACTGCGAGTATCTGTATTAAAACCTCTTAGTTTATACCACTTCTTCCAGTTCCTTTTTTTTGGTCTTTTTGCCATTTTCTTGGCCCACTCCTGTAGCATGTGGAGGTTCTCAGGCTAGGGGTGGAATCGGAGCTGTAGCCGCCGGCCTATGCCAGAGCCACAGCAACTTGGGATCCGAGCCTCGATACAACCTACACCACAGCTCACGGCAGTGCCAGATCCTTAACCCACTGAGCAAGGCCAGGGATCGAACCTCCAACCTCATGGTTCCTATTCGCATTTGTTAACCACTGAGCCACGTCGGGAACTCCCATCACTTCTTCCAGTTCTAATACCACACTCCTGATTTCTTTCTGTCCTTACCCCTTTCCTCTAATACTGAAAAACCTGGCTTTCTTTAGCCTTCGTGTATTTACTTACTTGTCCCATCAATTTATTTATTTCTCTGTGTGACCTGGTT